>NC_088886.1:92815097-93139347 GCF_037157495.1 Lathamus discolor | reverse complement strand
CTTTATCTCAAGTGTCATTTACTGGAATCTCTCTACCTTTTGCCTCCTGTAAAATGTAAACGGAATTACAGGCCTATAATTAAATTAACATATTAAGTGTGTGAGGAATGAGAGGCAGTGAGGATTTTGATGGCCATATCCACAGTCAGAATATTAAAATCTATGGTATCAGGTATCTAAGCAATTTTCTGGTGTATTGAGAGTGCTGGTTGTGTAAGAGCAATTTGCAGCTCAGACAAAATGTGTTTCTGTGCTGGGTCAGCACAACAGGCGATCATTTCTCCTACCTGGCAGAGAGTGGCTGCTTCATAAACCATGTGGCTGCTAGTTAAAACACTCAGATGTGCAGCACTACTGCTCATCAGGGATGGGAGATCTGAATAATTGCTGAACACTTGTGAGGGTTTGACTGGAAAAAATGTTACAATTTCAGGTAAGTTGCTTTTGCCAGTAATCCCTGCCCAAGTCACTCTGTTGTGTCTGGCATACTTTATACTTCAAATTGCCTTGGTCGGTGTCTGAGATTGATTTACTTCCTGATTTTTTTTTGTGCCTAAACATTGTGCATATACTGTTGCTGCTTGCACTATCCACAGATGTAGAGCGCCGGGTTCTCAGAGCTGAGGCTTGTATTTATTTTGTTTACTTTACTTTACATTATGTGTATCAACCGGAGTTCCTGTTGTCATAACCCAAATTTGGAACATGAAATCAAAATGAAAAACTGTAAAACAAAATATAGCACAGGAGGCATGACAAGAAGTGGGATTAATCTCGTTAATGTAAATATTATCCTCTCTAACCTTGGATTTCTGAATAGGCGTTCGGCATCAGTTTACCAGAAAGACTAGGAAAAGCAAACTGTTGTGGGGTGGAGTCAAATCTGGGGCAACATGAGGGATACCCCTTATAACTTGGATGGATTTGAGTAGTGTATGCCTCAAGGCCAGCTGCTGGCTCTTTCAGATTTGTCCCTGTGAAATACTCTCCGTTAGTCTTGTTCTGGACTCTATACCAATACATCCCTCCCCACCCAGTCTGGTTATCTTTTGTTGACTCTGTATTGCTCTTCCCAGCTGTGATAGTGGATTTTCTTCTATCAGTAGAGTGGAAAGATAGGAGAGAAGCAGCGGAAGAGAGATCTGAGAGTGATATTTGCTTGTGCTTTAAATAAAAGTTAACATTTTTCACAGCAGAGAGATGCTGTAGAAGAAACAGGAGGGCACACTAGGGAGAGCTTTTGAAAATGCTGCTTATTTCACTCTTGTGCAGAGTTTTGACTGCTGGAACATATTCAAAATTTGTTACCATTTTACAGTTTAAAAGTTTAGCTGGAAATAACCAGTGTCTCAGTTGCACAGTGATTCTTGAGATTTAGGACAAGACACAAACACAGGGTCGAATGGACTAGGACATTCTCTAGCCTGCCTCTGTATCCCTTGCCTTCCCCTCTAGTCTGAGTAATAAAGAAACTATTTTGTGAAAGGTGATCTCAGACTACGCTTGTCCTGGAAAGGTCAGCGTTGCTCTCATCTGCCACAGTTGTGGCATTTCTGTCTTGCTTCAGTTCCTGCAGTCAGGCAGCTGTATGGTGCATTCGATCAGCTCATAAATCTGACAGACCGATAATTTTTTGGTGGATTAGTTGCTTGGGTCAGTCTGCTAGGAATGGTCAGGGATGTGGGATCCACCTTGTTCGCTGGTAGCTGCTAACTTTGGTTTTTAGGCTCTTTATGGATCTGTACCCTGAAGCTTTTAACATTCCTCTGTAATATGCTTTTGGATAACTGACTGAGCTCAGAGCAGTATTACGCTGCAGATGAGTACAGGGCAAGCTGCAGTTTCTTCTTCTAAAAGCAGTAGCCCAGTATAGTGTAATAGCTGTGAGTTGTAACATTCTCTTATGCAGGGGTTTTCAGACTCAGCTGAGCAGAATATCATCTGCAGGAGACAATCAGTTGTGGGCCAAGCTGGCATGGCTGTAGGTAGAAGCACACTTCTGTCCATGCTTCTCTGTTGTCTTCTCACATTTGCTGTCTCTCGGGTCTAGGACCCATAGGACTGATTACCTCTTCCTTCTTTCCTGGGACCTTAAACTTGTGTTTTCATCTATGCTTTGCAACCCTACAAATCAGGTGTTGCTTGAGGTTAATCACAAACACTATATCCATGCTCCCGTACGTCATCCTGCAATGAATGCTTCTGCTCCTGAGCAGTGCTGAGCAGCGAGAGCTGCCTGTACACAAAACAGCATGATAGTGACCTCATTCGATAGATATTTAACTGGCTTGGTGGAGAACCATTCAGGCAAGAACCAACTAGATGCCATCAGGAGCTGCCATCATGTACTAACTTGGAAACTGTTTTTGAGATTCTCTGCTTTGGCAATTGACCTTCAGAGACAGTATGGATCTTTCATCACCTTCACCCAAATGTGCTTTTTCTTGATCTGTGAGGAAGGGGTTTATACAGTAAGGGAGGTGCCTTCTAGGCCCATCTTCCTGTTTCCGTATCTTATCCAACACTTGTTTCAGTAGTTTAAATTATGTGGGTTTGTTACTCTGAATCATGGATATAAATAGATGCCAGTAGCATGAGGCCTTATCAGCTGTGAGCAGCTGTACTTGCCTTTTCATTTTAAATCTAGGCACCTGAAGAACAGATGAGTAACACAACTTGGTTTTCTGGAGAGTGAAATTTAATTATTTGCAATTTGTTGAAAGCTATTGCCTCTGTACTTAAAGTAGACTAGAATTAGCCTTGTTGGGGAAGGCTGTGACCTATTTGTTGGAGCTGAGCTAAGGTTCAGGGTGGTCAGTATTAAGGTCTGTACTGGCTTGGGTTTTAAATGCTGTGTATGTATGAACAGTCATGCTTAACTAAGCATATTGTTTGCATGCATTGGAAAACCTACAGAGTCAGGTCTGATTTCCTTGAAAGTATTGTCTTTATACTCTTAAAAGAAGTGGCTCTTGGGGAATACCTGAGGATGGTGGGAAGCGAAGAAGAATGCACACAGGCAAAACTTTAAAGGACAGGATTTCAGATACTGTATGGGGGATGTTGCAAATAGCCTTTCTAAGCATGATAGGTTAATTTTTACCTCTGAATTACTGTGCAGGCACTGAAATTGGCCCTTCTTCTATTTAAATTTTTTACAGATAATGTTTTATTTTCCATGGGTACGTTATTCCGGTAACAAGTTATCCATACGGAAATCTCATGTTCAGAACTGAAAGCAGGACGTAGATTTTTGTGTGGCCGAGACCCTGAGCTAATCTACTTGCTGAGACGTCAACAGCTTTGCTGAAAGCCACTGCTGATGTGTCTGCTTTGTGCTCCTGGAACATGGGACACTGGCAAGTTGGTTATGGAGGAGCATTGAGGATCCAGCTGGAATCCACAACTTAAGGGTTTGGGCTGATGCTCTGGCTCTGCAAGATTTAGAGCCACGGACCTGATGATAGTAACAGTTGGAGGATCCCTTCTGCTTTGAGATTTGTCATATGGGGGTTTCTTATGGGCTGACTCAGTAGACCAGCTAAGAGTCTTCCAAGAACCTGGAGCACTGCGCAGTGCAGACACTGGATTTTTACCTTGGAGTAGCAGGGTTTGTGTGCTTGGGGTTTTCCCCTTATCTGCCTATTCCCATTCCCACTATCCTGGCCAATGGAAAGCTGAGTTAGTTTGTTAATGCATGGTTGAAGGCTGTATCAATTGGTGTCTGACCAAGCTAAGAATGAAGTGTTTAGTTCAGATGTTTTCTCATGGGATGCTCAATGTTCAGAACATTTATGGAAAAGATTGAGAGGGCAAATAATCCTGTACCTGACTGTGCTGCTAAATCCATCTGCCCTTGAATAATGGCTTTCTTCCTAGAACAGATGTACTCAGTTTGAGGTGTCTTTTGTCTCTGCAGTATGAACGGCAAATGTGCTTTTTTGTTTCCTGCTTCCAGGAAAGCCTGTGGGCCTGGGTGGTTTGTGTGTGCTAAGAAGTTGTATAGTAGAGGTATTTTATGGAAAAAAGAAGCAAATTTTTTGCCAGTAAAGTGTTTCAGGTTTTTCCCCCTTAGATATTGTTTTCAAACGGTGAAAGTGTCCAAAAGGAGGTGTACAAGAATACGCTACTTATAGTAACGTAACCTCCCACAGAAGCAATGTTTCGTGTGTCCAGAGAAGGGCAGCGAAGCTGGTGAAGGGTCTGGAGCACAAATCTTATGAGGAATGGCTGAGGGACCTGGGGTTGTTTAATCTGGAGAAAAGGAGGCTCAGGGGGACCTTACCACTCTCTACAGCTGCCTGACAGGAGGTTGCAGTGTGATGGGGGTCGTTCTCTTGTCCCAAGTAACAAGTGATAGGACAAGAGGAAATGGCCTCAAGTTGCACTAGGGGAGGTTTAGGTTGGTTATTGGGAAAAACTTCACCAAAAGGTTTGTCAAGCACTGGAACGGGCTGCCCAGGGAAGTGATTGAGTCACCATCCCTGGAGTGATTTAAAAGATGTGTCCTTTCCAACCTAGATGATTCTATGATTCTTATATTTACCTGTGTTTGCCTGTAAGGGGTAGAAAAGTATTGTTCTGTCCTTGGGCTGTGGTAGTCTACAGAGAATAAATCAACTGAGTGAGTTTGTTGTAAAATCTGTTGCCATCTTATGTTGAGGTTCTTATTTCCTGTGTCTAGTTTTGCAATATTTGTTATGCAGAGTCATCTGTAATGTCGTGTCATGCTGTGCAAGACATCTTGACTCACCCAGGAGAGCACCTTGCTGTGCACTGTTTTTTTCCTTTCATCTGGAATCCGAGGGTCTTCCTAGTCCTTGGTTTAGCCTTTTCTGCTTAACAGGTACAATAATCTCTAACAGACTGAGCAACAGCACATGGCTGAGCCTCCTCTTCAGGAGTGTGTGACCAGAGCCTAGTCAAAGTAGCGCTCAATAATTCTTATTAACCCAGGAAGAAAAAGAAAGCAAGCAAACAAACAAAATCTGTCTGAAAAGATAAGTCCAATATGTCTAATTTATAGTCCTTCTCTGATCTTTTTATTGTATTTGTGACTTTGGGTACTTTTCATTCAGTTCAGTTGTTCCATTGCCTGGCTGAAGGAATTGCTATAATCAACACTACCTTACTTCCATTTCCTGAGCTAAGAAGTGTAGTAGTTCAGGTACTGAAGTGAATCAGGTACCCTGGCTGGAGAATGTTTGTAGTTTGGCAAATGTTGCTGCCTTACACTGTCAGGTATGCATATTTATACAAAAACTCTTCTCCTTCCCCAGTTTCATGGTGTTCTCACTCAGTTGGTGTCTGCTACCACACAGCTGTTCCTGAGACGGCACATACACTGCTAGAGGTAAGGAAGAATTGCTATGAGGGGTAATTTTGTCTTCGGTAGCATGGTAGACAGGGACACTGAGGGAGAATTCATATTTTGTGGGTCTTTGGTTCAGTATGTTGATGAAACTCATAAGAAACAAATCTTTGGTGACTTGGGACATTCATCTATATCTACATTATTATAATTCAGTAATTCGTGGTTTCTTTGTTGTGTTACTTATGAAATGCCATAAAGTATGAGTAACTGACTGAAGCTGAGTAGTGACTCTTCAGGCTTTCCTTGAGGTGATTTTTTTCCCCCCACCCCCAGTGATATTGACGCAGAGTTATAAAAGCTTTAGAATCTGTGCTGGGTACTTAGTCTCTATCACACTATACAATAGTACTGTAGTGAAGTATATCAACATTTATGTATATTTACGTATGAGAAGACTGAGATACAGAATGAAAATTAAAAGTTGACATGTCTGGCTCTTGGACAAAATCTCCTGGGTAGGAAAGGATATAATGTCCTAATGTATGGTGTAACTATTATATTAGGTCTAAGGTTGCTCTAGGTTATTCTTTTTAGCTTCTCTGTTTTGTCCAATATGTTTTTCAAAGATCAACCTTTTGTACTACAATTATTCAAGGAGTGGGGATATGAAGATGAAGCAGTAACCTTCTCCAGAGTGCACCACTAGTTATTTTTGGCACTAGCTTGCTGTACTTTCAAAAGCAAAAATGTTCATTTTGCTTCAAGTGACTTTATCCTCCTGAGCTTGGTGGAATGATTGTGCACAAGATAGGGAGCTGTCACAAATTCCATCCTATGGGTTGCTTTGATGTTAGGAGCTGTAGCCAACTCCAGAGTGTCAGAACAATGAATTTAATTTCTCACCATCATCTTCTGGGAACAGTGGTAATAAGAGATTATGACTTGTTGTCTCACAAGCATTGCCTCAGACATGCATCCCTGCTAGCTCCGTATCTGCTGTTGTTCTGGGCTGTCTTTGGCACGAGAAAGCATAAATCTTCCAGCCCTTTGGGAAGTGCCCATTTCAATTTTCTGTATGCCTCTCCACCTAATAAAGTTGTTTTGAAAAGGGAAGTTCAGAAAGGAAGAGTGGTCATGCTTCTGGGTTTGGTTTTTGTGCAGCTGTTGGTGTTTGATGTGGCTATCTGCTTCTGGGCTGGGGCTTGTTGAAATGTGGTCCTCATATGAGTATTGCATCACCTGGGACAGGTATTGCAGAGCTCACTGTGATTCAGCTCATACCATTTTAAGCAGGACAGAGGTATCTATGTTAAATTTTGGAGTTTTAGGTTAAACCTGATGTCACTTTTCAGCTGGGATAGTCTCTTTAATCTTCTTGTTGTCATGCTCTAGGGGAGTTCCAGGGACAGTAACATCTGCGCTGTCTGTATAGACTGATGTCTGTTGCGGGAGTCAGTTTGTGCTTTTATCCAGTGTCTCTTAATAGCAGAGAGAGAGCAGGCCCTTGCACCTTTCTGCAGGAGGCTTTACAGGATAGTAGTAACTACTGGCATTGCATCATGCGGGCCTTGGGGCTCCTTCACTTCCCGTTGACTTGTAAATACTTCTGAGATCCAAAGCAATCTGGAAAAGTTGCTGTTTGCAGGTGGGGGAAGGTCAGTAGTCACGTAAACCCTGAGCTTAGGTAGGTGGGCATAGATGACTGAAGCGGTTGAATCATGACTTTACTGAATTGATATGGAATGGATATTCTGTTTCTGAGAGTATCTTGGAGATCATCCAGCCTCAACCTTCCCCCAGAATTTCTGTATTGAAAGGAAGGGGGTATGATTTCCTTTACTGCCTCCCTCTTTGCTTCTGTACTTCCTTTCTTTTTGTTTACAATTGCTCTTTAAAGAAATAACATACACACACACACACACACACACACCCAGGTTTTCATAATTTAACAAAAGGGAGGTGTATAGGAGCCTCATTCATCACCTTTTGTCACTAGACTTGATTTGACATCTGAGACTACAGAGAAACTTTGGCAAGTGCAATGATTTCCCGTGTGGGGGTAATAAGAGAGAAAAAAGCTGTCAGTTGAAAACAGCAGGAGCTGCATTAGCAAATATAAATTAAACAGATGGCTAAGATACTGCAGCTGTCGCATAGAAGCTCCAGGAAGATCTTTAGCCTAGAGCTGCAGGAGGCTATTTTAAAAGGAAAGATGAAAACAGCAACAAAGCAAACTTTAGCATGACGAAAGAGACAATAGAGCCATTCAGATGATTATATGAAACTTATCCAGTACTGCTGGTTGGTTGTTTTTTTCCTTCACCTTTTAAAATCTTAGGATTATAAAACTAATTTAGGATCAGCTATTATAAGATCACATTACAGATTTTCATAGCTTGGGTTTGTCTGCTGGGTTTTATAAGTACTCTTCTGCACAAGACACTGGCTCTGACACATGCCCTGGAAAGTGGGGAGGAGTGTAACACACTGTGCAGTTTTGATCTTCAAGTGTTTGCTTTACAGCTGTTTCAAGAAAAAACTTACGAGAGAATTGTTTCTAAATAAACCATTGTGGAAAAGTAGTGTTAAAAGTGTTTCACATTTTGGTGGGTAGAGGAAGCACATGCATTTAAAGTGTCTTGCATGTTCGGTCTTAAGGTAACATTTTTCAGACCCTTTTTCAGCTGAAAATTGACTTCTCTTTTCCTTTGTGAAAGAAGTGATAAAACTGCATCCAGGTATGTTTGTTACGTTAAAATATAGACATACATTAAAATGAGGGCAAATTGGAATTCGCTGCTGTTTCTCAGAGGCCAAAAGGCAATAATTTTCTAACCACTGTGTCCATAATGCATTTTCCTTGATTAGAACTGATGGTTTGTCATAGATACCTTGTGCATAAGCAGAGACTGTTTCACTGCCTTTATAGTTAGATGATGATAATGTGAATTATAAAATAGGTGCAGCTGCATTTGAAGCCTGTGCTTTACATTCAAAGAAATAGTGTGCACAGATGGATTCCTAGGCAGGCCGATTGATTTCCTGGAGTTCTGCTTTTCCTGTTTGCCTTTTTTACTGAAAAAAAAAAGAAATAAAAAAAAAAAATCATGTATTTATGGTTTTATTTTTTAAATGATGCCTAATAGGCAAGAAATTCTGGATTCGGATTGTATTACAGACCTTTGGGCAAAATTGGTATATCTTCTGCATATTTCTTCCGAATTGTTTTGTTCCTGTACAGTAAATCTTTTTAGGTGTAGGTAGAGCTAATTCTAATCTTCATCTATATTTGAGAGCTACAAAACCTGTATATCAAAAAATTTAATGTTTTGTTCCTCTGTATTTATCCTTCCTCCAGTCATCCCGAGAATGTTTTGAGTACATGAGGTCTAGCATGCTCTGGAAGTCTGTGAACCTCCATTCTGTTAGAACTACAAAGTTCTTCGTTGAAATGTAAATGCTCTTTACTGGCTTAATCTTTGACCCGTTCTAGACTTTTTCCTGATCTTAGTGGTTCAGGACATAAATCATGAAGGATATCAAAGGTCAAAGGCAACAGCTTGAACTTATTTGTGCAAGCTTGCTGAAAACATGTAGCCTCAGTCTTCCCATACTGTTCAGGGTGCTTCAGCTGCCTCTCTCAGTAGAAATGAACTCCTCAACATTTAACTGTATTTCTTCTGTGGTTGTGGCTTTGTGCTTCAGTATAGAACAGAACAGCTGATCACTCTGAATAACTGTTGTTTCTGCCCTTTACATTTCATTTCTACCCATGCAGAAACTTTGGAGCAGTTACAAATTCCAGAAGACTAAGAGGGAAAAAGCCTCAACCTGAGTGTATGCCTTTTCTGCCATTTTTGCTTAAGAGAAATAAAGTTGTCCTTGAAATGTACTTGAACTTTACAGCGATAAATGTGGGATATCTTTGTCAGTGAGGGAGGCATGTGTCAGAGTAGGTGACCTTCCACTGGGAGGCCTGACCTTGGCTTCCACTTGTTCTTAGGCTTTTGCTCCAAATACTTTAGCTAAACTTGACTGCCAGGATGTGCTCAGCAAAGGAACAGTTTTGTGTAGGCAGGACCCAGGGCATACTGAAAGATTATGCACTGAACACTGCACATTCCCTGTGAGCCCTCTTCTGGGAAGAAATGAAGGGTTCAGTCAGTGTTGAGATGAGAGATGACAGTTAAGAAGGGATGGGAAGGAGCTAAAACAGAGAAGTGAGTGGAATGAGAAGAAAGATAGCTTTGTCTTTAAAGGTAGTTAGCCTCAAATTTTCCTGCTGAGCATCCCAAAGGCAAGAATGAACTTTTCCAGCTGGAAATGTAGTTAATGTTTAATGGTCATAGTCTGCCCTTGATCTTCATGGAAGCCTTCTAGTGTTACCAATGGGGGGTACTATGGAGGGTGGAGGGGTACATAATTGCTATGCTGTAGGCACAGCAAATTGATTGCTGTCTGATCTATGGCATGCAGCTATTCGGGAAAATGTCTTTATAGTTTTTGAAAGAAGGCTGTGACATAAATTTTCATGTCCTAGGAAGTGTTAATATCTAACTCTCATTGATTAGGAACAGCTGCTTACGTGGAAAATACATGCTAGTGGAAAAAGGAAAGCTGATCCAGCTTCTTTTTAATGCTCTCATCACAAGTGAGTGCTTCTTAAGCGGAAGCAAGAAAGCCCAGCCTTTTGGTGCTTTAGCTTTGGTCTGTAGTTTAGCCAATCTGCAGAAAGATTTCACGTGTTTTGGCTCTCATTTGAACCTTGTTCTTTTTAAGCCTAGTCCAGAATTGTCAAGTCTTGTTTTAGGTCAGTGCTGTTCTTCACGCTATGTAGACAGGTACATTGGTGACTGAGAGAACATGTAGTAAATATAAATTACCGCTTATTCTCATCATTTCAGATGTCATATAAATAATTCTTAGGTTTAGCAAGACAGCGCATCAGGTAGTTCTGGTATGTGGCAGTGCATTTTACAGTACTATGTTAGTAAATAACAGGTTACTGATTAATTTCTGGTAGCTAGTCTTTTTGTAATTCATCTTAGTAGCAGAGAAGATTGAGTTTCATGTTTAGTTTTGCTTTAAAGTATATTTAGCTTTACTTTTCGGTGGAAAGCAACTGAAAACACCTGCTTAAATTTGGTAATGAAACCATCTTTCATATGGAAAACAAATTTTCTATATTGTTAAGTAGATTACTTCCCTTAACTGTGACAATTTCTGTCTCTGGGTTTTGAGCTCCGTTCCAGGTTGAAGCACATCTGATCTTCATCAGTTTATGGGAAGATGTTTAGCCAGTTTGCAACCCATCACAGATTTGAACCATGGCTCTGCCAAAGTCTGATGCTGTGGTGCATAGATGGGGTGCTGTGGGTGTTAGAAAAATGTGTGCTACTGAAGATGGATATGGAGAGACACCCTTCTAAAATAAATACAGGTATTTACTGGACACAAGCCTGAAGCAAGCCCTTAGGTGGTAAGATTTGCTACAGATTTGCGGAAATGTTGAAAGGCAAAATGTAAATGTACAACTGGTGGTAGCTGCAGGCTACAACCGCAAGCAGCTCAGAACAATTGTAAACATGACTAGAAAAAACATGGCAAGTAGAGAAATAAATGGCAAGTTTGGGAACCTGGCATGATGGCACCTCTTCATCTTTGTTAAGAGACAAATAACAATTGGTTATTAGACGTTCTAAACATCTAAACTGAGGTCTTGAGTAGAAAACAATAATAATAGCACAGTTGAGATGAGTGTTGCATGAACTAGTTTCTTGTACCACAGTCTGTGTTCTTTGCAGTTGGAGAAGTAGTTTCTAGGCCTTCATTCTATTGCTGTTAATATTCTTTTCTATTCGGCAGAATATATCTGACCAAAGCTTTATCTTAATTGTTTTTATTCCTTTGGCTTCTTGCTTCTTAAAGAAAAAGAGAAAAAAAACCCCCAACAATTATTTTGTGTAAAATAGTAATGTCAAATGCATTTGCTGCTGAAGGGATTTTTTTACAGAGGGCTCTATTGCTTCTAGCTCATTCGCATGAATGCAGAGTTTTGGTACTGTGAAAGCAGTAAATACTATCCCTTCATTTGTTGCCTCTGAAATATGTTGATCTCAGCTACCCTTCAGGGTTTTGCCAGCATAACTCTCCTTTCTTAGGACTGTGGAGAAATTGTCCTTAGTTGACATACAATATTCTATGCTAGATTCAGTTGAATAACACCAAAAATGTGTAAACTTCTGCCAGTATAGCTTGTCTTTTGGGGGAACTAGTATTATCTGTTCTGGCAAAATCACTTTTTTTGCCTGTGTAAACTGCATCTCAACTAGGCTGATTTGCTAGTACAGCTATTTTAGCAAAGCCTTTCTGCTGTAGAAAAGACCTTATTGATAATACGGTGAGGTTCTCACAGCAGATGAAAGGCACAATACAAAGGGCTTTACAAACATGAATTAAGCTTCACAACACCTTTGTAAAATAATCATTCTTCTAGCTTGCCAGTGTCTGTTTCCTTTTAATGTGAGATGTTTTGCAGGGATGAGAAGGAAGGGTAGAAGATTCAGAGTTGAGGCAATTAATGTCTGGTGACATTGATAAACTAAACAAATTTCTAGTCTGTTGTGGAATCCTCTGCCAACTCCATCTGATGTTTAAAAATGTCCTAGCAAAATCAGTGGGTTAGAGTATCAAATAGCTACTGGTTGCTGGTTTCACCTGATCTTTGATGGTATGAGGAGTTCTAATGACGACACTTTGCAATTCCTTTCTTCCCGAAAACCTGGATCTGGCTTTTGTGTATGTGATATTTTCATTAATACTGTTTTTCACTACAGTGATCTCTCTGGTGAATTTATATTAGACTTTTGTAGTCTCATACTGTTCATGTAGGTCAGGGTATGAACAGCTTGCACAGTTAAGGGATCTCAAAGGGAATGGAAAGAGGAACAAAACTAAAGATATATGCACAAGAATGATTTTAAAGTCAAGCCACTCAAAAATCAGTGTAGTCTGATACTAAGTGTGCCCATGTGGTCTTAATTCAGACGTTTTTCTGTGCTAATTATTGTATCTTCTTTAATTACATTATCACATTTATTTCCTTTTCATCTCTTAGTGAACAAGGAACAGAAGAACTCCACTGGGATGTAGGTTAATTTTCTTTACCATTCCAAAGTGTTGCTTTTGAATTCAGCCTGTAAACTTTTAGGCAGGTCCAGGCATTTCTGCAGTCCTCTGGTAAACGCCGTGTCCTGGACTCTGTATTAATACATCTGTCAAGAATTCAAACAAGCTGTGCAATTAATCCGCTTCCCAGTTCAGGGCTTTTGTGTGATGGTAATAGTTTTCACAAAGAAGATACTTTTACTCACCAAGTGTAGTGAGGAACTCTACTTTTGAAAAGCTGTCCCAGATCTCCTGAAATCTGGGTGATGGTGGAGACATCTGGGCTGAATGTGCTCCCTCTCTTCACCTTTCCTGTGTGCTACAGGAGGTTCCATTAACTGTTTGGCAGTGTGCTTGATCCTCTAAGAGGTACTTGATCTAATCAGGATATTTTTGTGCTCTGTTTCCACAGCAACAGCACACTTTCTTTTTTTTTTGTCTCCTCTCAAGGTAGCTGATGCTTTGAGAATTAGACCTGTGGAAAAGCTTGGCCTTCTTGTCCTCTATTGAGATTTCAGCTTGCACAGGTCAAGAATGGAAAGTGTAGGATGGGGAGTGTGTGAGTCTCAGAACAGTCAGTGTGATTATGAAGTGACAGTGGAAGGAACGAGGCCTATTTAATTGTGGGTTTTAGTGTTAATAAAATGGTTGTGCTGAAAGTCGTGGCTCTTTCTAAGCTCTGCAAATGAAAGGCCTGGAACTGGGGCATTAGCAACTATCATTTTAGCCCTTTGCGGGTGCCCTTGTAATCATTTAGGACCCATGCCCACTTCATGTGTTCATGCACAATATGAAACCAGGTGTACATTCTTCTATCTGTCTGCTCATAGGCACTTTTTGTTAAGAAACTTATTCATCTCTCATGACATTCTTCCTAACATTGTGGGGAAGGGACATGTTCAATTGTTCCACTGAAATAGGAAGTAAATGTTAAGCAACCTCTTTGGCCATGGTATCTGCTGTATGTAGCAAGACACTTCACTTTGAGCTGAAGTACACATGACTGTCTCAACATCTGTTGCAGTGTGGGGGACTAAGAAGCTTTCATTTGAAATATTTCCATAGATCAGTCCCTTCTTGTTATCATGTAAAGGTGGGTGAGAACAGAAGCATATGGTTTGATACTGATATATTTCTGCTGTTGGCTTTTCTCATCTGTAGTTAAGAAAGCAGTCTCGTCTTATGTGTGTGTCTTATGTGCACCTAAATACAATTGCTCTATTTTTTTCAGCTGTTTTACTTTGCTTTTTCCCTAGTATCCTGGTCCTAAGAATTAAACTTGCATCTTTACCTGCAGAACATGTAATTTGTGGTACTGGGCTGTTCCCTGTGGTTTGTTTTTGGTTTAGTTTTTTTGATGTTGGGTTATTTGGTGGTTGTTTTTTTTCTCCTTTACTCCACTTCCTTTTCTTAGGAATTGTATGTTCTACATAACGTAATAAGGGCTGTTCTGCTCTTAACACATTCAATAACCAAGTATGTAGTGGAATAATCTTCATTTAAAATTCAGGCAAGTCAGTTATATTACTAATACTGGATTCAGGAATCTCCCTTCTTTTAAGGGTGAATATCTAAAGCAATATCTGTCACTATTTTATGCTTTTGCAGTAAAGGCTTCTGCTTGATGTCAGTGTGGTGGCTCTTCACCAGGCTGTACTGTGAGTAGTTTTGAGTTAGGATGCTATAAGCTTTATGTTTTTCTCTGGGAAATAGTAAGCAGATGTGTTGACTGGCAAAATCAGTGGCTAATAGATGAAACCACATTATCTGGTGTTATCATGGAAAGGTACATAGTTTATATTCATTTTTACAGTGAAAAGGCCAGAAATTCACTGATGCTTATCCATATAAAACATAAAAAAGCTATTCAGGATTAAGCATCCAAGTTGGAAATATCATATATGTACAAAAGCCAGAAATGAATTAAAATACCTTTTATTACTTTCTAATTATAAGCACATCTGGATGTACTTCTCACATTAAAGATCTTGAATTTAGTTCAAAGATGAAGAGCATTCAAATACTGAACCTTTTTAAAATTGAAGTTTAAAATTTCAGGTCATTGCTTGACTTCAACTCTTCCTGGCTGTACCTAGCTCTTTTTGACTGCACATTGAACTGTACATTTTAGTTTATTCAAGAACTTGTTTATTGAAAGGCCAGAGGTGTAAAATTCTATGTCTGTTTAATATTCAGTAATTTCCCATTAAGCTACTTGACACAAGTTAAAATTTATGTTAATACTGTCTTGATTAAACCATACTTGTTATCACTCGCTGTGATATGGCCAAATTGGTTTCCTAGCAAACATCTCAATAAAGGAGACATCCTACTGTAACCTGTCCAAATTGGGTGTATTGCAGTAATGTTTTTCACTTACATAGCATCTTTTATTTCAGAGTACTTCATTTGATCATGTATGATACTGGAAAAGCATACTAAGTAATATAATGACCAAAGGAAATCATAATCATGCATAAGCAAATCTAAGGATTTTCTGCATTTGAATTGTATTGTAGCGGCAGTGTAGTGCAAAGCAAATATCTGACACGTGACACCAAACAAGTCCCTGCCTCATTGTTTTTCTGTTTTAAGAATTGAACTAATGTTTTGCATTTACTTAATAGTTACATTTATCGATTGCATTTTACAGATAGCATAACTGAGAGCAGACACTGAGGGCAGTGTGCCCAAGATCCCAGTATTTCCTGTAATTCTGCTTGTGTTTTCCTGATTTGATTTGGAATGATTCAGTTAAGAACTATATGTAATTTCATACATAATGGTGTGTGATGTATTAAGTAGCTCATCAGATAACGTTCAGACTCACCATTTCCCTCTGTGCATGCATCTGGCTGAGTTTTCTCAGTTTTTCATTTTATTGCCAAATTTTCCCAAGCTTAATACGACATGGGCCACCTACTAAGGTTGATGTCCATATTGTGTTACAAGGTGAATAGTGCAGTTGGATTTCAGCCATCCTTGAAAGCCAAAAGCACTTTCCCCAAATATTAAAGCTATTTCTTGCATTTGTTAGGTCTCTATATAACTCAAAGGCAGTTGAAGGAATTTTAGAATAGAATCATAGAATAGGTAGGGTTGGAAATGACCTTAATTTTACTTAAACCAAGGATGTAATATTTCAGTGCTACCGGCAAAAGTTAAAGAAGCTGAAGAGCAATTGTCAACAGGCTGAGAAGGTGGAGGAGCTAGTTGGCATAGCCATGAGGCTGCAGGGGTCACTGCCCTTCTGGCCCCGCTTTAATTCCCTGTAGCCTGTTGGGGGCATTGCTGGTGGGGAGGTGCTAGATATGTGAGCTTTGAGTTTGATGTGAAGCTGGTACCGTAACATTTAAGGATATTGCAAGTAAGAACTGGTGAGGGATCCAGTGAAGGCTTTCTGAGGCATTAATGGTCCTCCCAGTGGAGTCCTCTTAAATTATTCATGCCGTTTGAGCTTTTAGTCAAGCTGAGCACTCTGCACTCAAATGTGATAGTAGAAGGTAAAAGGAAATTAACCCTGTGGTGATGTATTGAAAGTTTCTTACCAAAGTAATAATTTTGACAGTGTGTTGAGGGGACAGAAGCAGGGGGAAACATCTCAACTCTGAACTGATCTCAGAAGGCGTTCATGTCCTCTGCAGCAAAGCAGTAGACACACCCCTTGAACCTGTGTTTAAGTCTTGGGGTCACTTCCTGCCTTATTCTTCCTCATCAAAGTAGGTCTTCCAAATTTCAAAGAAGGTATGTCTTAGAGCTGCAATATGAGATGGTACTCAAAGCTTCCCAATGATGCTATGGAAAGCTTTGCTGTAGAAGGCTTCAGTGGATAAAGGCTGACTGTAGTAGCCAAGATTTCTCAATGATTTACGTGTCAGGTACCAGGAATCTCTACCTGGATTCCAGCTTAAGCCTGTAGATATTACTGTGTGATAGTTTCTTTGAGCGTGTTTACATTTCCTTAGGTAAACTCCTTATGTTTTAGGATTCTTCTTTTCTTTCTCTCTTTTCTACCATTTTTAATTTATCCCATCATTACATATACTAGGACTGTGTGCTCAAGGGGGCTTTTAGGAAGGGTTCAGAAACAAGAAGCTTTTAATGCAGTGTCTCTGTAGTGTTAATTGATCTGGGATATTTGTGCTAGAGTGGTCTCTTATATCCAGCTTTTACTCCCTGTCTATCCCCCAGCTCCTCTGAGGTTTCACAGTGAGTATCCAGAATGTAAACCAGATCATTGCAAATTAGTGGAGAATGACCTCACTTAGAGGCTAAGAGTTACTTTGGGAATGGAGTGGAGAAGGTGACTGTAAATATAAATCCTTTGCTGGTACATAAGCTTAAGGATGTCTAAACTTCAATTTAGCATGTGAACCTTTTGTAAAGAGGACTAAAATGTATTTGGAGGCAGGGAAGATAACTGGTGGTGGAAAAATGCAATACTGGTGCCAAGTACTGGTTAACTTGTGAGCACAGGATGCAGGTTTCCCTGTGTGCTCACAGACACTTTATATCCAGATTCCTTCTTTTTCTTTCCCACTTACAGAAACTCATGTTCAAGGGTGATATTTTTAAAAGCAAATTGTTACTTGGAAGTGCACGGTCTGTGGCTGCGGCTTTTAGCTAAAAGACAGTTCTGAAAGTTTTACCTTGGAAAGTACATGTCTTCAAGGTAGGAGGGAGTTGTCTGGGGCTTCTTTACAGCCAAGAATTTGATGCATTTGGCACTTGACATAAGCCTTAAGCATAATTTGATTAAAAGACTGTGCCTTGGAGTCCAGCAGTCTGCAATAAAGAGTCTCAGTGAACAACGCGTATCTCTCCATGCGGTCGTTTTCACGGGAGACTAAATGGTGTGTGGGCCACAGCAGTAAGGACCAGTGTGTGTCATAACTGCACCCAGGACCCTTACGAGACAGAAAGGAGAAGAGTTTTAAAAATCCAAACAAGAAGTAAAATCATCCTTGTGAAGACTTGTGAAGATGGTTCCTCTGGATTGCATTCCTGATTGTGCAGCCTCATAGCTGCATCTTAAATGAGCCATTGCAGTTTTACCTCCTGGACATTTTTCAAGCTACTAAACGTTTATTTTGCTTGCAGATACGAGCAATACGTAGTGAGTACTCATGAGGTCCAAATGTTACTAATGACAACCTCTGAGTGATGATTGAGAAGCTATGTTGAAAGTTTTGCCTTACTTTTAAAGTATGCTGAGCATTTGATAGTTAAGCAGTTAAATGCTTTGTGACATTGGCTCAACTACAGGATTTCCTTACAAACATCGTTGATGACAGATAACTTAATGTGTTGGGTTTGCTTCGGTGTCAGTCAAGGTGTATGATTTGTAACAAATGCAATGAAAAAGATGCAGCAAGGTCCAGAAAATCTGTCCAAGGGCTTTAGCAGTCCAGGCTTTTCTCCCACTTGCCCTGTCATCATGCATAACAGAGCCTTTTACAATAGCTCTGTTCATGGTCGGTTTTGTGAATGATTGTAAAAATTCCTATATTGTTTTGTCCTTCTGTAGGTGATAGTTTCTGTAGTATTACTGCCTCTAAAATGTCACAAGCAGGTGCAGTCAGGCATGAACCCCTCTAAGCCCTTCCTCTCAGTCAGTGGTGGTGGGGGTCTCCATTCACCTCTACTGGGTGTACAGCAGAGAAGCTCACTTGACTTTCAGCCCAGCTTTCAGTTCCCCCCATCAGCAATCAGGAAGGTGCCTGCAGAGTCACTGCAGTATGGATGCAAGCCTGTGACTTGAAACAAAGCAGCTATGTGCCTGTCTTTCCTTGCAGTTAGTAAAACTGGGATGTACCATTTTTGCATGGCAAGGTTTTGGTAGCAGCAGGGCTACAGGAGTGCCTTCTTGTGAGAGGCTGCTGTAAGCTTCCCCTGTGTCCAAAGACCTAATGCCAACTGGCTCCAAGACAGACCCACCACTGGCCAAGGCTGAGCCCATCAGTGACAGTGGTGTGCCTCTGGGATAATGCACTGAAGAAGGGTGGAAAGTTACTTTGCAGGAGCAACTGCATCTGGAGAAGGGAGTAAGAAGGGACCCACATTGGAGCAGTTCATGAAGAACTGCAGCCCATGGGAAGGACTCACTTTGGAGAGTTCATGGAGGACTGTTTCTTGTGGGAGGGACCTCAGGGAAGAGTGTGAGGAGTCCTTCCCTGAGGAGGAAGGAGCAGCAGAGACAGCATGTGATGAACTAACCACAACTCCCATTCCTTTTCCCCCTGTGCTGCTGAGAGGAGAGGAGGGAAAGAAAATCAAACGTAAATTTAAGCCCAGAAAGAAGGGAGGGGTTGGGGGGAAGTATTTTTAAGATTTTGTTTTTATTTCTCATTATCTGACTCTGATTTGATTGGTAATAAATTAATTCTTCCCCAACTCGAGTCTGTTTTGCCCAGGACAGTGAATGATCTCTCTGCATCATTAGTAGGAAAAACTGCTCTCCCTGTCCTTATTTTGACCCACGAGCCCTTCATTATATTTCCTCTCCCCTCTCCAGCTGAGGAGGAGGAGTGATAGAGTGGCTTTGGTGACCTGGCATCTAGCCGGGGTCAAGTCACCACAGGGGAAAAGGTGGGGAAATGAAAAACAGTAGTCCAAGGATGAGAGAGCAGGGCAGCACCACTCCTCTCTGTCAAGAAGTGTGACAGGAAAGTCCAGCTCTGGAGAACAGGTAAGCTTAGCCTGGGAAATAAGGGGGAGGAACTGCAGAGGCTGGGTTTCACATAAAGCATGCTGGCTCCATTTAAGTATTCAGCATGCCTGCTATGCTTAATAATGTTGGTATTTAAATAGTTTTAAAGTAGGCTTTGAAGTCAGAGCCATGTTGAGTTAAGGTAGAGGTCAGTGTGTTGTAACTGTTGGCTGAGCATTGATAACAACTCTGTGTACTTTCACATTTTTAAGCCACTTGGCAAAAAAAAAAAAAATTTTAAAAGTATGATTTTTAATAGAAAATTCTATAATTATGGCACTTTTATGTGGCAAACCCCAACAAATCTCAGAAGGCTGTTTTTTTTTCTGCATCCATAATACTTCATGGCTTAGTTGAACATGTGAAATGAAACTCTTGGGCCCGGATTTTTCCCTTAACCTGCAGAGAAGCATGTATTCATGGTTTTAAATTTTAAACCGTGCTTGTCAAGTGTTTTGAAGCAAGGAAATCCCAGATGAGAAGGAAATGGGTATCTCCCGTTCAAATCAGCGTACGGGAGTAATGACTGTGCCTGGGAAACTGGTACAGAGCGGCACTTCACACTGCAACCCCTGCAGGCACTGGCAGCAGTGAAACGGAGGAAGTATCGGTGTAGACAAGCCCAGCGCTGCTTGTGTGGAAGGAATTGGTCCAGAAGATTTTATCTTCTGTTTAGGTTTGCTGTTCCCTGCTCATGTCATACCTCCTCACTCTTCCTTCTAACTTCCAGGACTGCCTTCTCGTGCAGGTGAGGCTCCCCTTCCTTGGTCTTTGCTTGAAGAGGCTGTGAGAAACAATAGCAGAGGGTTGAAGAAGGGCATGCAGTTGTGTTGCCTGTATTGTCAAGAGCCGTTTAGAACACTTGGGATGGTTATTGCTGGAGGCAAAATGCTGCTTCAGACGTTTTAAGATGGAGATGAGTGGAGATTGCACTAGTATAAAGAGGCCAGTATGTGTTGAAAGAGCAGTTACAGGAGAGCACTTCAGTGCAGGTGGAATTGGAAAAAACGTGGTTTCCCCCCACCCACCCCAAACGCACACACTGTTTGAGAGCAATATGTTTACGTAATTAGTAGAAAAACTGCTCTCAAATATCTGTAATTTTGCATATATTCCCATGGGGAAAAATGCATTCAGAGATCTGTGATTTTGTGTATATTCCCATGGGGACAATAGAATGTGTGAATATAAACCACCCTTGACGCCACATCTTTGGCACATCATCTATCTGTTCCTTCAGATGTGCACAGCCTTCCCTTGCACTCAGAGGTTGCAGAAACCAGCTCAGGCATCAGCTCTGAGAAGCTTCATCAGGATGCCCACCTGTGCACTGTTTCCCCAGGTGTCCAGGGACTGCCCTCAAGCCTTGGCCTTCAGTCCTGGCGTGAGTGGTGTGGTAGGTATGCCTGTCTCCTCTTTAGTCTCCAGCCTTGTTTTCTGGATGGATCATGAACCTATGTTGTAGATAGTGTCTTCTGTCTTGTCCTGTCCCTGGCTCCATGTCCTGTGCTCCTAACTGGACCTTGGGCCTTTTTGATCACTCTTTGTTTGGGACTGTCAGTGTACCTTGTCACCAGGACACAGCTCTGCCTGCCACATCCAGATATGGTGGGACTGCACACATAAGTGCCATGGGGTCTTCTGCTCTTTCTTTCTTAGAGCTGCCAGCCTTTGGTGCACTCTAAGACCACAAGGCATTTTACCAACTGAGCCAGGAGAGAGGCAACAAACTACCTGCAAGATCACAGTCCCCTTTTGCAGCTGGAACAGTTGTAAAGGTGAAAATGTGATGGCACAGTGTTAGAGTGTTTCTTTTCTTGCTGGTGGTATTTTAGTAGGGGTTTTGTGGTGTTTTTTATGACACTGTTCCCATCTGACACCAGCCACCCACAATACTGGTAAAAAACACGTGGCACATTGCAGAAGTTCTCTTTTCTGTCTCCCCATTCTTGCCACAGGACCAACAACGGGAGATGGTGGTTACACACTTGGTGGTGTTCACTCTGTTACTGATACGGGTTCTTGGGATGAAAGGGATCCTAAAGTGGAGGGATCTGCTTGAATAGCAGGAAGCACAAGATCTTGTCAAAAGAAATAAGTAATTTGTCTTTTTATTTTTGTAGCACCATATAGTTTCTTTTGTCTCAGTTCAATGATAACAGCTTCCATCCTGTACTTCCTAAATTGTCAAAAATATTATCCTCCCATTCTGCCCCTCATATTTAGGAAGGTCTCTAGAAATATTCAGAATACCTGTAAAAAAAAGTTAGACCAGTATTGCTGATTACTGTTGTCTTAACTTCTGTTGCAGCTTTGCCTAAACAATTTTCTGTTGTCTCTTTTCTTAAGCTTAAACTGTAAGTTCTTCTCAGTTTGACATTTGTGTGGCACACTTCATAAGGCTTTTTATCACTGTAGTTACACTGATATAATTTACATATTTTTCCTTCAGAATAAACTGCTACTGGTATGCCTTCTCTATTGCCCATAGTGGATCAGATCATCTGTCCACCAAGATTCGAAGTCCTTCTCTTATCAACAGTAGCTCTGTTAAAGAAAAAAAGCTCTGGTAGATTAATATTTTATGCTTTTCCTACATATTTATTGTTATGTTTTGCCTTGAAACAGGAGTATTTCTGTGCTTGTTATTAATTCAGATATGCTTATTACAAACATTAGTGTTTCATAGTATTCTTAACATCAGTGTTAATGCCATAGTAAGCACTACTGGATAATTGTGTATGATGTGAAACTACATGATCTCAAATTACACAGATTTTTTGCCCGTGAATTTCATTATGTATTCCCTTGGTTTTTTATTAGCAAACAAAATTAATAGTTCTTAATCTGTCCAGTCTCTGCTCTTGACTGCTTTGGATTTTTTCCATGTGCTTCTTAAACCTCCTGTCAGATTGAAAAGGGTAAAAAAAAGAAAAGGAGAAGAAACCCACCTGACTCTTTTACCTTGCGGATTTGGGGTTTTTTTTTCAGTTAGCCATTTTAGTCCATTACTTCAATGTTTTTCTTGGGGTTTAGGGTAAAGTAGTGAGAACTGAACAGTGTTTCACAGTGGAAAGCATGTTAGTACTTGTACACTCACCTTTTAATTCCTTATACATCTTAATATAAATTAATCTTCATTTTTACTGCATTTTTCACTGTCACTGCTTATTGAGCACACAGTGTACCTTCATGGAGGTGTCTAGTTTTTCCCCTTCTTTTGAATTAGTGATTTATTTATGACCCTGTTCAAAAAACCAAGCATGAGTCCTTATAATTTTCACTGTTTGGTACTTTGCTTAAATAATAATATATCATCATGTTTCTTTTTCTTAATTCAATGCTCTGAGGGGAATACATATGTATGAAGTGATTGTTTGGATTACAGTTTGCTTGCATTGCAAAAGTGCACAGAGTCCTCCTCACAGGTCAGGTGCCAGCTGTTTTGAATGCTCTGTGAATGCAGCACAAAAAATAAATCCTTCATTTCAACTCATTTGCAAGCTACAGAAATCAGGTTTATTAGTCAAAAACTCACTGTGCCACCATTTCTGCTTCTTCAGAGTACAGCATTTACTACTTCATCTCTCTAAATTTTCCTACTGTTATGTGTGATTAATTCAAATAGATTTTCTGTTCACTAGTGTCATGATTTTACGAGGTTTTATTGACAGCTTGCTTTACGTCAGTGTTACGTGTCATTTTCCCTGAATTTGTGTTCTGCATTTTGTCCCATGATTTGTATAATACGAAAGTTGTTTCCATATGAATTGGATTACGTCTTTCTCTATAATAGAGAATGTTTTTGTTAGACTCTGTAATCCTCTGCATATGACAGATCTTTTCCTAACTCATTAATGTGATGTGCTCTGGTTTATAGCCCTCTGTGATCACAGCCTAGTGACTTGTGTCATTCTACTGCATTTCAGTTTTGCTTGTTATTTTCTTCTCATGTGACAAAGTAATTTTCTCTCTTTTATACCATTCTTCATCCTACATCAGCCTCTTGAGCCCCAGATGTTAGTGGTCTAAAAATGGAGCAGAAATTAACCCTGAACTCAGAAGACCCCAAACACTCTCTTTTACCACTTTTACAGGCTACTGTGTATGAATGCATCTCGATGCTTCTCACAAAAAAACCCTTTTGAAAGGGGCCAGGGCTATATCACAGTGTTCTGGGGGATACCTGGGGTAACCTGGGCTATGCAGACAAACCAGTTATCCAGATTCTCCAGCTATATTTCCCCCCAACCGTTTCCTTTACCCCCTACCTTGAGGGCACTATTCAGTGCTGTTCTGTCCATTAGCCAGCCTACACCACTAGCTATCTGTTATGTACTCAGGGCTTACCATCCATTTGTCAGCACATTCATTAATGTTACAATATTCACAGTATTAATGAGTTGCACATTATTTCCATACCACAGTTCCAAAATGTGTCCCTGTCTTCAGAGCTCCAGGCAGGCCTTGCTTTCTCACATTGCCTTGGTTATGGAGCTGCCCTGTGCTACAAAGGGTACTGGTGAACAGGGGAAAGGAACATCTGCTGGCAGATGGTGGTTGAGAGAAAAATCCTGGGCAGAGTCCTTTGCTGGAGGTCTACATTTCTATTTCTGTCAGCATCTTCAGTTGTCAAAATTAACATGCTGTATGATGGGAATACCCTGATACTTGCTGTAGCAGGGAGGCATAGGATGGTTCTTGTGTTTACAGCAGCTAGGTTTAGGATGCAATATGTGGACACTTTATTTTGCTGGCACTGGGTGCCCCTAGGCCTCATTTGTCAGCGTAACAGCAAGTGCAGATTCTCTGTTGTCCTATTCCCCTGATCTGTCTCGGGGAGCTGTTGCCTACGTCTCTGAGCTTTGGTGGGGTCAGGGAAAGTCTAAGCGATTGACATGATGTAACTTGGCTTCTTACTCATGCAGGGGCTGGATAAAGGGCTGCCCAGTTTGTAAGAACTTCATTGTGAGGGATTAACTTTCCTCTTGAATGACTGTGTATGGTACATCCAAATGAGAGATTGCAAAGCAGAGCAATTAAAAGGCTGGTGTGGGCAGGGCGTTGGTGAGAGGACTGCGCTGCCTTGGCATGGCCTCCTCCAGCATACTGGGCATCGGGGTCTCCTTGTTGCATGCACTTCCTGCTGGAGCAAGCCCTGCCTCCTCCCGAGTGCTCTAGTAGGTCACTAATGAACCTCAGCGGGAAAAGACAAAATGCAGCTCATGAATAGCTTTACAGTCCCCTTTCTCCCACCCACCCCGTTCTCTGTCCTGAGAATGTGCTGCCCACACAGTGACCAGAGAGGAATCTGGAAGCATTTGCAAGATAATGCTATATGAAATGTTCCATTCTCACACTTTGTTTTTGCATTTTCAGAACTGTTCATAGATTTCCTTTCAGTTTGCATGAATAAGCACATCACTCCAAGACTAAAAACGGGAAAATGCATTTCCAAATATGCAAAGCCACGTAACTGTAATAAATTGCTTTAATTGCGTGTGGTGTGTTTAGTTTCTGGAAGCCTGTTGTGCATTTCTGACTCCAACAAGTAGCCTTTCCTGTTTGCTAGCTGCTGTTTACCAGGCTGGCCAGCCTCCCAGAGTAATCCTCATCCAAATTCTCCACTTGCCAGATGCTCACCAAGAGCTCTTTTGATCTTCCAATGCTCAGTGTCATCTTGGATGTTGCTCTGGCAGAAGCTGAAGGTAGAGACTAGGTTTTCTCCCTAGGAATTCAGAGACTTACCATATTTTTAAACAATATGTTTTTCATCTGGTTTGTGATGTTATTAGAAAGATGTAGAATTACAGTTCAAGGCAGAGTTGTCCCACTTGTCAATACAGTTTCAGCCAACTAGTAAGCACAGGCAGAGGTCATTTGTATCATCCTCCTCAGGTGATCACTGCTCCTCAGTACTTGAGCAGTGCTGTTATGGTTTTTTTTCCTGGTAAGTGTCAAGTTGCCTCTATTTTCTCTGTATTACTCTTTCTTATCTTTCCCTTTACTCTTGGGGAGGACTGGGAAGGTGTGCTAGCAAAGTTCTTCAGCTTATTTTTGGGTGACAAAAACTGCAGAAGCATAACAATGCTATTTTTACTGCTGGCTAAATGATAATTTTCACTCTCTGTTCTTGTCCACCATTGCCTGTATTTGACCTATTGTTTTTTGTTTTAGTCTAGAAATGAACATGCTTTTTAACTTTTTCACCTTTTGTAAGGTAGTGTTGGAGTTACTGAGCTGAAGTTCTTTCCTATGACAATATGGATTGGTTTAAGGTGTTGCACAGTATGAGAAAAGGTCTTACTTTGAAGACTTTAAACTTGAAAAGGAGGTGGCAAAGATTAAAAGGAAGCTTTTCTACTTTCTGTTGGTGTTTTTCCCTACTTGCGGTGGGGAAACCTGGTAGGTATTGTTAAGGTTAAATACAAAGAAGAGCTGACGATAAGATATTCTCTTCCCCTGGAAAGAGTTTTTAAGAGGGTTCAGAGTCAGTCTGGAGAACTAAGACAACCCTTCACACTATGGTGGCCTCTCTGTGCCTGTCATACCCTTAGCCTTCTCTGAGAGTCTCTAGCAAAGTCAGCCAAAGGGACCCTGAGTATCTGGAAATAACCTTAGCGCAGCCCTTCCCACAGCTGTGAAACTGGTAACGCTCCTTCCTCTGCTCCTATCTGTGTGTGCAAGAGAGATACTTGTTCTCGCTTCCTGAAATTTTCTCTGTCGAAGTTGCTATGCTCTCAGGATTTAATGAGTGCATTAATGAATTCATCAATCACAGTAATCTGATTAAATTGGTGGGGGAGAGGGAGCCAGCAGATGAAACAAACAGATTATTTTAAGATATCTTGAGATATCAAATTAGTGACTGACTCAGCATTTAAATGGAAGTGTAGCATAAGAGATTTACTGGTAACCAACATAATAAATTTTACTATATGGTTTTTCTCCTAAGGGAAAAGCTTGTAAACTGTTACAGGGACCTCTGAAAAACACAGTGGCAAAGTATTGCATGTGCATGTATGTATATGTACATGTGTATGTGCATTTTACTTAGTAACGGACTAGGATAAGGACAGTGCTATGGAATGATTAGCATGGATTTTAAGCTTGTATAGGTACTGTGGCCAGGACCTGGTCAATGTGTTTTCACGCATGTAGGAAACTGAGACTTGGGTAGGAAGGGAGCTGCTTTGTGTCACAGAGGTTTCGGGGGCAATCCTCTAGAGTACAGAGATAATGGAAGGGAAGCTTTCTGTCAGGGAGCATATGTTTTTGTGATGATTACACTGTGTATAGATTAGGAGTTCTGGGAGGGAGGGAATGGGAAGATGTGCTTGGAACATAGGACCATCTGCCAGTACCTTGGCGTAGTCATTTCATTAATGAGAAGCTTATTAGCTTGAGTCCTACTGAGATAGACAAGAAAGGCAGCAAAAGGGACAGAAACCATCATCCATCTGACATTGAAACAGGGAAGAGATGACTCTGATAAGCTGTAAAGACTGATTTAGTTAAAAGAACTAGTCTTGTTCTGCTTGGTAAGGAGGTATCAGTCTTATCGTTCCTGAAAAGAAATGTGTTCCTTAATTTTGTGGTGCAGTGTGGGACAGCCTTTGGTAGGAACAAGTATGTAACAAAGGGTGGGATGGAACTGACAAGAAGGTGTTAGCAGAAAGGAAAGAACAATGATTTTTAATGGGAAGTTGTTTTTGCATCAAATGACTGTATTTTCCCTTTGGTAAATACCAGAAGGTGCCATGTATTGAATGTTGGCTATTTAATTGTGGTGACAAGGGATCACACCTGGAAGAGAGAACTTTGTGAGCACCACAGTCCCAGCCCTTGCTATGCAGGCAACCAGAGAGAGCACACAGTCTGGCCTGTGCTCCACGTGAGGGAAAAACCAGGGGGATGCTCTACGTGGGCAGGGAATTGTACTCCAGAGGCAAAAAGGCAGCAGTTAGGAGCCTGTGAACTCTGTTCCTGTGACCTCACATCTCTGATTCTGCTGCTGACATGGTAAGTGTCTGAGCTTGTGCTCTGTTCTTCAGTTTTGCTGTCCTGTAAATCAGAAAGAATTATACTTAGCCTGTTTTAGGGGGAGCTTTGCTATTATTCTGTTGAGTCAAGACTTAAATGCTATTGTGTTTAAACAGCTCTGGTTCTCTTTTTGACAGTTGAGTCAGGCTTGAGTCTGTGTGAGGGTGAGATGGCAGAGCCTTTGACTGGAGAAAATAGTGGTTAGAAATACAAAGTGATTTGAGTGTTGGTATTTGGGAAGTTATTTCCCTTTTGTCTGGTTTTATACTGTTCAGCTAAAGGGAAGGCATAAGAAAAAAGTGTTTCCCATGAAAAGCCCTGTAATCTGCAGCTGCCTAGGTTCACAGGAGTGTGGATGTGTTCAGGACACTGTGCAAGGGTTATGCAGTTCACCAGCAAGATGGTCTGGTAAATAAGGCTGGGCAAGGCAAGGACAATTCTTGTTTGTACTGCTAGAATAAAAAATGCAGCTTCCTCTGATGTTTTTGCTGATTTATGAGATAACTCAGATGGGACACTGTCTCTGACTTTGTTGAAAATCTGTTGAAACAAAAGGAACATGCATTTTCAAAAAATGAGTAGAATAATATAGCTTAAGAGTGTCAAACCATCTAAGCAGGGTGAGCCTTAACTGAAAGGGGTTTGGTTAGTCATCTACTTTGCAAATTCTCTTTTTGTATTGAGGAGGGGAGAAGATTAGTGAGATGAAAATGTATGTTATTACAGAGATAAGAAAGGGTTATGGTTGGGTTCCAAAGGAGAAAGAAGTTCTTTAATATTATTAAAAAAACCCAGCCCTTTGCTGTGATTCATGTGTAATAGACATGTTCTGTGCAAAAAAAATAATTATAATACTATACAGGTGCCTATGTACATAAATGTATGTACAGATTCTTGCACAACATATATTTAAATGCTGACCCTTTGCTTGCTAAATTCAGGGGAGATACTTCTGATGGTTGTGACAAACATTAGATGAGATTCTCACGCTGGCATGTAAATGTGGTTCAAAACTCAGAGTAAAGCTTCTGCTTTTGCATAATTTTTTCTATCTGCCTTAAAAGGAAGTACTGTTGATTAAAAGTCTAAAAACCATTTGTCCCGCACACTAGACCCTGCTGTGTTTTATCTGCTGAAACACTGTTTGATAGTGTCCTACAGTGATAATATTCAACTGCCATGTCACATGCTTTTTAAACTGATAGTTCATATATTTCCTCTCTCAAGTAATGGAAGAATACTGTTGGTCCCACAATGCCATGGTAGGTCAGGGTTTTGGCTCAGTCTATGACTCTAAAAGGCTTTGCACTTAGTGAAGCCAGCCTCCAGCTGGCTGGATGCCTCTGTGAAAAACACAAGTGTGGCCTTATTCTGAAATGATGCTTAGGCAAAGTTGTGTGTGCCTCGGTCTCTTGGGATGAGACAGGAGTGGGAGGGGGGGGTCTTCACTGGTGTTCCAGTGAAGCCAGGAAAGTCAAATGCTTGCGTGAAAACACAGGGAACTTAATCACTAATAGACTCAGTATCACTGTGAAGGGTTAGGATAAGATGGGGGAAGATGAAGAAGGAAGCAGAGAGCTTTTAACTTGAGGTATGAAAGGAAATTAAGAAGGGAAGTGGAAATTTTCATTTCACTGCAAGCACAAAAGCTGCCTTGGCTGTTTATGTGAACTATGAAATTGTGGAGCTTGGCGCAGTGTTTTCCTTCCAGCAGCAGAGCACAGAGCTGAGTGCCTGCATTGGGAGCTTTATGTACAGCTTTGCTTTAGTGCCTTTCTGGGTCAACAACTCTCAAACAATGCCCCACAGAGCTGCTTTAGTTGCGCTTCCATGAGTCAGTCTGTAAGTACTGACACTTCTCCTTGGTCATAACCTAGTGTCCTAGAGAATCTGCAGGCTTTTACCTGCTAATCTCAAAGCATTGATGGTGTTCCTTGAATTCAGGTTGGTTGATCATGTGTACCTTTTTCAGATGCCATTCTTCCTGACAATTCAACCACAGTCAGATTGTTGACTTCAAAAGACCCAAGTGAAAGGATGTGGCCAAGTCCTTGCACCTGTAGCATTGAAAGAATTTATACTCCTCTCCTCACATTGTTCTGGGACTACTCTCTCAGTAGCTACAATCTGTAGCATGATCTCATGGAAAATAAGGAGAAAGAGAATTTCTGGTTCATGCAAAGATTTTTTTTTTCCCAGACAACATGAGCAGTAATATCAAGCAGCTTTATTACTTATTTTAAAATGGATTTATGTACCAGGTTATTTCACCTCTGCATCCCAGAAAAATAAAGAGGGGTGGTAGGCAGAGTTGAAAGAATGTGTTTCAGTATTCTTCCAAACAAGCTCATGTGGTGGTGGAGACTTCTGCAGATGGATCAGGTATCTATTTCCAATTGTGGGAAGGTTTGGTGACCATTCAAGCATTTATACAGCCAACCCCAGTGGTGACTGTGAGCATCCGCGGAGTAGGGAACAGCCTGTTCAGCACTTGCATGTTCCTCACCAGCTGGCTGCACCTGCAGCATCACTGTCAGCGATGTAGAGGGGTTTGGAAAGCAGCAGCAGTGAGGAGCAGAGCTTGACAAAACTGTGCGAAAAGAGAAAGAAAGCTGTCATACCTCAACATGTGGGAAAGACCCTGAAGATACATGTCTGTTTCTGAGCACTGGCTAAGCTGAATTTGGGGCTGAATATTGTCAAAGCATGTGAAAGGTAATTGAGTAAGAAGTTTTGATTTCTTCTTTTCTTAACCCCCCGAAAACATTAATTATTTTTAGCAGTTTTTCTCCGTTTCCATGTATGCAAATTTCCTTCCTCTCACCTACTGAAAAAAGCAAAATGCATCTAATAAAACAGGTGTGGACACAGCCAATCTGCTAACAAGTCTTACCCTTTCACAATATGGCTTCAAGATATCATATTTATTATTCCAAATTTGGATTTCATTCATCTTTGTGCATTTGCATTCAGGAAGAAACTCTCTATCTGTAATTTTTACTTGGTTTATTGGATGGAGTATCTCTTCTCATCATGTATCTTTGTTGTAAAGCCAGCTGTGCTACGACCACTTATTGGCCATCTGGGAAGTTACTACTATGAACCTCAATGTACGTACAAGGAAAGCTGTTTAAACAGCACATTAGAACTGAGTTATAGGCAAACCTATGTTTTCATTAGTGCAGTGTGTCTTTAAGTTCATCTCACACATATGTTTTATACCTTTTATTTGGGTATAGATTATTTGCTTTAATGGTTTTCCCGTTTATTAAAAAGAATGGGCAGTGTTAATTTTAGTTTTAATTAGTTCCTTGGTGGGTGCAAGTCATAACTTGGAATTGCCAATTTATAACATTGTAGGCACATTTGTGAGGTTAATTGAGGAGCTGTTTATACTTTGTTTTTTCCCTGCCATCATCTTAGATACTGGAGGAATCTTCTTTGCAATGTAGACTGCACTTCACTTTATGATAAAAGACAGATAAAAGTAAGCATAAGGAGCCTGAAAAGGCAACACTGTCCAGATCAAATATTGACAATGATAAATGAAAAATGTAGAGAAGGAATTGCATGGACTCAAAGTCATTAGGCTTCTGACTTAATTTGCTTTATTTAACAGAGGAATAAAATGAGAGAAATAAATTACCATCTTCCTCTTGAAATTCTCCCTGGTAGCCATCAACTTCACTGTAAACTGGGGGTCACCATTTAGGCACCAAGCCTTTACATAGCTTTCTGTTGACATTAAGTTAATTCCTGTGGGATTTGGGCTCCTAGGTGTTTTCAGGCTGTCTGTCTGGAAACCTAACATGATTGCCTTGCATTAATCTGGTTATTTGTTTGCTACTCTTTTTTTTTTTTTTAATGCTATTTTTCTTAAGATAATAATGATGACTTTATGACTGGTATAGGGGAGATAAGGCATTGCTTTGTCTGTGTGAGCCGTGGTTTATTACGCCCAGAGAGAAGCTAGTACCAGGCTATCTGGTTTTAGTTCGTTTGGGTGCTCTTAATTTGAATGCTTTGGGGAGGCATAGCCTAAACAAGGCATGAGCAGAATTGCTTAAATTATATGAATGGGGTGAAAGGTTTAAATACAGTGCTCTGATACTTTAACCCGCTAATTCAGGGAATGCCCAGTGCTATCAACTTAATTACAGCATTGCTGTCAGAAGGCAGTGGCTCTGTGGCAGGATGGAAACTGACAGCGTTTTTAGATATATCTGTCTAATGTATAAATCACAGTTTTTCCTTATTCAAGACCATTCTTTACTCATTGACGAACAGTCAGAAACAAAGGGGGAAAGAGAGATTTGTAGAATTGGAAGTTCATCAGCTAAGAAAGCAGGTCTCTTCCTACCAGTGTGAAGAGAGCAGAAAGCAAATGAGGAGAGATCTTTTCCTAATATTTTTGTTATAGTTATTACCCCTTTTTTTACAAATTTCTTCTCACAAACATGGCAGGATTTTAGCTGCTAGGCTGCAGTGTTGGGAAGCAGCCTTTTTCCCTGTTGGCCTTGACTGCAATTGGTTTGCTTTTCTGCTTGTTGGGAGACATAAAGCTAGCTGATAGCAGGAGAGAAAAGGAGAGAGGCAAAGACAGGTTGCATTAGTTTGAACACTGACTGCTTGCATTGGCCTTTCTGAAGAAGGAGAAGTCAGTCATGGGCATTTCAGAGCAGCATGGTTGCAAGCAAGCACCATCACGCTGATGCAGACGGGGTCTGGGCTGCATGCCCTCCATGAATAGGGAGGAATATTTTCCTTTGCTGTGACAAGGTGGTGCCATGTAAGGACATGCAAGATCTGAAGCAGGGCAAGATCTGAAGCATTGGCTGAGTGATTAACCATGCGAAGCCATCTGGTTTACGCTATTGGACTGATGCTTCTCCTTCCTCAGTTGGCTTTGCCTTTTTCCTCTGTTGAGAAAGCTTCTCTGGTGAGTTACATTGAAGCAACCCATCATACAGGAGGGAAGGGAGGAATTTGAGATAACTTCTACAACTTTGAAAATGAGGCTGTTTTTTTCTTACCAGAAATACGAATTCACTTAAAAGATCTACTGGGTCTTGGAAACCATTTCCCTTCTCAGACCAGTTCTTCTGGATGCACATGAATGAGCCATAGAGGAGCTATATGTGCTAAGGTAAAATGTTTTGATGGCAAGTGCCCTTGATTAACTATTTCGAATATATCCTTGCTGCCTAGTTTCCATTTCTTTCACTTCCTTGGAGATCTGACAGGGAACGCAGTTTTCTCCATGGTTCTTCTTTCTCAAACATTTGCAGTTCTTGACAGTAACCTTTTCTGATAATTGCTCCTTGGTTTCACTCTTTCCCAAGTAGCTCTGTGCCTTGTCTATGTACATATCCCTTTTTTCCCCTGTTTGATTGCTGCCGGCCATACATCTTTCTTGCCCATACCCACTAAGAGTCACCTGACTGCTGTGTTGTCTTTGTGCAGCTTTGAGCTGTAAAGCAACGCTACTCATTCAGTGATGGTACAAAGTATTTGTTACCCAGAAAGGAATGCAAGCCTCCAGTGCCTGTGGGGTTTTATTCTTTTATTCTTTTACACAAATTAAATGAAAATCTCCACCATTTACTAAGCAGAACTTTCTGCTCTCCATTCATGTCCCTGTAAATCTCTTCATATTTTGACCGTGTCAAACTACCTTTTGTGTTTTCCCAGTGAATGATTTATTATTACATATTTTTCACTGTACTTCTGATTTATACTTTTTAAATAATTATTACTTTTAAACTATGGACTTCTGTGTCTCTTTGGTGTAATTACTACAGAGACACATAAAGTAGAACTGTTGTGTTTGTAGTGTGGCTTGGATTGTTTTCCCAGACTGAGGAGATGATCTTCATGGAAAAACAGATCTACTCAGTTGGGATCCCATGTGAATACTTTTCTTCTGAGTAAGTGGACCCTTTTGTATTTGATTAGTGTAAATATTAAGGATTTTATGCTTAGAAAAGCATGATTTTCATTTCCCTGGAAGCTGTTTTATCTCATAGTGGTGAAGGGGACCACACACATTCTCTTATATGTGTCCTGGGTGTTCCAGACAGCATCCATTCCACTCAGCTTTGGCCTTTTTTCCAGAGTAAAAGGTAAAGTGAAACTTCCAGTGTGTCTGGTGTTTAGAGAAATAAAACTGTCAGGAATACAAATGTTATCATGTACTGACTGTTAACTCAGGGTGTGTGCTGTATGGAGCACACCCTGCATGCCCGGCTCCTAAGCCTTCCCACTCTGCTGTTGTGACTGGTAAATTTGAAACCAAATACAAACCTGAAAAAAGATACGATGCTCCTGGAATTACTGGAATCTTTACAGAATTGCTTAATTGTGTGCTGTGCAGAGGTTCATTTCTGTTAGTAAATGCTTTGATGTCTAGAGACCAAATGTGGTCTTGCATTCTCTGCTACGCATTTGGGAGGTGGTGTTTAGCAGCTGTTGATGATGGTGGTAACATGCACTTTGTGCTGAGGACTTTGCCAACTACAATTTGTTTGCTTCTCATTGACAACATAGGCAGATAAGTGTGTATGGACTACAATTTGTTTGCTTCTCATTGACAACATAGGCAGATAAGTGTGTATGGAAGAGGGAAATTGAGAAATCGTTAGGCAAGGTTTTTGCCACATCACTTGGCTTTCTATGGGCATGATAGCAGTATTGTCCCTTTAGTGGTTCTTTGAATCACTCCTTTAGCTTGAGGTTCCTTAAAATAAATCTTGCACTGGAATCAGATTTAGCCAATTCCAGTCATGTTCTACTGATGGGGAAAAAAAAAATCTGCTTGATAATGCCAGTCTGTTCTTTGTGTTTCATTGCTGGCTACTTATCAGTTACTCTGTTCAGTCTAAATTCTCTGTTACCCAATTCAACTGGTGTTAAATTCTGCCGGGCCTCTTACCCTGCTCTATTGTGTCTACTTCTATTGGTTGTGGCGTTCCTTAATGCAGAACTGTGGGACTGCAAAGAGCAGGATTCTCTTTACCTCACCAGTATTAATGTTTCTGAGCTTCTGCAAGTGTAAGCAAGTTGAATTTTTTAAACCTGAAGAGAATATTATTCAAAACTTATTTTCCTTTTGTGTGTCTCTTCTGCATTTGTGGTCTATTGATCCTTTTGGTTTTTTTTCAAGTTGGGTTTATTCTGGAAAGTAAAATCAATCAGACCAGAGTGATACTCTGTTGTGGTCAAAGCCTCCACTTTGGCAATAGTTTTCATCAGAAAATGCAAGATACTTTGCAGTGAAATATCGGGGGACAGCAACCCCTATGGAAACTTGTATTAAATGCCATTAGTTGGATGTTGGTATATCTGCATGTGTGGGTCTTACTGACTATCATGGGGGTAGTGGACCTGAGAGTGTTTTATCCACTGCCATCATTTAAATTCTACTAATGATTAACCTGATTTGATTGTTCTTCTCAGTGAGTTTCACTGGATTGCCAGGGTTCTGCGGAAAACATTTCTTCAGTTGTCTGTTCCTTTTACAGTGACACCAAACATTCACCCGTTTTACAGTTTAGATGTTTTGTTGTTGCATATGGCTGTTTTGATGTTGATCCTGGTGTGTTGGGATCTGCAGAGGCCAGGCATGCAGGGCTTCTCGTTCTGCCTTCTCAAAATGTTTAGTGAAGAAACGTAAGAATTTTGGGTCAAATAAAAGAGCAAAGTTGTGTGTGGAGAAAGGCTGAGGAAGGGTAAGGAGAAAATTTTGCTCTTGTTGTAAATTTGCAAGGAAGACAGGGAGCTGGGCAGACTTGGTTATATTTACAGGCAGCGCAAGTGTGGTTCTTGCTTGTTTACTAATTGGCTCTAGAGGTATTACAGATTATTGGAAACTCAAAGGTCAGGTTTTGCTGAATCAAGGTCTGTGTGAGCAGGAGAGCTACAGGAGAGTGCTTGTGTGTATGAGACACAGCTGATGCAGAAGAGCTGCCTTTAGAGGCTGTCCGACAGGTATAGTAAAATTAGTCTTTTAGCCCCGACCCTGTTCAAGTCTGTGCCCTCCCTCCCTCCCTCAGGGTTTCGGTGGCTCCACTGAGACGCTCTCACTGTGTACACACACAGAGTTTCCTGAGCTTCAGTTAGCTTCACAAAGTACTTTCCTCTGTGTGATCACTAGCCAGGTAGGGGGGTGGAGGAAGGGCGTAACTAGTCCTTCGGTTTGTTTTTGTTTCACGGCATACCTTATGGTCCTGACTCTAAAAGGCTTTGGCAACAGACTACACAGGCTTTGTCACACCACTGCAGTTTTACTGAACCGACTTAGCTGTGGCCAAGACTAAAGTAGACAGCGTCTTATAGTTTGCTTTGTTGACTGTTTCAAAGGTAACAATATTAATGAACAGATGTAAGAAATTCTATTAGGACTATACTGGTGTGTCCAGTTCTCTCGGCTCATACCACATTTGCTTGTTCTGTGAACTTTTTTGTTTGTGGTTTACCTCTAAACCCAGGTTTCCTGGTTTGTTGGTTGGGTTCTTTTTTTATCCCTACACTTGTAATTTCTCATCTCACTGCACTGTTTCTCACTCTTGCACAATTAAGGCTGCTGCAGTGCAATCCTACGTCATGGTCTAGTCAGTGCCAACAAGGCTGTTGTCATGGCCTCGTTCTGTCCTCATGCCATGGTTAGTGTAATGCAATCATTACCTTGGTTCTGGAGAGCGAAGGTGCTCCTGCTGAGTAAATGTTTATGAACACTGATGGATGCAAACATTAGGGAAGGGAGAAACGCTGTTTAAAATCTTGTTCCTTTCTTATTTATTTTAAAACAGAGCATGGTTCCTGAGAGAAGCAGCCAATGAGTATTTTTCGTTCACCAGACTGTGATCAGAGGTAAGTGCAAAATGTTTTGCATTTTTATGTACTGACATCTTCAGATTTGGTAAGGGGAAGAACATACTTAAGTCCTTTTGAGTGGTCTCATGTCAAAATAAGAGACAAGGAATCAGATAGGTGGAGGCTAGACTTGTATGTTGCAGTGTGATGTTGCACTTCTTCCTCTCCTTAGAATGATTTGCAGAGGAAACAGTTCTGTGTCTTGTTTCCAGGTGTGCAGTTGTCAGCATGAAGTGTCAGATAAGGTTAATTTGTATCAGAAAGGAATTTGTGATCTAGCTCCTGAGCGAGACAGGACCAGGTGGTTGCTTATTCCTAAATATTACTTTATTTAAATGGAGTTACTACTTCCATACCTTGTGGGTAAAATTTGGGGCAGTCTTGTTCAGTATCCATTAACTCTGCCTTTGAAAAGGAATGGGGAAGGATGTGGGCTAAAAAGCTTTTAAAGTCTCAGGTTTTGCATTTCACAGAATCTCTGACCCGTGCATAACAGCTGTAAGATCCCATTGGGAATTACTAGATTTACGTTGCTCCGAGCATACTGGAACTGCATTCATGAGTTATACCCACAGGAAATATCATAAATGTAATTAAAAATAGAAATATTGGGTTGGTCTAAATTCTGTGCTGAAGGAAAGGAGTTCTGCTTTTTTTTTTCCCCTCAGTTCTGTCTGAATGAATAGTGAAGGAAGGTAGTTCTTGTGGAGTTGATTTAGGACAGATGTTTGAATACTGCAACCTATTGTAGCAAGAAAGTCCTATGGAAGTGCCTGATATATACATATATATATGTATATATAAATAAATAATATATAATGATAATTGCCTAATATTTGCAAAAAGGCCAATCCCATCTTAAGAGAAGTTCCTACAGTCGGTGCTGTAGAAGAGGGATGATGTGGTCAAGTCTTACTTCCATTGAAAGGCTCCTTGATTCTTTGCTTAGGAAGAACATAGATGATTTGGTTTTGTGTGTGTGCTGGACAAGTCTGGTTGAAACACTTTTTGAAGAGTGTCCTCACTTATGTGGGCATCTCAAGTTGTTTGATGTGAGCAAACTGTTAATGGCTTCATGTGCCATAATGTGCAGAAAAAAAAGGAGGTCGAAATAGCATGTTCATTGTGCAAGTAGGCTGGGTTTATAAGAAGAAAGTTGCAGGAGCTTTTACTTAATGCTGAGTTGCAATGCACAGAAACTGTGGACATGCTGCAATAAGGACTTCAGACTCTTTGAGCTGTGCACATGGTACAGCTCTAACCTTCCTCTGTCTGTCAGCCGGAAGCTGAACTTTAACCCTAATTTTCCTGGAAAGCCATAGACAATTCTGATACTGTTGCCCAAATGAAAGATTTTCTCCAGAGCCAGTCTCCATGCGGCTCCCACTTTCTTTTGGCAGCGCCTTCCAGCCCCACTCACACTGCAGCTCTATGCTTTCTCTCCCTAACCATGAGTAGACAAGGGTCCTCAGGCGTTGGTTGGATAATAGGATTTTAGAGGGCTGGAAAAGAGGTAGGATCTGTGTAGCTGGTGTAGCCGTTTTCATAGCTCATTCTTCCAGTGTGATTTAAATAGTAATTCCTTTCTCCTGTAAGCTTGCTGTCGGTTTTGCAGGTGCTATTGACAGATACTAGTAATGGAGAAAAAAATTGAATTGAGCACATAATAAAGGGGTTTGCATGTACAGTGTATTGTTGTGCTGAATAGAGTGGTAGTAGAAGCCAGGGCTACTTTCTCGGACTCGAGTAGAAACAATAAATTAAACAAAAATTTGTGGTGTAGTTAGAATGAGTGTAGCGACCACATTAGAGCATTTTGTCCAGCTTGAATAGTTGTGTAATTCCAGACACACTTGGTGTAATATTCAGATGAGAAAATAAATACTTATAATAAGAGAGAATGAAAATATTAATGGAGTGCTTTGTGTATTCAAGTAATGTTGATGTGTATGTGACATCAGGGCTAGAACAGCAAAAGGAGAAGAATGTTTGATTTCAGGTACAGCCACAGTAAATTGCCACTGCACCTTTAATTTCATTGACATGAAGGCTAGGAAATGAGGAAAGACAGCAAAAATGTAGAAATGAGAGGTGACAGCAAAAATGTAGAAATTAGAGATGACGGCAGATGGAAAGGGGACTATGCATTAGAATATATAGCTAGATAGGCCATGCAGAACCCATTTTACTGTACATAAAAGCAGAGTTATTGGAAACTGGACTTTGTTAGTAATTTAAAAGAGGACTTTGAACTTTCCTAGTGCTAACCTGTGGTTAGTTCATGCTTAGCAATACTTTCTTTTAGGTTCATAATGTTTTAATGTTTCCTTCAATGCCAGTGCCAGTAATATCCCACAGGTAAATTACAGAAAAAGAGAGTGAGCCGCAAAATGTCTGCGATAGCTTAGTTTTTAATAAACCTTTATGTTTCTAAAAGCCTTCATTTTCCTGTGAAATATCTCAACTTTGTTCAGTCATAGCAGAATCAAAGGGACAAATAAATACTCTTCACTTACATATTCTCTGATTCCTTTGTCTACTTTGTTCTGTCAGCTGGGTCTAGTAAGGACTTGTCTACCAGGAATTGATTTGCAGTCACAAGTTCATCTCTTGTCTGGAGCACGTTATGGTAACCAGTTTCTCTGAAACTTGTGGAATTGATCTAATCGTAACAGTGAGGTCCTGTCATTGAAACATCTCCAGAAGTATGCTGGTTTACTTAGATGGTGTGTCTTCATGACATCATGCCGCATTTATGCAACCGAGGTGAATTCTAGTGCTTGGACAGCATTTGGTCTTAACCATTTTAATTAGTTTGTTGGAATGAAATTCAAGAGAACTGGCAAGTTAGTGGTGGATTTTTGCCAGTTACTGTTTACATCGCTCTTAAGAGTTGGCTGTTGCTGAAGGTGAGCCTGTTGAGTATTGAAGACGAATACAGAAATGAAGTAAGTCTCTCCAATTATAGGCGCTACTAAGTGTAAAGACTTAGTAAGTGTAAAGTATAATTTGAGACAGTAATTACTGTTGAGTATTGAAGATGAATACAAAAATGAAATGTCTCAAATTGTAGGCGCTACTAAGTGTAAAGACTAAGTGTAAGGCTAGCAGCCTGCATTAGCAACACCTGCTAACTTCATTATTCTTTCCTCCATATAAGCTTAGTTTCTCCCCAAGCGGGTTTTGGAGCTCCTCTGTGAGATAAGAAATGTGAGCACAGCTGAACAGAGACAAAAAATTAATTACAAAGCAGAAGGGCATGACTTAGGGTGCTCTGGCAGGGGCATATTCCTCTTTCCTGAATGTATCATCTATTTGTCAATTGAATGGCTTAACTCTGGCCCTTTTCACCCTTGCCATGCGTTTTGAATTAATATAATCTTATGGTTGGGGATTACTGTGTTCAATACATCAAGAGCTTTTTCCCTACTTTAACATGGAAGAGGAAAAGTAGCGCATAACTGTTAAGTTTTCTCCTATAAATGCAAACACATGTTCTTCCTTTCTTTCACCTTCCACAAAATGATTCATGTATTTATATATTACAAAACCCTGTTAGTCTCTTAGATTATATTTATTGTACCTGGCATTAAAGCTGTTGGTCCAAGGCCCTCACCAGACTGTCAAGGTCTGTCCTTAAAGCCATGCTTAAAGGCTTGTAAATCAACTTTGGTTGAGCTTATGGACAACTTGGAAGGCTTCCCAGAAAGGACCGGTCTAGTCAACAGTTACAAGAGATGAATATTGTTTCCAATATTTTTAATCTGTTCCTGCAACCACTCTGCACCAGGCTCTTGGCACAGGAAGGGCTGGGAGCTGAGGCAAGCCAGGAGGTAAGGGTGACCCCACTGTAGACAGTTCCCTCCTCAGTGGGGCACAGTCCGACAGGGTCTGAGCATGGCTGACAGAGCTGGGTGCTAGTAACTGAGTCTGTTGACAGTCCCAGGCAGGATGGAGCAATGAGGTTTCATCCAGGAGTTTAAAAGAGAGGGCTGGAGACAAAGCTACAGCATAGGCTCAAAGTCCACCCAGGAGATAGGGCTAAAGGCAGGACTGGGTACAAGCTATAGCCTAAATCTACCTATCTGCCTACAGCCTAAATCAATCCAGAAGATGGGGTCAGAGATAAGGCTACAGGCAGCTACACCTGCAGCAAAGCTAAGCCAAAGAGCAAAGGCTCAAGCCCGAGCTTAAATAGCGATTGCAGGACCCATAGACAGCATAGGTATGTGGAGGTCCCACATGAAACTGGTCTGTGCTGTTAAGGTGCCCTCACAGTCCTGACACCTCCGGCTCCTTAGAGGGACAGATGAAAGTTTGCTTGCTCTGTATGCTCAGTTTTAATGTTGTAAGTGGTACCTATAACAAAGCCCCTTTATTTCTCTGAAAAGGAACAGAAAGGTTTTCCCTTGTGTGCTTATTCTGGCCCCAGAAATTCTTATCTCTCGGATAGGCACTTTCATTCCAAACATGGTGCTTGATGGTTCACTTATCTCCTGAAGACCTTCTCAAGAACCAGTCTTGGTTTCTGTTTCAGTGGCAGGTCCAAAAAAAAGGATAATATGACATAGCTGTCTTCAGCTGAATTTCAGGTAGCGTAGATTCCATCAGTGACAACACAAACGTTGACACAGGCTAGAAATGTACCAAAATCTGTGCAAATAAAATGAGCTTTTTGGAGATTAACAGATTGTGCCTCCGCAGGGCTGCAAGGTCCATCCCTTTTCTCAGCCCCCATCCCTGCCTCAGTTCTGGCAGTATTCGCATGCCTTGTTAAGCCAATAAGCTCTTGTTGGGTTTAATTGTAGTCTTCCTTGTGCTATGGAGTGGAACTCTGTTAACCTTCGTTAAAGGGGAAGTTCAGGACAGGAAGCTGTTCCTCTGTTAACAAATAGATATTGGCTGAGTTAAACACATCCTTAAATCTTCTCCTATCCATTCTGTGGCTGCTAAAGAGAATGAGAAATTTTCCCTTCTCCCTTGGTGACCCCCAGAAAATCTTCCTTGTATCCAAGTGTCTTTTTTGAGAAGAGCTAAGGTTGTTTAGAATCTTTATTAATACATGGTTGAGGAAGGATGGAAGAATTCAAAAGAAATCTATTTTTTTTTTCAGGTATTTAGTGCAGTATTGAAGTACCTCAGTAGTGATCTTTTGTTGCTAGTATTTTTCCAGTGAAATTTACGCACAAATAATGTTTGGTTCACTGGCTCCAGTGGCAGTTTCAATATTTATGGGACTGGCTACAGCATATCCTGTGGGTTGTCTCCACCTGTAAAATGTGGTAAAGCGAATCAGTGGAACGGTGGGCAGAGCCCTGGAGGACAAGATCTGTGCACAGAGGAGACTGGTGTCTGTCTGTGTGAGACAGAAGAACTGGGTGAGGAATTCTTGTGTGGCACATTACTGTAAACCAAGCTAGATTTGTTGTGTACTTCTGTTTGGAGATTAAGAATTGTTCAGGGATAGCACTATCAACGCTATTGTGCCATGGTGGCTTACAAATAAGGCTTATCAAGAAAATTCTTTAAAGAACGTAAACTAAACAAACACGTCTTGTGATGTCTTGGTAGTTCTAGATCCATTTAGGCCCCATCCATTTCTCAAATGCAGTTAGTGTAAATAGCATCCTAAACCTGAGGTATTTTGAAAAACATGTTAATGGAAAAGCACATCTTTTTGACATGCCAGGGCATGAAAAATGCATTTTGCCTAGCTGTTTAAAATCATCTTAAAGGCCCAGCTAAACACCTTGTAGTATATACAGCCTAGTAAATGCGAGACTTCAGAAAGGATTATAGAGTCTCTTGAGGTATGAAGCCACGATTTCAGTATAGGTCTGCTAGCAGATTTGCCTGAACAGTGGGATTTTGCTCCTTTTTTTATTTAATTTCCCAAGATCGGGTTATATACAAACTAAGGCCACTTATTTCAAACCTTCTTATCTTCATGCCATAAATCCTTTTAAGCTACTGGTACAAAGCACAGCAAGAGATTTGGGTCTAACCAGTATCTTGGAAATTACACTGTTACAAAGTATGACCCTGGTAAGGAGGAAATACCACAAATACTGTTAATGTTTTTGTAACAACCAACATTCTTAGGTTGGGTATAGAGACTCTAAAAGGCCTCTCTCTCTCTCTGAATAGCTGGTTGTGGTTTTCGGAAAGGTATTCCAGATCATGAGTATTAGGAGTAGAGGAAAGATACAGGCTGCTCCAGAAATGCTGCAGTGGGCATGTGATTTCAGCCAGTGACAGAAGAGACCTTTATCAGGATCATTGCTAGACCTTTTGAGTTTGCTTTCGTTTTGCTGGGCATTACGCTAACAAAAGTTACTTTACGTAAATTGCCTAATAAAGATATTGACACCTTAACAGTGAATTTAAGGTACCGTTGGTTTGCTTTTCATGATTACCCTTCCTTGGACCCCATAGAAATAAGTCTGCTGATCTTGGTGGAAAACTTCTGCTCTGGTAGTGTGTAACTCTGCAGCTGTGCCTCTGCTCTCACAATGATGATTAAAATACACTGAGTAATGAATACAAAGATCACGAAATCATGTCAGAAAGGCCTTATTGTGTGTCGTAGCCAACACAGGGAATGTTAAAGAGAGACCTACATGGTTGTCTGAGTCTTCATAACCAGGGAAGCTGTTCAGGAAAGGGAGGTTGGGCTTACAGTGTGCAGTAGTAGAGGCTGTCTCTTAACTGCATTGACAGATAGTCACCACAAAGTGATACTGAGCAGAACTACAGTTTGTGTCGTGCCAGCGTAGTTAGGACTGACTGCTTAGGAAAATATAACTGAAATCTCACTACATCTACCTGCTAGCATGAGGAATATTTCATGTTGTTGCCTCCAGGCGCTGCTTAACAGCAGTTGACCTAAATTTTTCTCTGCTTGCCATTGATCAGGCAGACAGTGTGGAATAGTTCTGGGAGTTGCAGAGGAGTAGAGAAGTGTGGGAGGTTTGGGTGGGGAGGATGGAGGTGAAGGAATGTAGAGAGAGGTGCTTCTCACCTTAGGCAGAAGGCAAAAGTTTATTGTCTTCATATACATGGAGCAGCAGTAATTCTTCTCTCTAACATTTTCTAAGTGACTACACTTGAAAAAACTACCACCAAGTGTCAAATAAACCTGAATAGCTATAAAACACTGGAGGCTGGAGAAAAACGTATTAAGTGTATGACAAAAGCTCATCATGAAAATCTTGGTTGTTCTACACATCAGTTTTGTTGCATGGAGTTAGGATTTTCTGTCATCTTTGTGACTAGTGGAGCGTCAAGAGATTTCCAACATCTGCTTTTTGCATGCTGCAGCTCAGATGGAAAGGGTTTGTTTACTGGCATAGATGGAAGCTGGAAGCTAAGAATTTGCATGGGTTTAGGTTATGTATAAATGAAAATTGTTGTCAGCATCATCCATCTGCAGTTCACAGAGAGGCTTGCAAACTTGCAGTGCTATACTGTAGCATGACAAGTATATAAGAAGATATTTTTAAACAAGGCAGAATAGTTATCTCCTATTAGATGTGGAAACCACATTTTTCAAAGGTACTCAACATCCATTTAACTTCGTTGATTGATGAGGACAGCAGTACTAGTTTTATGTGTGTAATCCTTATCCCTCAGCACCTTGTCTTCTATTTTCTGCTTAGTAATCTTGTCTTCTATTTTCTGCTTAGTAATAAATATCTTAACATCTGTGTGCTTTTCTTTCTGAAAGACTTCAGTGCTTTTTTTATTAATATGTAATTTGCAATGTTTTTGTAATATATCTTCTAGGATTAAACAACACTGAACAAATCATTGTGCCATTACTGGACAGAAAGAATACATGACAATGGAATTAGTTCTGAGTTGGTTTTATTGTTAATTCAAAAGGAAAATAATCTATTTACAATAAGAAATTTAAGCCTTTTTCTACCTTAACTTACGGGACTTGTTTCTGTCCTGTTGGAGCAATGGGATGGTAGAAAATACCTTTGAGACAGACATTGCTGCAGCTACCTGGTCAATTTAACTGGAAAAAGCTAGACATCCTGTAAAAGCAGGTTAAGTCATAATAGGTAACCCCAAGAGCCTGATAATTGACCCTTGTTTCTGGTTTTAGTTTTTAGCTTGTAACTGTCAGGATAAAGTGTGAAGGAGGTGCTTTGTTCACTTTGTAATAGAGATAGCACCTGAGTCACTGAGGTTCAGGCCTCTTCCAGAGTGCTCTCTAGTACCCTGTAATGTTCCATCACATTAAGTTTTCAATGCCTTCTTACAGAAGTGTTTGTGGTGCACTGTCAGCTCCTGTTAAAATAACTCCTCCAGAGATGTGTGCTAGTGTGTCATCCTGTCTGAAAACCCTCTTCTCCCAAACCCTGACTGGGAAGGGATGCAACTCCGAGCATACCTAGGGTATTACATCTTCAAAGAGCCGAGTATGCTGCTGTGGTCCTTTCCTGCCTGCCTCTCTGCTCCTCTAGAAGGACACCGTTTTCTACTATGTTTTGAAGTAGAGAGCTCTTGTAGCAGTCTTTCAGGGGTATAAAGAGAGCTTAGCTCCTCCACCCCTCTGTGACCAAGCATGCTTCGATAGGGATAGAACATAATCTCAGATTTGTGCATTCCTTCCTTTAACATGTTAATTTTTTATTAGTGGTGTGCAAGAAAGTGATTTTTCCTTGTCTCTGCGGATTTATTACAGCCTCTAGATTCCAGTAGTGGTGTCTGAGTATCCTGTGATGGTGGGTTGTTTTCTGCCTGCCCCCTCCCCCCCCCCCCCCCCCCGATATCACTTCACTGAGTGAAACTGCAAGCCACATTAGGGCAAGAGAGCCAATTTACTGCCGCTGAATACATCTGCTGAACGTAGTCTCCCTCGTCTTGTCAGCTTGTCAGTCTGGAGGCATCCATAAACCTGTGACAGCTTCAAAAGACGAACTCCGGCGGCAAGCTGTCAGGGTGCCAGGCACTGCTGTCTGTGGGCTCCCTTCCTCCCAGCTCCCCCCTTGCCCACCTGATTGCCTTCCTTCTGCCTGTCTAGCTCTTTCTTTCCTCTCTCCCTGTCTCTCTCTTCTTCCCCTCCCTCCCTGCCCCCCCACCTCCCTCTACCTTAGTGTGGGTTTAGGTGCTGTCATTCTCTGTGGCAGTACCTTCTTGGTTTCCTCCTCTATCCTCTTGCTACTGGAACAAAAGGAAAACTGGCTGCCTGCTGTGCAGCACCTGCCCCTGCAGCCTGGGGAGCCAAGGGGAGGCAAGCAGGGTGCTCTGCATCTCCCTCTTCATTCCCATCTGCCTGCGCCGGCAGTGAGCTTGTTCAGTCACTTCGCTAGAAATGCCTTTGAACTGCTGCCAGATCCCATTGTCTGCCGTGCAAATGGAGTTCAGCACCCTGCCGTGATTAGATGCACAGTGTGTAAGAGGAGGAAGGAATGGAGCTGTATCCCCACCGTGAAGGAGCATCTCAAATCTGCCATGTGCCATAACAGTCTGAGTACTGGACCATGCTTCTCTACCTTCCTCTGCACTCTGTCTTCCTTACTTTCCTCTAACTGTTCCTGGGTCTTCAGGGAGTGACATGGAAGCTTTTCAGAGAGGAGCTGCAAGGCAAGATCGTTTCCAGGGAGAAGAGGACTGTGCTTTTGGACTGTCTGTGTTGGACTGTGCTTTGCCTACTACCCACCTGTAGCTGCAGTATGATATACCAGCTAGTGGTTAATGGTGCTTATGCTCAGCAGTGATGTGCTCTTTTTTAGCACAAATTTATTTACATTTTCCATTTGTCTGCACTTCAAAGTCCGGCATCCTTAGGTTCACAAAATTATCTGAGAGACTATGGCAACACTGAGTGAAAGGAAGGCAGCCACTGCTACTAATAATGGTTTCACCCATCTACCAACTGTGCAGTCCAGCTGCCCTTCTCCAGAAAAGCCAGCTCTATATATGCTTTTTGTGAAGAGCAGCATTCAGGCTTTCTTCATTTCTCTTTGGTTCCGTATCTTTCCTTGGCTTTGCTGACTGTCAGACCCCCTTTGAGAGAGTAACTTCACTTGAGGATTTCACTTTTAAAGGTAGGAATTTGAATGTCTGTATTTACCTTTCTTATTCCTTATCTAATTGTTACTTAGCTTGTTAAAAGAAAGCATTGATTTCTTTCATGCCTTGCTATTTGGCTGCTTGTTAACCAGTCATCTGCAAGGACAGTGCTTTGAGAGGAGAATGCAGGAGCAGCTCTTCAGTGACTGTATTAGGCAGTGCCCTAAGTGGAGTTGGCAGGGCTTGTATCTCACACTGATATGCCTGCTTCATTCCTTGCTCATTAAGCTCTTTGTTAGTTCCCTCTCCTCCTCCTCTCTCTGCTCTCCCTTTCTCTCCCTGATAGGGAGTCTCTGCATCTAACCTTGCTGCTGTTAAATTCAGGTTCTGAAATGTGCTGGAGGAGGATAAAATTGTGGCCTGTGAGGAGCTGGTGGCTCACAAATGCACTCAAACAGTACAAGGAAGCTGATTAGAGCTTACCATCTTTGCCTGGGCTACAGCTCATGCTGCACTATAAATAGATACTCCCTTGACCCTTCATCGTTACTTTATGTCTTGGGTACATGACTGGAAGATGAACAGATACCAGTAATATCGGTAACTGATGAAATTGTTGTAAAGATTAGAGTGACTACAGATATCAAACACTCTAAATATCATGTGATGTCTTCTGTGTTCCCTGAGGACTAATGCAACCAGATTTTCTCGTGATTTGTCACACAGCAATCTGAATTCTCATTTGCATCTCAGGAGCAGAGCTAGTTGTGCTAACTTAATGTGCAGCAACTTGAAAGCTTAGAAATGGAAATGTTTATATATATTCTTTTTCCTTTCACCACAAACTAGTAGAAGACGACCCTTTGGTTAACGATATGTTTGATTTCCATTTTTTAGTTCCTTGGTAAATGAGATTCGCTTGGAACACCAAGGATTTTCTAGTTGTTAAGAAATGTCTTGATCCTCAAGCTGAGAGGTAGCTGCCATTCTCCTGATCAAGTCACGTTGAACAGAATTTAGGCGTTTAAAAATGTTTTTTTAATTAACCAGCCAAGTTCATGCCGATAGTATGAATGGGTCTGCAATTTAGCTGAACACTGCAGATGCAAGAAGCAAGAGCTTGGCCTGAAGCACAGACCAGAAACTTCTCATAAGGGCTCTTCTTTTATGGGTCTTTGTTTTTTTTCCCTCATACTCTCTTGCAGTAACAGTAATGAGTGTAGTCAGATGGTTTCTTTGCAAGTAACTCTGTAGACATGGCTCCTGCTGTCTAAAACCTCTCTTCAGTGTGGCCATATGGAAGAGGAGACACAAGCTGAAATTCCCTTCTTTGCCCTCCTTCTCTGCTCTCCCAGCTTCAGCTCAACAGTGAGGAAGGGTGGTGGTCTCTGCTAAAGTGATGTCATGTGTTTTAGGTGAGCTAAAATTGCAGTGACATTTTCTACATATGGTGTTATGATCTGGCCTTTCCATAGGCCATTCAGTTCCAGAATCCCAAAGAGATAATGAAAAGGTGTATGTTGACAGGAGTGTTTAGCCAGCAGAGAGCTGTCCTGTCGAAGGTTGAGCAGCTGCTAACGCCAGGAATCTTGGATCTTGCCTCACCACTGGAATTGCCAGGCAACCTCCTATGTGCCTTTTCTGCTTTGAAGATTTGAAAGAAATTGCTATAAACCCCACAAATTATCTTTAAATGAAAACCGTCTCCATGGTTTTAAACTATCCAAAAATGATTTATAAGGTCTGTTCACCTTAGATGAAATATAAGAAGAAAAAGTCATTAATCCCACTGCGCTCCTTCATAATGAAATAACCATTTTAGGTGCTCAGTAGAATGTTACAGCATGTCAGAGGCATTTCGTGAGTGGATGTAGCTGTTTGCCTGAAACCACAGCTAAGGTCTGCTTGCACGAGCTCCCGTTCAGCCTGGTGTTACCATTCCAGTGTGTATAGATGTGTCTCCATTGTCATTATTCATTCCACATACCTGGGTCCTGCTGAAGTTTGCTTCTAGGAGCATGAAGTGCCACCTGTAGAGCAGAGCTGGACTGGAGCAGGTACTTGAGTAGTTATCACTCTGTGGGGTGCCTGTTCCCTGATGCTTCATAACGGAGACACAAAGTGCAGTAAAAGCACTCAGGTGTATTTGAAAGCTGGGAACCTATTTTAGTCTCTGAAATGCTGTGAAGAAGGTGATGGATTCAATAAGCGTCTTTCAAGAGAGGCAATTTGTAGTGTTCATTTATAAAAAATGTTGCTGGGTTGCTGGAAAATAGGAGGGGGAAGAGGTTGAGAAGGAAAGTCTGCAAACTAAGCCTACTTACACACATTAGGATGAGCCCAGGCATGAAGCGAAAGGAAAACTCAGAGCTCTTCATTATCTAATACTCCCTTAGGGCAATAACAAACTCACTATAGAGCTAGCAAGCCAGGCCCAGGGGCTTGCAAAGAGAGAGCACACATTGTTCTCAGAATATGGCTGGTGCTGGAATGTTTCACTGCAAATTTGAAGCTATCTTTAATGCAAAATATTCCTCAAAGGGATCTGGTTTTGTTGCTTACCATTTCAAAAGCTGCTTTCAATCCAGTGTGATGCCTTCTTCTGAACAAAAGGTTGTAAAGTGAGGTATTGTACAACAGAGGAAGCGTAATCTTGCTTTTTTTATACCCCCATATGTGAGCTGAGGTTTTGCAGAGACCCTCCTTTTTGGAACTAAAAAATAGCAAATGGAGAAGTTCATCTCTCTCTGCTTTAGTGTGCTGCAGCTTTTCAGCCTTTCTGTGGTGCTTCGTGACCACTCCATATTGTGTGCTTCATTTCAGCGTAAGTAATCATTTTTCTACTGAAAATCTGAGTGTGGAGTGTATCTGTGTAAAGCTTTTTTTGGGGGCAGAGTGGTGGAGAATGTGGGAGAGCACATAATGCAGACCTCTAGTGTCTCCCACTGATACACGTACAGTTGTTCTGGTTTGGATTTCTGTAAGCAGTGGCAATAGAAGTTAAGGTGTCTCAAGGCAGTTAGGGGTAGGATATAAGACAGTGGCTCAGCCTGCATACATTGAATTGGTTGGTTGACGTTAGTCTGTTTAGAATCATGAAGGAAAGTGGATCTCTAAAAAGAGTGGAGGACTCAAATACCTCATCTTATTTGTATTCCTAGCACTTGCGGAGTCCAAGGTTATTCTTCTTATAAGCAATTTGACCTAAAATAAATTCACTCTCTTCCCCCTTCCATATAAATTAAATGCCATGACTAGTAGTTTAACCTCTGAGGTGGCCCTTGCTGAAGGAGCATGGTTCCTCTGTTTGATGCAAATACCAGCAGCGAAGAAAAAGAAATGGGTGAGGGCTTGGCAAATGCATTGGAGGGGAACAGAATTTTCACCCCTTGCATGGAGCAACCTCTGTGTGGCAGCAAACGAAGCTGAGTTACAGTCCTGCTAATTGACAGCTCCAGAGGATTTTGCACCTTCTGTCTGTCCTCGATCTCATTCTCTGGAGTGTTTGCAGGAGAGCAACGAGTGGTGGCAGTTCCACCCTTATCACTGTTCTGAAGTTTGTGTTTCATCCATGTAATGTCATGTATCAGTCCGTTCTGCTAAGTTCAGAAAGTGCTCTTGAGGCATCAGTGCTCAGTGTCTTTGTGTAACATGATTTTCATTTAACAGATGGGGTTTGCTAAATGTGTAACCACATCAAGTTACAACACTTATTCTCAAATTCCCTAGCTTTTAGGGTGATGTCTAGCTCCCTCCCAGAAGGTAGATGAAGAGCTCTCACTGTCTCAAAGATGGTCTTTGAACGTATTTCTGATCTTGTGGACCAGTGAACAAAGGGGAAGTTGAAGATTTTAATGTCTCACCCTGTTTCACCTGCCATGATAGTGCTGCTTTTCCTTCTTCCCCTTCTGTAACTGTACAAAGAGAGAAGGAAGACAAAAAGGCCATTGAAATATCCCTGTGTTGGTTTCCTGAACATGGAGCCCGTGCTTGTGTCTTAGTTGTGAAGTCTTCCTCTCTGAATGTTCTGGAAAATTGGTATCTAGATGAGAGGACAAAATTGGGTCCTCAGCTCGTGTGCAGGAATGAGTTGGAAAACAGCCACCCTGTCTTAACTCTGGAGGTACCTGAATGAGGGTTGCGTATGGGTTGGTAACCCCTACACAGGCTCCTTGGCACTACTTGGGTAGAGTTACCTGTTGGCACTTCTGCCTAGGGACTGCCCCACTGAGGAGAGGGACACCAGGAGTTGAAGCTGAGAGCCACGTTGGTGGGTTTCCTGGAGCTGGAATGACCAATGCATTTGTCAAACTGTCAGTGCTGTGTGGCCGTGGAGGAGGATGTGCGGGTCTGCTCTCCTGGCCGGGGTGCAGGGAACCAGTGGATTTCCACATTCTCCTGTGCCACCCCTCAGCTGAGAGGGGAGTCATGCAGCAAAGCCAGTGCCTGGAGTGTGCAGAGGAGGCTGGGTTGCACCCAGTGGCTGGCAGCTGCCTTGTGGTGCTTCCTGGTTGTACCAAATAAATCGATTGGGAAAATAAAGGGGAATATGGGCAAAAATAAGTGTAAAAGCACAGGGGTAGGATTCTTACTACAGGTATCAAGATGTCAGCAGGTCCTTTGAATGCACTTTCCATTAACACTTGCTATCACAGATGTTATGCAAGCCACTTAGCGCTTCACGGGAGGGTGAGGACAAAGTCAAAGCGTTTCAGATTATTGCAGAAACGCTAGCTCAGGTTCATAATGAAGACTGAATTTTACAGTCCAAGTAGAGGCTTCATTTCTCTGTTGTTTAAGAAAAGAGAATGTCTTCCAAAGAGCTGTAATCTTCATATTCCAGCTACCAAATTAATTACGTGAGTTAAGTAGACCAAATAATTAAGAGTTAAAATTAATGTGTATTTAACTTTAATGTCTAAAATTTTAAAATATGTTTATCACAGTGTACTTTTTTAGTAACATAATTGTAGCTCTTCAAAGTTGCTGTCTAGCTAAAAATTATTTAACGCTTGTGTTTTGGCTACAAAGGAGAAGATAAGAAAGAGTTTGAATATCTGGACTGCCTCTGCTCTCTCCCCTTTACAGCAGTGTTGAGTACAAAAAGAAGAAAAAATCTTGTCTGGAAGTATAGTGTTATTCTAATCTGGGGCTACTAAAAAGCATTAATTATTTAGTTATAGTGTTGCAGCAAAGTCGAGTTTGAATTATTTGAATGCTCTAAATGCGGTTGTTTCTCTCCCATCACATCTGTCTCCAAGATTTTAGTGTTAAGTGATCTGAAAACTACAAAGTATCTGTTACATCACTGAGATCAATTAGCACATTTGGACTTGAGATTTCAGCATTAATGATGAAATGTCAGCATTTATGATGTTTTATTGTGTATATTCTTTAGGTTAACTATACTGTCAGCTAGCTAATGCTGCTTTTGTATCTGTATGGGAAATGGTTTACAACTAAAAGGGCAGAAAGCGCTGTAAGAATGCAGTTTGAGCAGCTTTCCTGTCCAGTGCACTCCTTGCTACCTTTTGCTCCTAAATGCTTCACTCTGGACAAAGGGAAGGGATGAGTGCACTTAGTACTGCAAGTGTATTAGATTTTCACAACCAGATCAGCCGTGGCTTTAGTCAGGATGTGGAGGAAATAATGCTGTGGTGTGTCCTGAATATTGCAAGACATGGTGAATTTCAGACTTGTAGAATCTGAGCCCTCCTCTGTCAGCATTAAATACATAAGCTATAAGCCTGCTAGTGTGTTTCTATTGGAACTCGTCTTTGAAGATGAGCTGTTAAGCCTTTTATAGACCCTACTTCTTTTCATTATTAAAGAACCTATGTTTATTAAAAGTAGGCAAGCTAGACCTAATGTCTAAGGCACCTTCTGTCTTTAGGCACTGTGTTTCTACCTCCTTAAGCAATGTGAGCTGTCATTTTCTCCTACTCCCCTCTGACTCCCTGTGCACTCCTCCCTTTATCTCTTCCTCCTACTCTCAGCTTTGCATTTTGTTTCATGCTGCCTCCTATTCCTGGAACAGTCTCCCAGTCTCTGCTGCCAAATCCTCCCTCCCTCCCTCTCTCTGCTCTTGCAAACCTGTTTCTTCCAGCAATCATTCCCAAGTTGTTTACTTGACTAATTGTCTCTCTGTATGCTTTCTTTCCTGTATCTTTTGTTCTGGATCATGTTTCTTAATGTGAGATAGTACATGTGGCAGGAGTATATTTGCCACTATTTTGTTGAGCATTGTTTACATTAGCTCTTTTTATAGTGATTAGTAATGGATTCCCCTTCCTGTTCTGAGTGCAGAATTTTTCACTTCACTATTTTCTGTATGCTATTAAAGAGCAGCCATGTTTTATCTTAAGGTAATTGCTAGGCTGTAGAAAATCAGCATCTGCATTACAGCAAGTGCCATCAGCTAGGTGTCTGTATAGGCAAAGTTCAGCTCTTTATCAGCTTGCCTGGAATGGTGGTGGAAAACATAGGGTACTCGGCAAATCTGGTGGTGCTCAGAAATATTCCTGTTATTGCAGTTTCACTACAGTGGTAATTGTGGTGCTGCGGCTGTTACTTCCCTGGCATGGACAAGCTCACAGAGGCATGCATGGAGATGTGTCTGCTTACTGTTTATAAGGCATTTTTGTATCCATTTTATATTTATAAAATCCTTCTATAAAGCATTTTGTTTATGGAACAAGTCTTAACCACAAAAACGCGGCAGAAAAGCGCAAGACCCACCATGTTAGTAGAACTATGTGTCAGTAAGTGGTTATGTTGTTGAATGCAAGTGGTGGATCAAGTTAGCATGTTTTTTGCAATGCATTTTATAGGCTGAATACCTTCTACCAGGCCAGACCAAGTTCTCTTCTCCACTGAGCACCTCGCCTTGCAGGCTGATGCATGTTTCTGCCTGGAGGGAATTTCACTTTTTGGTCAATTCTGTGCTTTCCATTCCAACTGATCGTTGATTTTTATTGTAAAAATGTTATTGGGATTTTCTGTTTCCAGTTCACTTATTTGAACCAACTGAAGATTTAATAAGAAAGAAAAGGAAACCCTGAAAATATTAATGTTGCTTTAGACTATTTCATATTTATTTAGACTGATTAATAATAAACAGTGTTCTGCGTACTACTAAGTCCCACCTCTGATAATATCTGACCTTGTATCCTACTGTTGTCTGAAACAATAATAGTTTCATAACTTTTAATCCTATTAATGCTAATACAGGCTTGCAAAATGGCACACCAGACTAACCCCATTCATTTTGACTTGAAGGTTGAGCATATGTTTTTCCATTATCAGAAACTAAAAGTGGACTTAAAACTACATTTCTTCGTGGAAAAAAACAATTTCTTACTTAAGTAAATAGTTTCCATGTTAATAATAGAAAATTAATCTGATTTTAAGCAGTTGAATGCATTTTATTGGGAATTTTACTACCTATAAATTTTGGAAGAAAGTCTCCAAGATAGCTGAGTTAGTCATATTCAGGCCCCTTGCAGTTTTCAGTATCGAGATCCTTTTTGTCTTTAGCTGCAGTCCCTAATGGAGATGCACATTTTGATCAAAATTCTTGAGCTTTCCTGGCAAAACTTCAGTTTTATGAGAGGGTAGATCTGATTGCAAATATGGCAGCTTTTGTTCCTGAGTTTGTCTGTGCTGTTAGTGAGGATGTTAATGAGGTCCTGGACATGAAGGAGTATTTTAAAGATGCAGCTTCATAGAAGAAAAAAAATCTACTTATAATCAGTTGACTAATTCAAAATGTGAGGATGTAGCACCTGCTTTAGTATTAAGTCTATAAAATGGGAGGAAGACTAAGAACTAGTGGCATGTAATTACAGTGCAGTTTAAAATTGGATTAATGTATTTGAGATGTGTGTCTCTTGAAATACCAAGTTTTCTTTTTCTGTCTTGATTGTCTAAAAACAAGGTTTCTACAAGGGGGAACTGAAGGTACAGTGTTGAAATGCTTGTTTAAAAATGGTAGGGAACATAGCATAGTGTAAACTGTGGTGTGGAAGTAAGTATGTATTGCCTGTGTTGCTCTGATTTTGTAACAATTACAAACACAGATGGTTTGAGAGGGAATTAAATAATTCCACCCACACTAAGACAGGGAAGTCTAACAATAGCCGCAACTCTTTATCACCCTGTTTCTCTAGCAGACTCCATCCTGCTGGCACTTACACATCCTTCATGCATTGAAAATTACCTCGCGGGGGGTCTCCATCCACCTTCCTCCTCCTCTGGCACAGACAGCAATACCCAAACAGGACAACTAGAGGTGGCCAGTGACAACCTCCAGGTTCAACCTAGAGTCCAGTGATCACCAGATGTGTTATCAGGCAGGTCCAAAGTCAGGTCAGCAAGGCAGAGCATACTTGTAACAGAATTCAGGTCATGGCCTGAGCTCAGGAACAGCTTGCAGGTCGGTAGGTGGGGGGCTGGTCAGGGCATTCAGGGGCTCGTGGTGTACTCGGGGTCCTGACAGTCTTCCTCACAGAGTACCCCCTGGAGATCTACTTCTGCCATAACGCTTGTGAAAAATCAGATGATGATTTCCATTGCATAGGTAGCCCTAAAGGCTGAAGGCTTAGTGAGAGCAGTAACTTTGCATTTGTTCTGCCTTGCAAACCCAGGACTCTAAACCACTTTCTTAGTCAGCCAGTGTAATCTCCATAGACCTCAAGTCATGCCTTTTCCACCCGATCTACTATTGCCTTTGCTTGTTTTTACTCATTTTGCCTTTGCAGGCCAGATTTATAGCTTGCTTATATCACTTTTACCCCCATTTTCTGCAATGAGTTAGTGCTGTGTTAAAAACTGTTTCGCAATAGTCAAGGCAGAAAAGAACGTGAATATTTTGTTTTCTGAGTCCAGGAGACTTATTTCAATTGCACCAAGGTATTAGAGGACTGGGTATTAGAAACTGCAAAGGCTGGGAAATACACTAGTAGCTTTATACTGGGTGGAAGTCTCATGAATAGGAGGGAGCTGCTGTGCTCAGCTGTGGAGCATGTTCTTTTACAGGCCCAGCAAATTCTGACCCTGTGAATCTTGGTGCAGATACACAAGGACAGATAAGCACAAAAGCTTTCCTGAGGTTTCGTGCTTTGGTGGAGCATACTTAAAGCTTTCTTCTGGTGTCATTTTGGGCAAACTTTCAGTATAACAGCATCAAACCTCTTCCCTACTGTCATAATGTTCCTAGGTAAAATAGGAAAAGATTGCCTCCTATGTATTACCTGACAGGAGGAAGCAGTCGAATGTAGAACATCAGCCTCTTGCTAATTGAGGTGAAATTCTTAAAGTACAGCTCAAAGGAGGAATGGTTATGCTGCTTTCGTAGCAATTACAGATAAACTTCCATAATGTACATTTCTATATGAAAGCACTTCAACTCTGACACTGGGTTGTCTTATTTTTGTGACAGATTGACTGTATTTCCTCATTTAATTAATTTAGGAGAAGACAGCAGAGAAGACATTTTGCCTTCTGCAGCAGGGTCCTTTATCTGAATTGTGATAAGCAGGGTGCATGAGGGAATGGAAATTAGACCCTTGTTCATATCTAATGTGGAAGGAACTGCATTTATTTCCTGTTCTTATAGCTGAGTTGAAGATGTTCTGCCATGATAGAACGTACGTGTTGATTACTCATGTGAGGATGAGCCTGAAGGTGGTGTGTTCCCACCATCCGGGGTGACTGAGTTACTCATTTCCCACTTGAGTGGATTAGAAGAGCAACTTGGAGTGCTCTTATATGGCAGGCCCTAACCTGCACTAACTCTGGTTCTCTGTTCCACAGCTCCAAGTGGCTGGCTGCAGAAAGGAGCTTGTGTCTCACATTATCACCTGGTTTGGGAAAAGGGTTAGGGTCAGAGCATGCATAGACCTGTGTGTCAGGAAAGGCACAAAACAGAAGAAAGGGTAAGCCCAGAATGAAACTGTACGGTTCTTATGGTAGCTTGATACCTAGGAGTTCAGTAGCACATGAAATAAAAGGAGTGGGTTTGCCCCTTTGGTTATCTCTGAGGAAAGAGATAACTTCTCTCTCTCTCTTACATGAGCAGTTGCATTACAGAGACCTGTGCACCCGCCAAGCAGTTACATCCGCTCAGCTGGTGGAAAGCTCTGACTTCTATGAGCCATAATACTTGTACTCTGCCCTTTCCATTCCAGCAAAGGTGTGCGGCTGCCAAGCTACTGATTATTTTTATTAAGTAGGTAACATCAGCAACTGATGAAGGCTAAAATTCTGTTTGGTTTGGTTTTTTAACAGTTCTTCAGGTTCTCCTGATTTGCACATTTGATCTTTAGGCAGGCTGAAAAACAAGACAACAGCTGTTTTCCCTTCACAAAATTGGCCAGTGCCAAGACAGTGAAACACATGGGGACTTGAGGTGTTGACATTCCATTTGAGGGAATACCTCAGTGTAAAAGGTTGAAAATTCCCTTGCTTTTGAAAATGAGCCAGGTCAGCAGTACTGACCCTAAGCAGTTGATAAGGAGAAGGCAGGGAACTGAAAAACAGATTTCCTGGAAGCTTTTACAAGGAGGACCTTTATGTTTTCAGAGGAAAGTATTGGTTTATGTTGCTAACAGGTAGTGCTGGGCCATGCCTCTGTCATTGGCATGGGCAGGACTGAAGCTGTTGTTTCTTTTTTTTCTGTGCTGTAAAGGAGCAAGAGAACAAAGATCTGCTGCAAACTAGGTTGTCAGTGGAAGGGATGTGTCATGTATCCCAACAGGAAGAACCTTGCAGAAGTCTTAGGATCCCTCTGCAGCCCCCTGGGGAGGTGGCCTGGCAGCATAAGGTGTCTTCTCCAAGATCTCTCCCTTCATGGTGTCTTCAAACTTCATTGCACTGGCACAAGGGTAAATTCAAGCTTACAGTTGGGTTTCCACCAGGCTGGGCTGAAGGGAGTTCATGCAGGTGTGTTCAGCATGGGCTGCAGTTAGTTGCTCCTGCAGAAGGTGTGAGGTTACATACCTGTCTGGGGATAATGGTTAAAATAATGAAATGATTACCTCATTGCACAGGTCTTCTCTTAATCACATTGACAAGTTTCGAGCCTGCTGGCCAGCTGTCCGCTTCCTGGCGTACCACAGGTCTGCACCAACGGGGGCTTACCCTTGCATGAAGAGAGCACAGCTCTGGCTGGAGGCTGTGAGCCTGTCTGTCAGAGCAGCATGGGCACCATTAGTGTTTCTTGCCTCTTTGATCTGAGCTTTGTCTGCATTGGGCTCTCACCACAAGATTGGACTGTCAGTGCATGCTCGCTGAAACACATGCCCAGACCGCAAAAATGAGTTTGGTTGGCAATTACATTACAGTGTGGCTCTGATTCCCAGTATTCTGTTTTACCCAATATGTAGAATACAGCCAGCATTCATTCTCCTGAGGTTCTAATGATTCTTTTGCCACAGTGTGGCTCACTGTGCTCTGCTGACACTTGCCATGTTCTCTACCTTCACAAGAGAGGGGCTGTACCTGGAGGCCTGGCATACAGATACCTCTATAGACAAGGGAGGGCCTGACGTGACTCACATTAAAGCTCAATTAAAGGAATTTTGTGTCATGATGACACCATTAACGTGGAGTGGGTTGGAAAAATCAATCAGATTCCTTCTCTGATTACTGTGTAACTCAATTACTGCAATCCCCCCTGGGGCCTAAGGCAGCAACTGTCTTGCAGGAAGTGCCAAAGAAAGACCTCTGAATTAGAGCTGTTGTGGACAAAGGCAAGATCAAAGGCAAGATTCTGCTGCTGTGCTTCCAGAAAGAGGGCTATATTATGAATAATAAAAAGGGCTGTGGAAATGTACTCGTGACACTGGGGTTTAGGGTGATAGGACTTTCTGTAGCTTAGCTAGGAAGGACCTTGTATGGTGGAAGTTCTTGATAAAGGTGTCAAATGACACCCATTATCTTCCATGTGCCCTGGCATGAATGTACCAGCAGCCCCAAAAACATATATTCTGGTCACTGGTTTAGATTAAGTGATGGTACGTTTGTACTGATCCCCCACAATAATTTCCAAGCACTGGAAGTATCTGGAGATGTGAGACATTAAAAGCACACGATTCTGATTGTTATCTTCTTTCGTATCACATCATTTGCCACGTGGATTAGCAGCTGATAATTCACAGGGCGGTTTATGTTTTGCATTAACACTGTATATCACTAGGAAACAGAACGTCTTAAGTTTTATAAAGCGTTTGTCTTAACGTTGGTGCTTTGTGAGATAGCTGACCTTAGCAGCTGATGCTCTCTGATGTAGCGATGCTTTTCTGGCAGGATGGGCGCCTGCTGAGCCTGCGCCCTTGCACTGGTGAAACACTTCATCCTTGTGCATTGTGACTGCCGCCTCCTGCGAGTCACACTCGGGCAGTCCTGCAGGCATCCAGAATGGTCCTTAATTTACCTATAAATCTGGTTGGTTGAGTTTTGGGTCGGTTTGGTTTTTTGGTGTTAGACTCCAAGGAGTTAGATCTCAAAAGAGGACACAGGTATTTTGCTTTTCTTTTAGGAGGGAACAATTGTCAGTAGGATTCCCCCTCCCCTTGCAGTATAGAACTTTCTGAGCTTTGTGTGTTGGGTCCGGGTGGTTTCTGACAGTTCTCTCACCTTGTAATATAAATTTAGGCTGCTGTATTTGTTTTGTTGCTTTCTTTTTTTAATTCATTTGAACCTAAACCAGCTGATGTGGTCCCCAAAGAGCTCAGTGCACGCGGTGCCAGCTGGCATGCCCTCCGGCTGTGAAGCCTTGTTAAAGAGATCGGAGCTGACAGATTCTTGAGCAGCAATCTGATACAGGGCTTTTTTTTTTTTTTTTTAAATTTGGGGTTTTGAGCTCACCCATGTAACAAATGGGGGCTTGTTTGAGAGCTTCGATAGAGGCTTGAATGGAGCCATTGTTATCAAAACACTGCTGTGATTCAGAAGTGCCCAGCAAAGGGGGTTCCTCTCCCTCTTGCTCCTCAGCTGGGCACTGCAGGTGTGGCAGCCTAGCTTAAACTCTGGTTTCATCCTCATTCTGCAGAATAATCCAGTTGTCCTGTGGTTTTCCTCTTTAAACTGATAACCAGGGAAAGTGAAGCTGCAGCTCTTTGCAATTCAGTTCAACAGTAAAAATAAAGTTGGAGAGGTGAGTGATGTTTTGGGGGTAAAGAGTTGTAAAAGTAGTACAGTACTTTGCCAGGCTTTCACACAGGTCAGCATACTCTGAGTTTTCTTACTGTTACCGTGGTATTTAGATTACAAATTCTAGCCCAGAAACACTTGCTTGGAAATTTTTACAGGCACTGCATGGGCTCCTGAGCTTGTAAGTCCCTCTTTACATTGCTTTCTCCTACAAAACCAACTTCTGTCTATACTTCTTGAGATAATGATTTTTTTTTAATCCAAATTGGTCTAATTATTCTATTTCATCCATTGGGATTAAAAAGCAAAAGGATGTGAGCTAGTTGGGAAGACAGTGACACAATTCTCAGTCTTCTCAGTGAGAATCAAGTATGAAGGAATCTGAGTGGAGTGTTTTGAATGAAGTTGCTCTGTAGGAGTAGAATGAAGACCACTTCTCATAGTAGCTAGGATGCATGGAGTCGTATATATGTCATAACTTACAGGGAATTAATAAGAGATATAGCATTTATTATATGTTTCTACCTAACCTCTCTCTGCCCTGCTGAATTCTTTCTTCCACTGGCTCCTGCCTTTCTGCAGTTGAATGTGACTTTGGAGCTCTGGTGCCAAACACAAGGTGGTGACGTCAGGGCCTTCCTTGCGGAGTCAGAGGGATGCAGAAGGCTCATTGTGGAGGTGGAAAGGTTGTTTTCCTGGTTGATTTTGAAAGGTGACACAAGTTTTGGGATACTGTGCTGATACACTGGCAGTCCCAGTGTATCACTGGAGCTAAACTTGACTTGACTTAAACTGGAATTAGAAGCTGTATGCTGCACTAAGTCCAGAGAGTCATGCATTCAAAACCTGTCACTTCAGTAACTAAAGAAGGAAAAAAGTATCTAAATTCTGGGGTTTTTTACATCTTCCCATAGTATTTCTCCCCTTCTTTCCTTTGTCCTTTTTCCAGTAAAAATTTAACTGTGTGTAGAGACAAAACTGAAAGATGATGGTTGCCCGTGTTGAAGAAAACACAGCTTATTGTCACTGATGGATTTCCAAAGCCAGCTCTGTTATTACAGAGGGCCATTTGGGAATGAAGACTAGATCCGTTTGGAGTCTGGGGAACAGAGGTTTGGTTTGTTGGGGGTTTTTGTTTGTTTCAGTTTTTTAACCTCAGTTCACCTTCTGCCTCGCAGTGTGACCTTCAGTAAGAGCTGCTGTGCCTCAGTTTCTCCAGGGGAAAATTGTTTCTGTCATATACTGTGCATTTATGGTCTACAGCTATTCTGAAGATCTCACTGGGGCTAAGGTTTCTTTGTGCACTACGTAAACCAGTCCAAGCTCTGCTGAGCTTATAGCATAGAAGTTATTTGCGATAATACTTAATGACCATTGCAAGGCTTGTGTAAGAAGCACTCCAACTCTCTTACATCTGCTGTCACAAAGCTAGCAATATTGCTTCTCTTCATATAAAGTCTCTGCTTCAAGCTGCAGCACCGGTTTGGAAACCAGCCTGGTGGGAGTCTTCCGAGTGGGACTTTTGGCCTCGTCTGTGAACTGATATTTTCCCTGACTCAGAAGGATTTTTTTCTGTTTAGTAATACACATTACAAAATATGCATCTGTCTCGCAAGTCATTTCTCTTCTGGTGGAGCAAAATTAGCATCTGTCTCACAGGTCACAAGTAGTTTCTTTTCTGGTGGAGCTAGTTGTTAAAACCCTGACCTTACTATATAAAAACCCGATATCTGTCTTAAACTCATGGACAGCCTAGTCTCCCGTAGTCTTGGTTTTGTCGGAGTGATAGTCACAGGAAGGCTCGAGAATGGGAGGAGTGGAGAAAGGGTGAGGAACTGTTTTGGTAGTGCTTTTTGTTATTGTTGCTCTTGTGCCTCCTGGTGTTGTAAGTGGTGCCAGTTGAGCAGGTGGTTAGCGGGATCGTGTGTGGTGGAGCACATGTTTGCAGGAGTGTGGGTGAATGAGTGAGAAAGGCTGTGAGAGGAAGAAAAGGGGGTTTAACTTTTGCAGAGAGCTCATTTGGAGCATGTCTGACTTGGTGAGCAACATCCGGCATTCAGGGTGTCCATGCATTGTGCTGGGAGGGGCGGGCAGCAGGTGCTCCCCAAAACCCCGCCTGTGTCCCAACTAATGGTGTTGTTGCTATAGGTGAGTCACCCTTGTGGTAAGGGAGAGAAGAACTACACAGCGATTTCATTTTATTTTTAAACCAACGAGCAGTTTAGTTACTTTCCCTGGTGTTTATGTTTGGTGTTTGTTGGCTTTGTTGAGCATTTTAGCCTGGAAAAATAACAGCATATGGTGAAATAGTCTGCTGTCATAAACACAAAGCAGGAGGTGAGGGAGCTTTGTAACAAGACGCATTCGCGTGTTTGAGACCAACCCAAATTTACGTTGTGCTGTTGGTGATTTGAAACTGGCTTCATGCTCTTCAGAGGCACGTGAGGAAAGTCTGAGGAGATGTTTCCCGTCCGACTGCCACCGAATGGATTGGCAGCAATCAGGTGTGTGGTGTGTGGGCAGCCTTGCCCCCTGGCGCCATAATGTCTGAGGGACATTGTATCTCCAGAGCCATGTTTTGACAGCCATGGAAGAACATGAATCCCCAGGAAGAGCGGGGTGGCCTTGTAGAGAGGGGTGGGAATCATGGAAATTGGGAGCTGTGGGGCATTCTGTGGGAGTTCCCTGGGAATTCGAGGCATCCTGCTGGGCTTGACACAGCGTATCCTGAGGGCCTAGGAAGTGGCTGGCAAGGACTTGGACACATCACTGTTAGTGTTGGAACGGGGCAAGATGGGGACTGTGAGGGCTCTTTCCTCCTCTTGCTAATTTTGAAATAGAGGCTAGAAGAAAAGGGGTTCATGTTTTCTGTTCAATGGTGTAAAGAGGAGTGGGGAAGGCCAGGTATGGCGGCTCCGCTTGCTGTAGCGTGAGAGACTCGCCCAAGGTGAATGCTGCATGCCTGTGCACCGTCAGGGCCTTTCTCCCAAAGGCCATGATGGTGGCTCTGCCAAGCTCCCACACAAAAGGTGTGTGTCCCTTCCCAGGGAACACGTCTGCCTGCTGGCAGGCGAGGGATGCTGCCCACCTAGCGTCTGCTGATGCTGTCATTTAATCTCGAACCTGTTAAATACCATCAGTCCATACTGAGAATTGACTTTTTCTTTTTAAATTGCAGGAAGCAAAGAGAAGGTGCCATCATGTGAATGCAGAACAGCTAGGAGAGAAACGGGACACCTGGGAAGCTGAGCTGAGGCTGCTCGTGCACAGGATGACAGACTGATTTGCTGTTCCAAACGATTCAGGGAAACCTCGCTCCTCCAAAAGACTTTCCCGAGTGAGAGGAGAGGAGCAGGAGGCAGCACACAAAAGAGCGATGGGAATTGAGGGCCATGGTTACGTGAGATAAATGGCAGATCCCTGGGAGTCTAGCCTTGTACCTGTTTGCTTTCGCTTTGTTTCTCTCCGCAGCTGCTCTTTCTTCTCTGCGAGCTGCTGCTGGGTACTGCCGCGGCGGCACTGGAGACCTCAGGAGCGCCGCGGGTGCAGCGCGTGAGGAGGGGCTGGGCAGCCCGCCTCACCATGATTCAGCTGTGGAAAGTGGTGCGGCATGTGCGACAGCTGGAGCTGCACAGGTTGATCCTGCTGCTCATCGCCTTCAGCCTCATCTCCATGTGCATCCTGGCCTACTACGTCACTAACAGTCCCAAAATCAAGGAGCCACCGCCCCTGCCCTTCAGTGACTGCAGCAGCCAGCACCGCGTCTTGATCCCACCGCAAGCCAGCTGGAGGCTCACGAAGTCTGTGGACACCTCACGCACAGAACCTGTGGTGCTAGTCTTTGTGGAAAGCATTTACTCCCAGCTGGGGCAGGAAATAGTGGCCATCCTGGAATCTAGCCGGTTTAAATACAGGACAGAGATCGCCCCTGGCAAAGGGGATATGCCCACCCTGACAGACAAAGACAGAGGACGCTACGCTCTTATTATCTACGAGAACATCCTTAAATATGTGAACCTAGATGCTTGGAACCGAGAGCTGCTGGACAAATACTGTGTGGAGTATGGAGTGGGGATTATAGGCTTTTTCAAAGCCAATGAGAACAGCCTGCTCAGTGCACAGCTCAAGGGTTTCCCCCTTTTCCTACATTCCAACCTGGGGCTGCGGGACTATCACATCAACCCTAGCGCTCCCTTGCTCTACGTCACCCGGGCTAACGAGGTGGAGCAGGGTCCCCTGCCTGGTGATGACTGGACTGTGTTCCAGTCAAACCACAGCACCTATGAGCCGGTGCTGTTGGCCAGCACGAAGTCCTCGGAGTCCATTCCTCACCTGGCCACCCACAAAGCATTGCATGCCACAGTGGTGCAGGACCTGGGTCTGCATGATGGGATCCAGCGGGTTCTCTTCGGCAATAACCTCAATTTTTGGCTGCACAAACTCATTTTTGTGGATGCCATTGCCTACTTGACCGGCAAGCGCCTCTGTCTCACTCTTGATCGCTATATCCTCGTTGACATTGATGATATATTTGTGGGAAAAGAGGGCACTCGCATGAAAGTGTCGGATGTAGAGGTAAAGTTCCTAGAATAACTACAGGCACCAGGCCATTCCGTAGTGTGTGTGGTATGCCAGGAAAGGCAAGGTTGCATTTAATTTGAGTGCAAGACTTGATTGCTGCAATTGTTCTCATCTTAAACAGAGAACTGGCCTGCAAATGGCCAGTTCTGAGGCCAGATGCTGAGGCATCCTATGTGATGCTCTCAACTGCTCTGCAGGTTCAAAAGGAGCATTTTTCATGCTGGGACCTGTAGCTGGCCTCTCTGAATTTAGGAGGATGATGCCTATGGTGGTCTGTTCTGTCTCATCTTTAGCATAGGGAGCAGACATATGCAGATTTTCTCTGTCAAATCTATTTGTAGCTGTATACTGTACTTTTCAAAAGGAAAAGGCAGATTGTAATAGAATATAAACCTGTATTAGATTATTATGATGTGTATAAACTGTATATATAACATTGCAAAGCTGTTGGCTGGTCCCTGGAGTGTAAACTGCAGGAGTCTGTATTTTAGCCATCTAGCTTTTCAAGACATAACCAAACTGGGAAAAGAAAGGTTTTCTCTCACCCTTTATTACACCGCTCTCATATCTTCCACCAGCAACCCCCATCCTGGAGCAGGAAATACCCAAAAATTCACCAGGGAAACATGGTCACACCAGGCTTTCATGAGAACCATCTCTGTGGCCTCATGATTGGGAAAGAGAGATGGCATCTTTATGGTTTGCTTTCCTTGGCAGTTCCTTGAGTAACACAGTGACCTATTAGGAAAGGATATGGGAAAGGCACAGAGAGAGAGAGATTTTCTGGAGGAGAGGGAAGCAAGACAGGCAAAGGAGTAAACGAGTAGGAAGAAGGTAAGAAACCAAGTGCCCCTTCTAATTCTTTGAGTCCTTGAAAGTGTGTGATAAAGCGTTCTTCTAAGTCTGTGATATGTGTACATATGCTGCATCGTGGAGCCAAGGACTTGCCTTGTAGCTTCCCCATCAGATACTGACTGGTATCTTCCCCATCAGTTCTGGTTTGTAGCCATTGAGGCAGGTGTGTTGTCTGTTTCTCCAGGTCTGCTGAGGTTGTTCCCACAGTATGAGGCTCCAGGCCTTTCTCTCTGGATTCCCATTTAGCACTTGCCCTTAGATAGGTCCTGGCTGGAGCTCCCTGGATACCAGCCGTGATGACAGTAAGCCTGTGACAGCAGCTGCCTTAGTGTGTTTCCAAAACAGCTTCAAAGTGAAGCACCCTATAACCTTTCATCTGAGGGCACAGAACATTTGAGGCAAAGGTATAAAACAAAATACTGTTATACACATGTGCCCCCTTACATGAACCAAACCTCATCCGTTACATGTTCCAAGAGCACTCTTACACCTTACTTAGGAGTCTTACCTCCTTTTCGATGTGTTTTTTGCATCCGTGCAAGACGTATCTCAGTTTATCTCCATTTTTCAGGTTTTGAGATTTTACATTCTGTTTTCCCAGGTTTACCTTGGGGGGAATGCATTCTGTTCAGAGCTAGCTTTATCTTTTCAGTTCATTTGAAGCTGCATGCCTGAAGCAGCTGTAATCGCATGCCATTATTTATTTTACTTGTTTCATGCTTTAATAATTCTTTAGAGGCACCTTTGACCAAAGCTCTCTGAGCAAACAGATGTATAAAAAGTGTTTCCAAGCAGTCAGATATAGAAATAATATATATTTTTTATATAATACCTATTTAAGGAAAGTGCTACAATTTTCATCATTTCACCCCAGTGTCCCTGTGATTTGAGGTGCTGTACTGTTCTGAATTTGTTGTTTTGAAGCATCACAATCTCATCATGGTCTTAAGCAGGCCCTGCACCCTCTACACCAAATTAGCAGAGATTCTCACTTGTGTAACGTTTGTGCAGGTTGCAGACTCGTGTGAGAACGCAGGAGATAGGTGGCCAAGCCTCTTGGAAACAAAGGGTGCTCTAGTGATGTTAAAAACAAACCCAGACAAAATAATTCCAAAGATGCTTTGTTTGGGTTTTAACAGGGTGAAATGGAGGAATAATCTGTGATCAGTAAGCAGAGAATCTCGGGCAAAGCAGATAAAACCCAGATTTATCCATTTAAAGGAAGCTCTCTGATTGCAGAACCACGAGAGGGTAATGAATTTTTACCTTTTAAAAACGAGAAATAACTGCATGGATTTGTTCATAGCCTCTCACCGTGGGGAGAGAAGGGAATATAATAGTGGCAGAACAGCTGGCATTTTCTTTGGCCTTTCATATGAAAGCTCCGTCTCAGGGCTGTTAACACGCAGCTCCTTATCTTAAAGGTTAGATTACAGTGGTGAGGGTAGCGGTTTGGAGATTGGATGTTGTGCGAAGGTATAAAATTCACTCTGCTGTCCCGATGAGCCTGTTCACTGTATGCAGGTACACATTCAGAGAGCTTCCAAACAAAATGACTATTAAAAGAACGCATATCCATAGTAGATGTCCTGTATGAGAGGAGAAATGTTTTTATTGGTGATGCCTGAAGGAGACTTGAATGGCTTTGTTCTTTAACAAGGCAAAAAAGGAATCGTGCTTGGTTTTACTTTAAAGATGGTAACCCTTGAGTTCCTGTTTCTACTGAAGGGCGGCAGCAGGGGCTTGCCATCCTCAATTGCATTGAAACAGTTGGAAGCTGAACAAGGAAAATGTTTTCCCTTTGTAAAGTTTACCAGAGATTTGAGCTGCATGTAATTAACAAAACAAAAATCTCAGAAAATCCCTTCTCTTCCCAATTATTCCACATTCAGTCTCTTCTAAAATCATAATCCTTGGAATTCACCAAACCTCAGTGGAACTGGCCAGCAAAGATGAGCCGTTTCAAATGCAAAAGGATCTGGCTTTCATGATCCTTCCTGCTTGTCCTTAGGTAGAAGGAAAGAAGATTAAGTAGATCAGGTTTTGCCTCTTTTGCTGATAATCTCTACAAGGGCATAAATAGTGAGCAATTCTTGCTAGCAAGTCTGAGAGAAAGCTAAGTGCAGATCAAGGACAGTCCTTTCATTTTGGGTTATGGATGGTGAGGGTAGAAGAGAGCGAATCTCATGAGGGTGGCTGTCAGCCTGCTCTTGCCTTTCTAAATTGTAGAGAATGATCTTACATGAAATGAAAATACTCAGCAGTTTCTAACTCACTGATTCTAACATTGTAAGAGGTAGAAGTACCAGTACCATGAATGCTTTCTCTTTTGACAGTGCTGTTTTGAACTATGCCACTGCTACTGCTGGGTGGTGAGAAGACTGCAGAAAATCCTCTTGCGAGTGTGCTGCCCTGTGTCCGTAGGGGCAGCTCTTATGAAGAAGGTGTCTCTGCAGCACGTTCCTAGTATGCTTTGTAAGAGCGTTTGAGATGAGGCTGTCAATGCGGTCTGCTTTTTTCCTCCATTTTTTATCATCTGTTTCTCTGCATTTGTCCATGTACTTTTCCTAGACTCATGGTATCCTCTCTTCCCAGCTCTGACTCTCAAACTTGTTTCCCCCTTCCTTTTGCATCTTTTTAGAAGGACCTGAGATAGGAGAGGTAGCATTTAGGGTTTGTGTGAAACAGCTAAAATCTCTGCAAATGCTTTTGGAAGTTAAAAATGTCATAGCTAAACACCACAATTTTATGAAGGTTTAGCCCTGTATTATTGCGATGCCAATCTTAGAAGGGGATTAGGTCCTAAAGAAGCAACCTGAAGAGGGTACAATGCTGTGGTTTCCCCCCATTTTTTCTTTGGTCCTAGAATTTTAACCCCATTGGGAGAGTTTTTGTCTTTCACTGGACAGCATTAAGAGCTTGTAGTGTCTGTAAGTCTTTGCAGGTCCATCAGTGAGATTGTACAGTTGGGGATCTTTTAATGTGTTGCAACAAAGTGCACAATTTTAAACTTCTTTTCCCCTAACATTTGCTTAGAAGTAATTATCATCATTTGAGATCATCAGAAAGCCTTTTTTACAGTGATAAGCATCGGACATCAGCCTGAAGCTTAGGTCTTTTTCACACTGTGCTCAGAAATGTGCGTTGGAATGTAGATATCTGTCACTTGTTCTTGCGGCATGGCTGTCCCCAGTAAGTACTAAAGGCCTTCAGAAATGAGTTGTGAGTTGCAGAAGACGTTCTCCGACAGACTGTGGCAAGTATGAAGCAGGTCTGGCTGTGCTGTGGCTTATGAGTTCAAGTGGCCAGTGCTGGGCATCTCTTGGGAGACTCTATCTGTTCCTTCCTGGGGCGAGCCTTGCAGAACTTATAGTAGGAGCTTAGCAGGGGAGGGGGTCTTTCTGGCGAGCTAGTGTGCTTGGCTGCATCTGGGGAGGATTTTGTGGTGGAAGAAAGTTAGAAAATACAGAGCAGAAATATTTGGAGGGATTGGAGGGGCAGTTTTCTGGGAGAAGAAACCTTGCTTTTAAGAGATGGGGGGTAGCTAAAATGCTAGCCCTCTGACCCGTACCATGGGAACAACTAAAATGTCTTGAATCATAAAATCAGCTAGGTTGGAAAAGATCAGATCATCAAGTCCAACTGTTACCCCAGCACTGCCAAGTCCACCACTAAACCATGTCACTAGAGGCTTTGTCTACACGGTTTTTGAACACTTCCAGGGACAATGACTCTACCACTTCCCTCCACAGCCTGTTCCAATGCCTGACCACCCTTTGGGGAAGAAACTGCTCCTAATATCCAGTCTAAACCTGCCCTGGTGCAGCTTGAAGCCATTACCTCTTGTCATATCACTCATGACTTGGGAAGAGGCCAGCAACTACCTCGCTCCATCCTCCTTTCAGGCAGCTGTAGAGAGTAAAAGGTTCCCCCTAAGCCTTATCTTCTCCAGACTAAACACCCCAGCTCCCTCAGCCATTCCTCATCACACTTGTGCTTCAGACCCTTCACCAGCTTTGTTGCTCTCCTCTAGATGCACTCCAGCACCTCAGCATCTCCCTTGTAGTGAGGGGCTCAGAACTGAACACAGTATTCAAGGTGCAGCCTCACCAGTGCACAAATAGCCACATGAAGATCTGTTTACATCTGGCTAGCTGTTAATGGATAGTCTATTCTATATTTCTTGATGGCATTTAATATAAAATATCAGAGTACATTATGAATATAAATGAAATGCCACTTGAGTCACCTGTAAGACATTATTAGTACTATCATCTTCATCCTACTTTATAAACAAGAAAGATGGTGCAGAGGTGTCAGAACAGGCAGAAGAGTCATGTTCCTGGCCTATTCCCACATCTGTGTTGTTTCGCTTTACAGCTCATACACCTCTGAACCAGTGTGCTAGGGAGCAGTGAATACATAATGGTGAAATAGATTTCCAGATATTTTACCTTGGCACCTTAATCTCTTTTATCCTGTGCAGGGGAAAGACATTGCTTCAAACCTATTCCATGCCACCTTATGGATGTGGCTGTGAAAAGGATCCAGCATCAGCAGAGGGCTGGCACAAGATTAGCAATAAACCAACCAGGAAGGCAGGACTCCATAGTCTTGGAATTCCTGGGACCCCAACGGTTCTTCTCTGGTGCCTCCCCAGACACAAAGGATTGCTGGGCTTTTTGGGATTTATCATCAGACAGATGTGTTGTCATGGTAACCCCACCCAGGCTTTAAATCCCCCTCTGTGCAGAGGAATGCTAAGCCTCTTAACCGCTGTCTTTCCTCCCTCCACCTTCCTACCCAGGCCTGGGGAACTGGATGTGCCTATCAGAGCAGCAGAGAAGTGGTGATGTGTGGGACAGCTCTGGAGACAAGACACAAAAGTTGTACTTTCCTGTCCAGGATACTGGGCAATGTGTTCAAGGTGGCGGTCCCAGATGAGATGTGATATTGTCATCCAGCTGGGCAGACAGATGCTTCTCTGTAAAGAGATGCACAGCTCTGAAGTCTGTGCTCCCTGATGCTTCTGATCAGCCCCTACGCCTTACAGAGTTACGCGAGGGGAACGTGACCTCCCACTGCCTATGCTGGCTCTTGTGCAGCAAAGGAGGCTTCAGCCATCAGTGCTGCTGGCATGTCACCTTTTAAAAACACTCGCTTATGTTTATGGTAGGTTCTGGAGATGTCATGCAATACATTCCTCAAAATACTGCTCTTGGTGGGGCCTGGGCTATGGATGTGGTAGGCATATGGCTATGGAGAGCTGGGATCTTTGACATTTGTCCCAGGCTGCATTTGATGTCAGTGTTGTGTGAATGTGGGGAGGAGGGAACCGGGCATTAAGTGTGTCTCTAAGGAAAAGTCTGAAAGCTTGGTTCCCTCAGAGCACTGAGCCTGTCTGCAGCACGGCAGAAATAATCTGTCTGGTCTTCACACCTTGCTGTGTGGAGAGGTCATGGTCTGCCTGCCTTGGGAATACTGCTCAACTTCTGCCCTCCCAGGAGTCAGCACTGGTTTGAAATGTTAGCAACAGCAGTGATTTGTCAGGATGTCCTTAAGTGGTGGGTGTCAGGGGTCCACAGAATGAGAGTCTCTGAATGTGCTTTCACCACCTAGGGAGCAGTGTTCCTAAACAATGCCTATAGAGTGTGAGCTGTGTGAAAGCAGTGTTGTAGTGCGCTTTTGTGCTTCTTGGGGCTGGGGAAGGGCAGCTGGTGCAGAAAGATCTGCCCATCTCCTCTGCGCAGTTTGGAAAGCACTTTCCCCAGTATTATGTGCCAAGTTGCTTGTGTGTTCACATCTAGCCCAAGTCTGCTGTTGAGAGGTCATCACCTTCACCTTGGTGTAGCCGCTCATCCATTGCTTCCTTGGAAAAGCTATTAACATCTAAATAACTGCCTGGGCAAGGACTATCCCTGTCTCCTGCCAGGTCCCTGTTTGATTGAGAACTCCTCCCATGGGAGCTGCACCAGTGACACATTTCCTGAAGCACGCCGATAGCAGCAGAGTGTGCATTTTAGGGCTCTCTCTTACTGTTTTCCAGCAGAAGAGATTTGACTGGAATTAGTTTGTGTCTTACTTGTCTAGGACATACTGAGCCTCTGGGGTTTTGTTCTGCCAGAGCTGTCTCTTGCTCTGTTCACTGCTGGACCTTGGGGTTTGTGACACAAGGCTCCTTCCCTTTGGCTAGAGCAATTACTTCGGGCATTTAAAGCAGACAAAGCGAGCAGGAGAGAACCTGTAGGAGATGTGATGACTGTGAATGTCAGCTGCCTCAAGTTCTATTTCCAGAATCCAGGAAACTTTTCTGATACAAAAGAATATCTCTGTGGCAGGACTCCTTTCACAGGTAGTTCTGCAAATCCACCCTTCCTCTAAATAAATCCCCCTCCCTTTGGATCACTTAGTTACTGTTCATGACACTATTGACTTCCTTCGACTGTGCACCTTGTGCTGCCCCATCCTCCTTTTCATTAACACAAAGGCTCAGAGAAAGGGCAGACGTTCAATAGTAATGTCCCAGCCAGCATGGGAGGTGAAGGGAGCCTTGAGGTTGAACATCTTAAGAGTAAGGGATCTGTTGCTTGGAAGTGAGATTTATTTTTCCATTGCCTTAGCACAGGCACTTTGGGTCCTTCACATTGAAGTAGAGAGCATCATCTGACTGGTTTTAAAGTGGCATCATTTAGTACAGCAGGACTACTTCAGAGACTCTTTGTGGAATGCCTGGCTACGCTGCTTCACTCCACAGACAACAATGCCTTAGCCCCATCCCCTGTGATACCTCTTCAGACTGAACTGGGCACCAGCAAAGCACAGAGAAATGTTACAGAGCAACTGAATGTGAGCATTTCTTTTTCCTTTCGTTCAAACAGGCTTTACTGAGCACCCAGAATAAGCTGAGAACTTTAGTCCCAAATTTCACCTTCAACCTGGGCTTCTCAGGGAAATTCTACCACACAGGTAAGCCCCTGGCACCCCTTTGTCCCAGTGCCTGCATACAGCCCCCGTGTCCATGTGCATGTGTACCAGACTGGAGAGAGCATGATTCTCTGTTGGGAGGACTCAGCATTGCAGGGGATTGGCCACACTGCTTTGAAACATAGAGCCCCTTTTCTGCCTTTTGGTTTTGCACTTTTTCTGCTTTCTGTAGGTACAGATGAGGAAGATGAAGGGGATGACATGCTGCTCAAACACAGGAAGGAGTTCTGGTGGTTCCCTCACATGTGGAGTCACATGCAACCTCATCTTTTCCACAACGTCACTGTGCTGGCTGAGCAGATGAAGCTCAACAAGCAGTTTGCTGTGGTAAGGGGCATCGCAGTTTAGTTACTTTACAGTACTAACCCTTAAACATTCTTCTCCTGGGACAGCAGTTCAGGCCCCACTGAACACAAATACTGGTCTGGTAACTCAGCTGCATTTAAGAAAGGCAGTTCTGAAAATTGAAATTGGTGTGCAGCTCCTGCTGTCTTCAGGCAAGAAACACCATTCCTGTGCCTGCCTGTGAAATGGGAATGTTTCCTGGCACCTGCATGGCCCCAGGCAGCTCCGCTACATTCCACGGTGCAAATCCCAAGGCTGTTGTTTGCTGAGGTGTGAACTTGTAGCATTACCATCCAAATCCAATTAATTTACAGACTCTGGCAGTGAGAAAGCATTTCCGTTTCCATCCTTATGCACTGTGGGTTTGTAAGGAAGTCACCTAGTTGGTTGTATAAAATGCTCTGTGTGCTAACAGCCTTACTTCTGGTCTCCTCAGACAATGCTGAAGAAGCTACTTATCTAGGAAGTGCAGGGGAAATTCCCTGGGTTTGGCAAAGGAGGGGGAAGCTTTGAACATCCTGCGTTGCTGGAACAATGTCTGTTTGATACTTACAGCCCAGAGTTGAGTATAGCATACATGTTTCTCTGAAACGAAATGTCCTCTTCACCTCTAGTTTGGTTCTTTTGATGGTAATCCCCCTGGGAGTAGCAGGCTGCTGTCTTGTGTTCCCATGACATACACAGATTAGGAGCGATCTTGAATTCAGAGCACAGTTGCAGCATTATAGAAACGATTTAGGCTCCTCCTTTTCCTGGTTGAATAACAGTGTAGTCTTTTGCAAAGAGACACAAAGCACAGAACACAATTACTCATATTTAAACAGGCTGGCAGTGGGAAGGAGAAGGTTATTGCTTCATTTAGGGGCTCTGGTTTTCTTGTATACCACCAGGGCAGAGCTGTCATAATTCATATTGTTACCAGAACTACACAGGGGAATTAAAACCCATGAAATTCAGATATTTCCTGTCATTTTAGTGTAGCTCCAGGCACCGTACCTGCACCCTCAATAGTCCCTTGCTGCATGTCTGCTTTTATTTGAATTGCTAGAGACGAGAGATCCCAGGCATCTTCCTTCCCTTCTATATCAGTTAAGGAAATTTTGCTTTCCTGCTCTAGTGGCTCAGATCTAGGCATTGTGGGAGTGAGATATGTCACTTGACAGCATTGATTAGTTTGCAGTAACCAAGGAGCCTGACCTCAGGCTTGTGAATTAATCTCATTTGTCACACCTGGAAGCTACAAGACCATTCTTACAGGAGCCGTTACCAGTGCTAAACATCTTGGGTGATACAGAATTACCTTTATATTTCTATAGATGCGTAAAACAAGAAGTTACAAGCAGTATTTCAGGTTTCCCAATCCAGAGAGTTTTCATGTTGCTTTGTCACCTTGCTCCAACTTTGAGTTGATTGCTAAATATGTTCCTTATTAAGGATCTGAGTTAAATATTGAATGATCAGGCTGCATATTCTGCTTCCAGGAGCATGGGATTCCCACAGACTTGGGCTATGCTGTAGCCCCCCACCATTCTGGGGTTTATCCTGTCCATACACAACTCTACGAGGCATGGAAATCCGTTTGGAGCATCCAAGTAACGAGCACAGAGGAATACCCACACCTGCGCCCTGCCCGGTACCGGCGTGGATTCATCCATAATGGAATCATGGTGAGCACAGCTGGGTGAGCAGAGCCCACTTTCTTGCCCAAGGGACAGTCTCATAGTGACCTGTATCAGAGATATTAATCTTATTATCACCAGTGTTTCCAAAATCGCTAAGTCAAGCAAAGAGGAAAAAAGCTTGGTTACAGCCAGTTTCTGTGTTTCTCAGTACAATTCAGAGGTCAGTACTGAACAGAGAGCAGAACCAAGCACAAGACTAAACTGAGATCCCACTGACTTGTCCGCACTGTGATGAGTAAATGGCTGGGAGGAATATCAAAAGAGTCCTCTGAACCCCTGTCGATTATGTCCCTTACTCTTTGTATTGATCCAAAGTGCTGCTTTGACACTTCGCTGGTAGATCCTGCTCCATCTGCCTTTTACCTAATTTTGCTTTCCTCTGATATTGCTAGGTCCTGCCCCGACAGACCTGTGGTCTTTTTACTCACACTATCTTCTACAATGAGTATCCTGGTGGCTCAAAGGAGTTGGACAAGAGCATTCGTGGTGGTGAACTCTTCCTGACGGTGCTCCTAAACCCAGTAAGCTCATCTGAAAGGGGAATCAGTGCATGGGTATCTTGGCTGATGTGCCTGATGTGGGAAAGGACTAGATCTTACAGGAGATTCAGTATAAGCACCCATCACGGTGCAGTATCTCCAGTTTGATGGTAAGGAGATGTGAAAAAGAGGACCAAGGCAGTACTTGTAGTTAATAAAGCTTTTCTTTATACACTGCCAAGGATGCATCAGTGTTGAGTGTTAGAAACTGGCCAGGGTGACACGCTGAGTGAGCATGGCCCAAGGTAGAGTGGGTGTTACCAAGACCACGGCGTCTTCATGAATCAGAAGTGAGATGTGCCTTGGCTCCTTCTGTTCCTTGCACATCTGCCGCCTGTTGTCTTCTCCGCTGGCTCACTGATGAGTTTGGTCTCTGGGCTTTTGTTATGAAGTGTTCTCTCCTTTCTTCAGTAGGTATGCACTTCAAAACAATTTCTGTGTGCCTTTTTTGTGATGTAGTCACCCTAAGGCATTTTGGGGGATCTGCATCTAACACAGGTGTTTCTTTTTCCCTTCCAATACGTGACAGTTCAGTCAAAACACAAAGCTAAAGTAGTACCTTCAACAGCATGCAGTCCCTTCCCAGTTCTTAGCCATGGATGACAAATCACATGAGTTTCTCACTCTCACTCCCCATTGAAGCTGGGAAGATGTACTAGGTGGCAAGAGAAACACAAAAAAAAAGCAGTAATTTTTAGAAGATCCTGAATGTACGGAATTAGGAGACGAATCTTTGTAGCTCTTTCCTTCACACTCCCTCACATTCCTGCTTGTTGGCTGCAGCAGGAAAACATGCTGTTCTTTTTTATTGTACAGTAACATTCTCAATTCCCCACCTAAATTTGTTTCTTACTAAAGCTGGTTTGGCATCCGTTGTCTTCCCTTTCTCTGAATGGACATTGGCTTGCCAAGTTTAGACAGTGATTTTAGAATGTCTACCCCTAATGTAGCCACTCCCAAATATAATGGTGTTTAATCTCTTTTCTCATGACTTCCAAAGTTCTACCTTCTTACTTCTCCTTTATCTTTTTCACCAGCCCTGAGTACGGGCAAAAAGCCATGCAAGCAGATCTGAGAGAAAGTAGGTTGGTTCTGCCTAGCTTCCTAGGTGAGAACCCTGGAGTACTGGTCCCAGTCATTTGAGTTCTTTTTTGTGGGTTTTGTCATGTAACTTCAGCGGCTCTGTTCTCCCTGATGTTTTCTTTCGTTCCCTCCTCCTCTTGCAGGGTTAAATATGCAGATATAGTTACTTTTGGTCGGGGCTCTAGAGGCTCAGTGAATCATAAATTCAAGCTTTTTCCCTCAATGAGCTTAATTCTTTCTTGTCTCCTGCTTTTCCTAGTGCGTAGTGCCTCTGCTCTCCTTGAAGTAGAACTGTGACGGTGAAAAGGCCCTTGCAGTGTGCTCTGGATGCATCCCACAAACAGGCTGTAGTTTACAAACAGGCCTTGTGTTTCTGAAGGTTAGCCTGTGACCATCTCTGGCTTGGTATATGATCCACAGGAGGTATGGGTCTATAACAGCCCTAGGTAAAAAGCTGTAAGGGTTCATACTTACAGGTCAGGAAGCCAAGCTTCCATCCCCAACGTCTGGAAGCCAGCCTTCTGTGCCTATCAGCCGAGACACAATTGTTATCTTAGCACAGGACCAAATCTACCTGCTTAATAGAAGTCTGTAGTAAGGAGAAGGCTGTTCTTTGTGGTACATATGGAGTGATTGGTCAGAGGGAAACAAACTGCTTTCTTCTCTGTGACCATTGCTTTTCTGGCTTTCTGTTGCCATATGTTAGGTGAATTCCCCCTTGTCCCACTTCATAATTGTCAGATCTTAAAGAATGCCTGCAGAAGTAGCTACTGTGAAACTTCAGAGGTCTAATCCAGGGATCATTGCTGTTGCCAAGCAGTTCATAGAAACATGGTTTCTAGAGCTGCCCCATTAAAATTTGCTGATAAGTTTGTGATGGTCAAAGCAGCTGGCAGTGATCTGTGATCAGAAGGTTTGGGAAGATTGTGCTCTAGTATAGGATGAGTTTATTTGCCAGATTTACTGTTGGCTCTTTGTGGTGATTAAAACTCTTTCAAGCACTTTCAGATGATTCTGATGTTTACAGTTTTGCTCCCTTTTGGCAGTGGAGCATTTCTCTCTCTGTGAGCAGTGGAGTACTGTGCTCTAAGCTCCTCTTCATTGCTCGTGTTTGCACAGTGACTCAGACCCTTGCATTCCTCCTCTTGCTGATAGAGCCATCTCATAGACCTGATGGAAAGCTGGCCAGCCCCGCAGCCCCAGCAGTGATCCGTAGCAGACTTGGACTGGGCTCTATCAGTCCTTTTTGGTGCTTCCAGCTCCCTTTGAGTGTATATACACATGCAGGAGTCTCCAAGCCTGTATGCATGTGATTAACTCCACAGTGCAAACAGAAGATGTTTGATGTTCTGACTGGTGAACAAGGTCTGATGTCAGGAAGGAGAATAGCCATTGATACCCAGCAGACAGGCTGATCACTTCTGACAAACACTTTTGCTCACGCTAAGCGGCAGCTTAGGTTACTGCTGTGCCCACAACTGCTTGTAACATACTGCAGGGGTGCTCATACCCGCTTGTTTTCTGTATTGTAGGCTCCCTGTGACCTTTCCTCTCATCTTTCCTCAGTTTAAAGGAAGGGAAACCGTGGCATGCTGACAGTGGAAGGGAGGGGGAGAAGACGGAGGCGTTATTACCAAGCTAGTCCCTGGGGTCCCTGGGTGTGGATGGGAGGGAGAGATGGGACTTCAGTGTAGCTTATGTCAGAAGTCGTGCTCAGAGCAGTGTTGGCAGCAGTAGCTGTGACGAGGCAGAGCAAGCAGCCAGGCCTTGTGGAACAGTGCGTGTGTGTTACAGGACATGACTGCATCCTCACAAGTACGAGGAAATGGCCCTTTGGTTGGGCTTGTCTTCTTGTCTTCTAAATACAGTTCCTTGGGGCTGTTTGCAGGTGACAGCATTACCTGTGTGAGCCCTTTTAGTTGAATGTGTTTACTCTTGAGACAGAGTTGCTTCCCTGATCACATGGATGCAAACATGCAGGCTGTTTTTATTCTGGAGGGCTTGCAGAGACCCCAGGTGGTGACCTGTGTCTTCCCTGCTGCAGTGCTTGGTTTATGCCAGTGAGCCACATGCTTCATGCAGCAAATTTTTCCTCTGAACGTTTCACTGGCAAGTCAAAGGGATGAGCCAGCCCTCGCTGTCACACCACATTCCTGCGTTCCCCAGAAATGGGAAAAATACAACATGAGACTCATCCTTTGGCACCTTATGTGCTCCATGGCATGGCCCTGCAGTTACACCAAAGATCTTCTTGTCCTTTGCTCTGTGTTATATTTAGCACATCTCCTTTTTACACAGCAGCACGAAGCACACACTGCTCTTTGAAGTGGAGGTTCCAGAGCCTGTCTGTCAGGGCCTCTATCAGCTTAGTAGGAAACCAGAAGGAAAATTGGTCACTGAGACCAGTCCATGGCGACACTGGGCAGAAGACTGAATTCAGACCTCTCAAGTGCCAGCAAATGTCTTCATCCCGAGACCATCTGTCTCCTGCTTCCCTCTTTTTCTCTTCCCCGGCTGTTAGTGGGAAAGCCATTCCTGCCCCTGTCAGGGAAGCCTTTTGTTGCCTCCTGATCTTACCTGGCATCATGAGGATTCAGCCCTGAACTGTGCAGCAATGGATGCCCTTACTGTGACTGAGGTCTCTTTCTCTCCCTGCAAAAGCAGACACTGGTTGGGGAGTGCTAAATCATCCGCATAGTCATTCTTCCATTGGTCTTAGTGTTCTCCTTTTGTTTTGCTAACTTGCAGCCATGGTGTGGTTTGTGTCTGGCAAAATGCTGTTGTGTTACAGGCACTAGGATGCCCAGTTCCATGGGACCTGTCAAAGTTACACACCAGAGTCAAGTAGACAACAGTCTTTTGCACTCCTTTCCAAAAGCTAAAGTACTGAAACACAGACAGGAGGGAAATGCTTGAGAGATGGCTTGGCAAGGCAGGGATAGCACACCAGCTCCTGGGCACTGCAGTGCTGGGTAGGCTCCCATGGGTGTTCTGTGCCACTTTGCCCAAGGGCTTTCATCCTCAGGGTTGGCAGGACATTTTTCAGGGGCTGCCTGTGCTGAAGGCTCTTGCAAGCTAAAACCTTATCAGCTGATGTCTGTTCCTAGGACACTGTCCTAGTGCAGTGTCTCTTTGCAGCCCCTGTTCAGATGCCCAGATATGTTTGTTTGTATTTTACAGTGTGAATTGCCACTTGTTCCTTTACACTTGAGATGTCAGCTCTGAAGTGAATGAAAGCTGACAGGCTGTGGGCCTAGAAATAACTCCTGTGAAAACTGTCCTTGCACCATTGTGCCCTGGCCTGCAGCATGCTGCTCCTCTCCCTGGCCTGCTCCCCTGCTCTCCTGGCTGCTGATCACAGCTAGAGAGCTTGCTCTGATTGTGCCCTGGGGAGAGGAAGGGAAGCTCCTGTTCTGCCATGAAAGATTTGCAAGGTTTGGACTAGGAGGGAGTCCCTGATTTGATTTGGGATGTTAAAACTGTTCTGCATTCACATCCAGGGCTCAGTTACCACTCCACCACCAACATTCCCAGGGTTTACTGGGAGGTCTGTGACCTCCTCTCCTGAGTTCCTTCTGTCTTGCAAGCTCTTCATCAAGGCAGTGCTGTATCCTGGCAGATGAACATCCATCAGCTGAGCCAGAGCAGTCTGAGATGTGAACAGCCTCTTGCTGACAGTGGGATTGAGCTAAGAAGAATGAGTACTGTTACCTGATTTATCCCATGTCTTCCCTATTTTCAGATCAGCATCTTCATGACCCACCTGTCCAACTATGGGAATGACCGTCTGGGACTGTACACTTTTGAGAGCTTGGTGAAGTTTGTGCAGTGCTGGACTAACCTTCGCCTGCAGACATTGCCCCCTGTCCAACTTGCAAAGAAGTACTTTGAAATCTTTCCTCAGGAGAAGAATCCCTTGTGGCAGGTGAGAAGGCAGCTTTAACTGCTCCTAGTGGTTTTTGAAGAGGCATATCCCACATTTAAAGTGTGGCAAGACTGCTGATCCAGAGCACACAGGGGTAATGAGGAAAGCTTTTAGGTTTAACCTTTGTGGCTTGAGGCTGTAAGTAGCAAATTGCAGAGTGGAAGGGATGGGGAGTAGGAGCAGCAGGACACAATCATGGTGTGAGCTTAGGGTCAGGGATGGCTGTCAAAAGTGACTGGGGGGCAGGCTTGCAGGCATTTGGGTCACTAAAAGACTTATATTAATTAGAGCAAGCTGCTGTGAAATGTTAAGTGTCCAAGGAAGAACCCTGTTTGGTGCCGGAGGAGCTTGCAGGCATGTTAATATGATTAATCTTAAAGTAATCTCACACTGCAGAATTCATGTTCGTTAAATTAAAACATGGTTATTCCATTTTATCCCGGTGCAGCAGCTCTCTGCATGGTAATGAGCAGATGAAATTAACTGAAGGTGATAGAGTTGTCTGTCTGCCAGAAGTTCACAGGTGTTGAGCTGCACTATCATGGTGGCCCAGGCCAGCATGACTGCACAGGGCAAGGCCAGTGGTTAACACTCGCAGAGGGACTTTGGCTCCGGTGTCACCCTGGAGCTTTTGGAAAACATTCCTGTGTTTTCAGTTGAGTATTTTTGACGCTGGCAGGGTAGCAGTGTGGCTGTGAAGTGTTCTTCATATGCTAATAGCATTTTCCTTAGAGGACTGGCCTTCCAGCTTTTCCTCCCCTTTCCATTAGCTCCTGTGGTAATGCTTAATCCTATCACTTGTGCTGCAGAATCCCTGTGATGATAAGAGGCACAAGGATATCTGGTCCAAAGAGAAAACGTGTGATCGACTCCCCAAGTTCCTCATCGTGGGACCTCAGAAAACTGGTAATGTGAATACTTTGGATAAAGATAGATTGTAGCTTCCATGTCATTCCTCCAGAGAGGAGAGCTGGAAAGGTCTGTGTAGTAGTTCTGTATAGCTGTCCTTTCTGCAAGCTGCCAAATGACCACAGAGGACATTTCAGAGAATCTCAGATTTGCTCTAACCTAAATCTGGCAAGCCTGTCTGCACTTTGTCCCCTGGCACTGTGGCTGGCTCAGTCCTGATTTGCAGAGAAAAGCCTTACCTGCAGAGCTGGTTTGGCTTTTCCAGGTAAGCTCAGAGAAACTGTGACTTTTTTTAGTGTATCACAAGCATAAGCTGTCAGCAGGACTAAACACAGGCGCTTGGCAAAGGTTCCAGTGAATGCCCCCTAGTGCTTTTATTGCGACAGATCTGTGTGCCCACTGCATGCTCCTTGTCACTGTCAGTGGGAGGTAGAGATCCTCTTCTGTCTGACCTCTGTCACCACCTCTTAAGTGCTGTGGCATTGTGGTTGGCAGCGATATGGCTGTATATACTGTACTAGGAGTCCCTTCGAGGCTGAAGAGAACAAAATCTTCAGCCAAAGCCAGGTCTTCAAGCCTTGGCTTTCTCTGTAGCCCAATGAAACAGCACACACCAACCACACACAGCAAGCAGTGATCCTGGCCTTGGGAGGAAGCTTGTCCCAGCCATATTGCTGTCCCCTGCCTCTGTCACTGTGAAGCTCTGTTGGTGTGTGTGCAGCCTGAGCCCTTCTGTATCATGGCCCAAGCTGCTTGAAATGGCACAGTAAGAAACCCCTCTCTTGGCTGATTTATCGTCCTGCTGGAGGCTACAGCTGTTTGCTGAGCAGGGTTATTGGGTTTGGCTGAGTAAAAGGAAAAACATCTACAGCAGAGGCAGGCCAAGACACCTCTAGCTGAACTCCCATGCAAGGACACTAATGTTGCCCTTAGCACACCTCCTTCCCAAACACATGATACTGTCCTGCAGTGCACAGGCCACTTTGTGTTTGGCAGGTATGCATTCTGCCACATGACAGTGTGGCTGTGCCACCAGTGGGGGTAGCCAATGTGGGTGACAGCTGTCATGCTAAGGGGGTGACTTAGATCAGCTGCATGAGCTGACACATGGGACTGAACTGCTCAGTCAGGTTCAATCTCAGTGCTTGGTGTCACAGCTATTGTAACCTGCATGAGTGAAGGGTGGGTTAGCCACATGCGGTAGGAGTGTGCCCATCTGGGGACTGTGCTTTGGAGTGTTGGTAAAGCTCTTCATTCAGCCAAGTGTCATGTGCGACCCAGTTCCCACTAACTCATTCCTGTTGCAGGCACAACAGCTGTGCACTTCTTCCTGACCATGCATCCAGCAGTCACTAGTAACTTCCCAAGTCCATCCACCTTCGAGGAGATCCAGTTTTTTAACGGACCCAACTATCATAAAGGAATTGATTGGTAAGAACCCTGACACGTGCTCTTCTGTGCTAAGTTCACCTGTGTTATGTTGCTTTCTCCTGAGTTTCTCTGTATGTCCACCTCAGCCACCTTAGTAATTTCTCCATTTCTGAACAGCTATTTTCATAGCTATTGATCAGTGTGTGCTCTGTTTTCCTGCTAACCCAACTGCTTAGTACCAGGACAGGTAATTTCTGATTTCACTACCTGCTCACTAGGAGACTTGTAGGCATGATATAGCTTTAAAAACTCAGTCTTTGTTGAATGTTCTGCTGTCATGAGGTTTCTTTCCCTTTGACATGCAAAACAGACAACAGTGCACTCATTTAAAAGTCCTTTGTGGTTTCTGAGTTAAGAGGCAGTGCAGAGGGGACAACCTCCCTCCTGTTGTTCTGGGCTCTTCAGACTTCCAGCCATCACTATGTTCCTCACAGTGGCTCATGTTCACATGCATACCTTGATCTTTAGGTGTAAAAGTATGCTAATGTGTTTCCACCTGTCGGTGTCATTATGGCACAATTACGCTACTGTGTTTCCAGGCAGAGACATTTCAAAGGTGTTTCTTGCTCAAAGCATTGACTTCAGGTCAACTGTGTGCACTGTGCTCCCTCACACATGGCTCTGAGGGCAGCTGTGTGGCAGCAAGGCATTCTGCTGTTGGATTTCTTTGCCCATGAGCTCTGGGAGACTTTGACTTCTCTGATCATTTAGAGGACTGCTGCAAAGGTATCACAAGGGGGTTAGTACTTGAGCAAAGCTCACAGGAGTCAAGCACTACAGAACTGTTGCACTAGCTGACAGGCCTAGAAAGCACAGGTTTTTACATGCATCTCCTGGAAAAGTCATCCAACTTGACTGGAGTGTTGCATCACATGCAAGAATCTTTATGTTTAGCATGGAATCCGAGTTAGTTGTATAGCTTAAATTTCAACAGACCAGTCTTCTAGCACTTTACCGTGCCCTGTCCTACACATTGCCCTCTCTGCCTTGCTCAAATGCCTTAGGTACCATGTAAGCTCCTGTGAGGCAGAGCAGAGCTCTTTACCCTGCGCCTCAGCTATGGACAGATGTGCAGAGAGACACGTGTGTTAGATGGGTTTAAACAGGTCTAGGTGGGTTTAAACAACCAGTCAGTGGCAGGACAGGCAGCTCATTCTGGTCTTACTCTTGGACTGAACCTCTTTTCTATGAGAACTAGTACCCTACCCTCAGCCTTTTCTTTCCACTGCCCAAAGACTTGGGGAATACACTCTCAGCAAAATACTTTCTTGCCCTTTTATCATCTCCAACTTTCCATGTTGTGCTCCACCACACCTTATCCTCTGCCAGCTCTGTGCCCGTTTTCCCATTCACTGCGTTCCTGGCGAGCTGCAGTTGTTCTGTGAACTGTGTCTGTTCAAGAGGCATAAGGGCATCATTTTGTCATGTGCCATTTCTTTGTTGGGCCAAGCTGCTCACCAGTGTCCCATCTGTTTGGCAGGTACATGGAATTCTTTCCCATCCCCTCCAATGCCAGCACAGACTTCATGTTTGAGAAGAGTGCCAATTACTTTGACACAGAGGTGGTACCAAAACGTGGTGCAGCCCTGCTCCCTCGAGCCAAAATCATTACTGTTCTGATCAACCCTGCTGACCGAGCCTATTCGTGGTACCAGGTAACTTCCCAGCACTGTTCTGTGGGTGAGGGCCAGAGAGGTGTTCCAGTGGGGTGAAGTGGAAATCCTGTGGCTCCATCTCCCTAGAGGGGCCAGGGGACATGAGGCAGGCTGTCTGCAGAGTGTGGACAGTTACACACAAAGGCATTGGTGGGTGGTTGTGCCAAGTCAGTGGGGTCTGCAGAGAGATGCGTAAGGTGGAATTCTGCGTTTTTGCTCCTAAATTCAGCTTATGTTTTCCAGCACCAGCGTGCTCACAATGACCCTGTGGCACTCAATTACACCTTCTACCAAGTGATCTCTGCAAAATCCCAGGCCCCTCAGGAACTGCGCAACCTGCAAAGCCGATGCCTGCTCCCTGGCTGGTATTCAACTCACCTAGAGCGCTGGCTAACATACTACCCCGCTGGGCAGGTAGGAGGCTTGGCAGTAGAGGCTGTTGTGTGGAGCCCTTTGTAGGTTTAGTGTAGAGAACAAACTGTTACATGTGTGTATGCTTCAGCTACCCACTCACTCCAGCCCCTTGTTTTCATGTGACCTCCTGTCTTGTCTTCTGGAACAAAAGCCACCATTTGCTTCCTCCTATTATGAGCTAGTAAGAAAATAAGGCTTGAATACTCTGATTTTGCACCTTACTGTGTTTGTAAAAGTAAATGGGTGCAGAAGGATACTGTGATCTCCTGGAGAGCTCCAAAGTATTGAGAAGTTCAGCAGTGTTAGCGCTCCCTTCCTTTCATGTTGGCCAGAGACTCTCTTCAGGCCCAGTAGGCACTCAGCTACTTGCTGCAGTTTCACTGCTTTAAAGAGAGGCTCTGTGTCTCTGCTACTTCTTAGTTCCTGTGTTGCAAAGCCTTTATCTGCCTGCTGAAGGGGAATTTCACTGCAGAGATGTCAGGATTCTATGTTTTGTGTATAAATTTGCAAAATGTCCATTAATAGATAATAACAGAACATTACTATCTCTAAATTCAAAAGAAATTTATAAACTGTCTAATACAGTGTGAGTCAGAATACGTTTCTTTAACTTTCTTTCTTTCTGCTACTGGGGTTATCCTCAGACAGTCTATAATCCAGCAAAGGCTTATAAGACCATTTAGTCTGTTATTCTCTGCCAAAGCAGCAGCCTAAACTGTACATGACAGATCTGCCAAGACTAAAAGAGACATGGGAAAACATTCTTGGGCTTACATCTCATTGCCCTGCTATTTCTGGAGGTCACTGCTGTGCGGAATGATAGAGCCAGACACACCATCCGTGCACTTATTATGGGTCAGGTCTCCGACGTTCCCCAGAACACAGTTCATGTGTCTATTTTTTTTGCTCTGTTCTTTGAAATGGGTAATTTATTAGTACAAATGTTGTTCATTATTGTTTATCACACATGTAGCAGGAGAATACTCGGAGATTACAGAAGAATACTTAGCACAGTGGCTGCTGGCATCTAAAAAGGACATATGAGGTTTCCAAAGACAGTCTGTAAATTGTGCTACTGCTGGGCCTTAGTGCTTAGTTACAGGAGGGTTGGCCAAAGGCAAGTTTATTAAGCAAAGCCTGTCAAGGTCTACTGTTTTATGGTACTTGTGGCCCGTATTATAACTATCTATCTGTGGTGCCAAATGGGCCACATCCCCTCACCGTGTTGCTCTAGAACAAACGGGCTTTTTTGGCAGCCTTTACTCACATGCACAAGGGTCAGGGGCAGTTTGAGATCCAGGAAGCTCACGGGTGTCATTCAGCACAGGCTGTTAGAGGCTAAGGCGGCTGCTGTCTTTTCAGCTTCTCATTGTGGATGGTCAGGAGCTGAGACACAATCCTGCCTCTGTAATGGACAACATCCAGAAGTTCTTGGGAGTAACGCCACTGTTCAACTACACCCAGGCCCTCAGGTAGGGAAATCATTTTGGGAGGATGCTTCCTTTGCCAAGTGTGATACTAATAAACACTTGTTTAGAAGAATACTTACCTTGAAGTATACAAGACTTAAAAGACTACAAGACCTGCTATGGTTTCAGAGGTATGGCTAACCCTAAACTTAGGTTCAGCTAGCATGAGGTGCTATGCTGAGACTGAAATCATAACTTAGCCTTTCAAGAAATTATAGGGAAAGGGGTGGGTTTTTGTCATTGTCACGGAGAAGCACAAAGTTGCTTACAGCAGTAACTATAATGTTTTCCATTTAGTCTGTATGGTTTCAGAAAAGGTGCTGGAATTATTAGCACTCCTTATGCTTTGTGTTATATCTGACAGAAAGTAGAGGAGGTAGATTAAAAATGTGTGACAAGCTGCTCATATCTGCAACCAGATGGAGATTAGGGACACATGGCACAGTTCTGAAATAGTGAGTCTATTATTACAGAAGACATGGTCTTGACAGGTGCCCAGAGCTATCTGAGGAAGTGTTAGTAGAGGCACTACCCCACTGCTCATAAGCTGAAGGATGTTACTCAGCCATTTCTGTGATCTTGCCCATACTGCAAGTGCAGTTAATCTAAATAGATTAAGTGCTAGTTGAAAGTCTTCAGTGGAGATCCTCAATATTGTTCTTTGCAGCTGAAACCTGTGTTTTCACATCCCTCCTCTCACAGCCTATGCTTGTTGAGGGTGGTGGGTGGTGTGTGTAGGCATATGGCAATTGCCCTTTAACAGTAGAGAGGAGAACAAATTCAGTTCTCCTCCTACAGGTCTTTTCAAAGGGATGGCACACACTCCCCAGGGAAAGGCAGGTTTAGAAATGTCAGATTATTTGACAGCCTTACTTGCTGGAGCACTTGTGGTGATAATAAATGGATTATTTAGAATCATGGTACCAACTGGTATACTTCAGCCAGGGTCAGAAAATAAATGGTCAGCTCACCTCAGAGTTTGGTAGTGGGCCTTGCTCAAACCTCAAGCTCCCCTTTGGCCATCTGAGGGGACAGGCCAGGCCAGGCCAGACTCAGACACTGTTCCCAGCATTGCCTTATACCTGTGTTTTAACAAGAAAAGAAACACTGACTTTTTAAATGCTTGGGGGGGTGGGGAGGGGGTGGTTCTAATACTTCTCAATTATAATGAGGAGATTTAAAAGAATTTACATACACTAAAACATTATTTTTCCTCCCCCCAATCTTAACAAATACTGTTAACACTATGTTGCCTCTGAAATGTGCATAAAGCTGAGACAGTCACAGTTGGAATGGATTTCTTGTCAAAGTAGTCAAGTGCCAAAAAAAAGGAACCAAAACCACAAACAAATAAGTAAATAAAACCCAACCCCAATTTGTAAAACACTGAAATGGGAAATGCTTAAGAAGTTACTTAATTTCTGCTGCTACAAATTGGGCATGTGGCTGTATCATTTAAAGACAAATGTCCTTTTCAGATTTGATGAAGCAAAAGGATTTTGGTGCCAGCTGCTAGATGGAGGAAAGACTAAATGCCTAGGAAAGAGTAAAGGAAGAAAATATCCTGATATGGACTCCTTGGTAAGTAACTGTCTCAAATCTGTTGGCAGCAAGAGATGTAGAAACATCCCAGCAACCCAACCTGGATTTTCATACCGTCTGTGTCCTAGATGACCTACACAACACGTGTCCAGGGTAACATTTTCCACTAATGTGGTCTGTGTTTTCCACAGTCACGGCTGTTCCTAAGAGACTTCTACCACGAGCACAACATTGAATTATCCAAGCTGATGAACAGACTTGGGCAGCCCCTTCCAATATGGCTCCGAGAGGAACTGCAGAACTCCAGCTGGAGCTGAGGGACTCCCTTGCCCCCAGTGCCATTGGGATGTGTGGTGCTCCAACGTGCGCTATGGTGCCATCTATTGTCAAGCCAAAATAACTCGACAAATGAGCAGGAGCAGAGAATGTGCATGTGGAGCCTTTCCCCACCATTGGGAAGGGCTGCTGCCTCTGACACTGCCCTGGGATACAGAGTGCAAGTCACATTCTTGAGTATTAATGGTGTGATACACTTTTGACTTTTACTTACAGGAAGGCTTTGGAATGCCTGCCCTACATTTGAGCAGGGGAGAGAGCACCGTAAACACTTTATGTTTAAAATACTCCTCTCAGTATATGAAACAGGCAGTAGCTGGAGGGTTAACGTGTTACGCCTCCGCGTCCAGAAGTAAAGACTTAAGAGGTGAGCTATTCAGCCCACTGCTGTGAAAAAACAGCAGCTTAATAGAAGGGGGAATCTAGTCCAGTGAGCCCCAGCTTGCCAGTGAGCAATAGACTACAAGTCTATTTGGCAACAGCAAGGTACAAGAGCACCTTGTTCCTCCCCATGCGGAGTGATCATGAGTTAGTGTACTGTGTGTGGCTGATGGAGACCGCACTTTCTTGGAGACAGATGTAATAGACCTAAGATTTGCCTCTCCTTACCTGCAGCATTGTCGGTCTGATAGCGTCCAGTGACTGTGGTCAGTGGGCAGTGGGAGAAAAGGCAAAGCTGTGGCTACTGTCGCTGAATTGGTTTGTTATCTTAGGGAAAAAGTTGCCACATGTGGCAATGGGGCGAGTACTTCTCTGCAGGGACTTTAGGCATTTCAAAAGAACCAAGGAGCAGTATGTCTCTTTGGGGCACTTTGGAGGCATGTGTTAGTGCAGCACAGCAGCTGGGGGAGGCAAAGCTCAGGTACTGTCAAATAAGGCTGATATAGCTGAAAGCAGACAATTCAGTTCCCCATGTCTGATCAGCTAAAAAAACAACCCAAACCAACAAATATTTGTCTCTTTCCAAGAGCTCCAGGGTCCCTACCACCTATGCCGATAGCTAGCACCTGTTTAATCCCCATGCAGTCCAACAGTCCAAGGAGGAAAGCAAAATACAGTTAAAAGTATCATTCAGAAAGGCTTGGAATTAGAAGCGTTTTTCAGTGTCCAAAAGGGGCTGTTCAGTTTACTACTGCAAAGTCAAGTAAGTACACGAAGGTGCTTTGCCTCCTCCTGCAGTTGCTGGATAACTGTTCTCAGAGGAAATCCTCTGTCATGGTCGTACGTGTTTTCTGTCACTGAGCCATGGGCTTTGGAGCTGTGTGGGCCATCGTCCCTCCCTCCTGGGCACAGACGGTCCTTGGAGACTGCTGCGGTTCCTGAGAACAGAGTGGCAGGATCCATATGAACACAGAGTATGGAAACTTCCACCACCTGTCACGAGCTCCTTTTCTCCTACCCAGAGAGAAGTTGCTTCAACCAAGCTTTTCCATTGAGCCTTAGGTATTGTGTATTTCTGAATGAATGGTGCATTTACCGTTGTATGTAAATGTATATAGTATGCAATATAGTATTTTATTTCATGTGCCCTTGGAAAGGGTTATTTTGTGCAGCCAAAAAAAACAACAGAAAGACTAGAAACCCCTCTCTCGCTCCTGTTAGAGAGAAGAGCCCAACTTCCTGCACTGGATTCATGTATAGCATCATTCACATTGAATGATAATGAAGAAATTCTTGGCTCTTGAAGCTGAGCACAAGTGTCTGAATAAAAGCTAGAAGTAGTAGTAAGTGGAGATTCAATAAATGTACTACTTATTTTTCTTCTTTGTGATGATTTGGAGTGATGTCATGGACACATAGCTGGTACAAGGGTAAGAAAAACTGAAACCCTCCAGGTCTTACAGCTGATACTTGGGGGGTCAACAGAGGTGTTTGTTTAACTTACATCTGTAACAGCAGAGGAGCACCTGTAGGCTTGCAGAAACGCACAGCACACAGCCTGTAATTAGAGAGCCCACGAGCCAGACCTACAGTAATACGCAACCTTACACTGAACTGGAAGCAAAACATTGTTTAAATAGTCTCGGGTATGAGAGCATTGTAAAACAGCTTTACAGCCCTCACCTCACTGAGCACTTCAGAGATAAACAAATGCAGCCACAGCAGAGCAGCTGATTTTACATGCTGTCTCAGCCGGAGGAGCTTCCCAGCACCAGTGCTACTGATGCTCCATTAAACACACTTTCCTGCTCTTAATCCATTACAGGTTGTCACTTAATGTACACAATTACTTTGTGCTTTACCTTGAACTATGTGGAGATGGATTTAAACATTAAAAAATCATCAGCGTACCAAGAATAGATACTGAGAGGGGCTCAGTAAATGTCAGGATTAGTTGACTGGTGATAGGCATTCACTTAAGGCAGCAAAGGGCAGCTGTTTATTCTCATTATTAATTCTTTCCAGCTATATAGCTTCATTTCAATGCTATGCTAGTTCTTACTGCCTAAGTTAATGGCAAACAAATCACCTGCTGTGGTCAGATGCAAATGCAAGACATCCTTACCTGATTTAGCTGATGAAGAGTCATCTTCAAATCTGGTAACTCCCTCTGACAGCACACTGCTGCAGAAGCTACCCTCTTTCCAGACATCTCTTCAGAGCTGTGGAAACTCACACCCCCTCCTACGAGAAGCTCTTATAATATCAGAATCTCAGTGATATCAAAAAAGCCAACAAAACCCATCTTTTCCAGTGAGATAAACATGTTACTAGATACTGTCCTGTTTGGTACTGACACAATACAGACCTTCACACTTAGTGTAAATAAACCTCATCTTCTTACCTTTCTTACCTAAATGTTTAGCAGCAGAACTTCATGGTAAGCAGCTGACATCTAATACAAGGAAAACAATAAGCACAAAACATTACCTGAACTTTTTTTGGTAATGTAGTAAAAATACTCTTCAGTCTGATGCATAGGAAACCAACCCATTGAAAAAGGAGTGATTTGACCAGGTGTCAGAAAGGTCACTTTTCAGAACTGGAAAGGTAAATGGAAGGTGAGAACTGGCAAGACCAAGCAACTCTTTCTTTTTAAAAGAAAGCCATCAGCAGACGTATATACATACCAACCTCAGAAAAGAATGCTCAGCATGTGGGGCTGGAACTTCTATGCACACATAGCCTTTGGAATTCAGTCGGGAAGATATTTAGAAGTAGGCTGTTACCATTTTCTACTAGGTACAGGAAGTACTGGTACAAGTCTCAGTTACAGGGAAAACACCCTTTAAGGAAACTGGAAGCATTTCTCTGTAGGTGGCAGCCTGCATTGACTACGTAAAAATCTCATTGCTTAAAACTGCAGTTTTCCATTGATGACAGCACTGCAAAGGCACATATTCCTGGCAGAAGCCTGCAGCTCCTGGAAGTCAATGACATACAAGAGTCGAGCTCTGTGACTCTAATGAGCAGCTTGCTCAAACTCATCCTGTTGTTTTTCAGCCCTCACAGTTGGTAAGAGAATCCTTTGATTTCTTGCTGGTCATTCTGCTGTATCAGTAGTAACATGGCAAGAAAACCTATGACAAGCAGGTCCGAATGTACCAAATGAATCTGAAACAAATACGTTCATCCACCCTGCTGAATCCTCAGTGTCTTCTAGCTGACATGGTGCAACTGCGAGGAAGGTACCAAGACAGGATCAACTAACACAAGTGTTTTCAGCAGGCTGCCCCAAGCCAGGAGTATTATCTCCCATCACACAGTAGGACATGGATTGAGCACTGGTACCTCCCTCTTCAGTTATCAGGGCTTTACCTACAGTTCTTTTCTTTCCCCTTATTCTGAAAGGCTTGTGGGGGTGAAATAAAAAGAGCATAAACACTGAGCATTGTTAAGATTAGGAACTAATGCTTGCCTCTGAGAAACAATTTGCAAGCTTGTTTTGCTACCAGAAACTTACTCCCAACACTCACTGCCACTACTCTTGAGAACTATGTAGAAATGTATTTATCTTGTTTTGGCTTTAAAGAATGAGTGGTTTTCTTCCAAGACTCAATTCCTCCCCATTTTCATCTATATAGTCTTACTGACTCTACAGTCTCTCTGAAATGCCTGTACACCAGCATGTCCATAATGGTGCCCCAAGAGTCTGAAACCCAGCTTATGTTCATTTCATATATAGTAGGTAACAGAGGCTCATAAATCAGACTGGTCTCAGAACCCCTCAAGTCACTGGAAAAGGTGTGTTTCCGGAATTACAACACCACTGTGTTGACACTAAGGCTCAACAGCTGCCCTTTAAGCCCCAGAATTCCTGACAGACCCTCTCCTGGCTGACTTAAGAGGCAAGGTAAAGTAAGCCACAACATGGAAGGAGATAGTGGAGACACAGTCCCTGTTGATTAACTAAGCAGGTGCCACCATAAAGGAAAAGAAAGTCATTCACAGATCACAGTCACTGTCTGACAGCACATGAAGCACTTGGACATTACCCTGAGAAAGAACATTAACTAGGCATAGGCTCAAATGAAAACCCTGTCACAGAACAGCCCCAAGCTGCACTTCCAGCTTTTGCAGGTTAATGCCACTCTTGGACAGGTGCCTCCACTGCCCTGTCCCAAGTGTGAGTACCCTTAAAACAGAAGCAGGAAGCAGAAAGAAGTTCAGAAGCCACATCTGAATTATGCTGGGGGAGGAGGGGTAGTGAGAGGGGAGGTAGTTTGAAAAAAATAATGAAAAACCAAAACCCAACCCCTAAAAATTACAATTTAAGAAAGCCCCTCCTTACCATAATCATGGCATAGGGCACTTTTACATTCAGGCACAGAAGGAGAAAACACAAACCAGTCTAAATAAACTGTAGTTGAGAGCTGCTCACTCCATCAGGAGAGCTTAAAAGCAAGTCATACAATAGTCACAATCATCAACAAATGCTGAGCCATCCTCATGGCCCGACCTGCCAGCCTCAGTAGCAGACTCTGAGCACTTCCCTGTTTTGGCACACTCCCCAGGTGCATCCTGGGAAATTCATTTTAATACCCTGTCACCCTCTTAATGTCTGGGTAAGAAAAACACAACTTTCCCAACAGTGACAGACAATGATTTCAAACTTACATCATGTTACAGCTGACTGACTTATACCAGGAGGTGGTGATAAGCTTCATGGAGAAACTTCAATGCTTACTCCATTTCCGTGGGCTGGGGTTTGCAAGGCACAGTGCACAACAGCACTGTGTAGCAATACCTAAGCTAGCACTAAACCAGCTGGGAAAGTAAAAGCCTGTATTCTATTCCAAAACACAACAGTGCTAGGCTTGATAACAAACAAACCCACACAACGAATTTAAAACCAGTTTAGGCTCAAAAACTCCCAAGGAGGCTATTTCTGAATGGGCGTTTAGAGCAGGAAAATACATATCCTAAATAAATATTAATGACAGCAAACAAAACTAGACAGAAACACACTCTGCAGCTAACTCCAGACATACCTGTTTCTAGGCATCTTGTTTCATCAGCTGAGAACTCCAACTCAGCTTGTTTGTGGGCTGTAAAGACACTGAAGTCCAAAGGAAAATACTGTTCTGCTAACATGGAAAGTGCTTACAAAGGAAAACTTTCACCTGCAAGAAAGGTGGTTGTACATGAACATGTCTGGAGAGGGAAGAGGGGAGCCGGCCCTCTCAAAGGCTGGCATACCTGATCTACACGGAACAAGGTTATCATCCGCAGCACAAGATGTTTTCCAAGGAATGAGGCTTGCTATGACCAAAACCTTTATTTTATCAATTCTGTAAGAGCAAAAATCACGCTATTCCTTCTGACAAGCCAAATATCCAAAGTGCAATCTTGGCATGTCTTCCAATTACACTAATGCCAAGATTTTACTCCTAAAGACTCAAACTATGCAGGGATCAACAGTTTTAAGTTTGAGAAATGTTGCTGTGCCAGATACAGGATGAGACTGCACACAGGCAAAGGGTAAAGACAAGGGCCACCCACTATCACCCTCAGGGGAGTGTGGAAAAAAGGCCCTTTCACTTACAATACCCCTCATCTTAAACTTTCACACCCTCTCCCTTACATTTCTTGATGTATGGCCCCCACTATATATGCAGAGGGAATCTCTTTCTTTAGGGAGTTGCTTCTAAGTATCCTAACACTGGAACACCATCTGCTTTCATCTGCATGTACTGACCCTTGGACGGAGCATCAAAATGCACATCTATGCCCCCTGCCAAGTTGTTCAGCTGACATACCTGCAAAACCTCAAGTGCAGACAGTGAGGTAAGTCAGAGCTCAAGGCTGCCCTTCACACGCTGCCCTAATTAGGACTATTAAGTAGTTTGATCTTTAACACTAAAAGGACAATGAAAAATGGCCTACAGGTATCTTGCAGTAAAGACATCAGCCAATTCTCAGCTGGTTTCACCTGCACCTGTACAAATCTGACTCCAACTCCCCACTGAAATGAGCTGTTATTTCCAGAGACTAACAGCTAAAAGGTATATTTCATGACAATAACCCATTGCAAGGCCTCCCATCACAGAACATCATGTGTGCATGTAGGTGCCAGGCCCTATCCAAACAAACACCTGTAGTTCTTAGTACTTACTGAACTCAGCATTTGCTGCCCAGCCTGTGGAGAGGTGGCAGCCACCACGGAAAACAGCTTCTCAGCTATGTAGAATCATTTCTACACTGGAAGAGCTCTAAAGCATCCAACTGCTGTGGCAGCTGGCCTTCACTGCAGCCACTTCATGTGTTGCTGGTAACGGCAAGGACCTAGAGGACATTTACTCTAAGTGAAAAAAACACGTGTTAACTGAAAGTCAAAGGAAATTTGAGTTGGCTACAACCTCTGCTTTTTTATAGGCCTTCTGCTGAAATGTCCTTTCAGAACCTCTGAGCCCAAGTACCTCCCCTGCTCCTGGAATAGGGAACAAACTAACAAGACTAACTGGGTAGTAATTTTTCTGCCTTAATAGTAAATCAGTGCTTCTGGGGGCACCAGGGCTCATCTTATCTCTTATAAGGGAAACATACCTGAAGAACCTCCCAGCCACATGCCAAGAAAATCCATCATCATCTCCTTTCTCACTTTCTCCTTTCTCCCTTCCTTGCTCAGATACATTCCCATGGGATACAGCTCAGGAACAACAGCAGATTAACAGATACAGAGATCTGAGACTGAAAGTGTGTTCTGGAAGCAGCAACTCCACACAGTTACCATCTCTGTTTGCTCACCCTGAGCAAACTCTTCCTTCAGAGAAAAGACTGGAAATGTCTGAAACTACTGACCTGTGTCTCATACCACTGAGCTGCCTGTTCAGTCAGTGTCAGCTTGCGGTGAGATTCCCCGGCTATTCCTCTGTCTGGACTCTGCAGCTGCTGGAAGACAACTCTGACAAGGTCTGTCACATGAAAGCAATACAAGCCTGTATGAGGACTAGAATGGGCAAAATAACCAGAGAAAGTATTGAGCACAGTGAAAGAAAACAGGCATTGTGATTTCTTTTCTCTTACTGTCTTCATGGCATCTACACAGAATGACAGAAAGTACACTTCCAGATAAAGTCCCTTCTAACCTCATGGTAAGAGGCTCCACTGTATTTTTCCTATACAAAGATTCTGGTGACAGTGCTCTCATGCTCCTGGTGTTTTAACTACAGTGGTCTGAAAACTTGCCTGTGCAGGGTCTAAGTGTAATCTTCTAATAGACACCACAGATAAAGCCCTGCCATCTCATTTCCCTATGCAATCCAAATCCTTAATGCAGCGTCACTTCGGCTCCTGACACTTATTCATCATCATTCATATGTACTTATTACACATTCATCTCTAGAAGATGCTGCCTTCTCTTCCCCAAATTTTCTCCAGTAGAAAGGAGAAGATAAAACTTCATTTGAAAACTAATTTTTCTCCAAACTCCCTTCCCAGTCCTGAACATGTAAGAACCAGAAAGTACAGAAAGTGCTTCAGGAACCCAAAGCTTCTAGACATCAGGCTGTGCCCTCCAGTCAAATCCAGGAGTTTTGCCCTGTAACAGGCAGCTCATAATCAACATTGTTTAGTTTAAAAGCCACAAAATTTAACACATTTTTACAAACATCATCATTCTATGAATCTATGATTTATAACTGGCACGTAACTAGATACCTTATGGAAGAATACAAGGGGCTGTAAGGAAATCTTTAAATAGCTACTGTTCCACAATCAGAAGCAGAGGAACCTCAGTCACACTCTGGCCTGTGCAGCACACAAAGTCAAACCAAAGCAGCCTGTTCATCTCTTTTGCCCTGTGCCTATGAGTTAGCTCATTTTTAAGAGTATCAATGAAAATATCAAACAGGCATATATTTCTAACTTGTAGAAACTAAAAGCTCCCCACTACCATTAGCCAAACCCAAGTAAGAAGCAAAATACATTACTCCTGAGAAATTGGATTCTTAACATCCATCAATCACCTGGCTTCCAGTTTTAAAAGCCCTGAAATTTATGTGCTTGTATGCTTACAAATGGCAGGAGCCTTTTTGACTTCCTTGGCATAAAAATAAAAGCTTTCTAAAACTAATTTTCCACAGTGCTGTCCCTACTGCATAGCTTGCACAGTCCACCAAACGTCTCCCAAAATGCATGGGAGCAGGCCACTAGCCACCTTTAACAATTACATCAAGGTGAACAGCTACTGTTTTGCATGCTTTGAAAAAACAGAGCTCTGCATCATCACACAATACCACTGGTGTGAAGACCAGCAACGTGACCTGTTGGCTGGCAGAAGTGTAGGCAAAACACCCCAGGCTTCCACCAAATGCCCTGACACCCATCACTTGACCCAGTCCGCACATACCTCGGCCTCTGCAGAGGCATTTCGTTCTCAGAGCAGTACCAGGCAAGCTTGTGCAAAAGCTCTGGCCAGCTGTTTTGTGCTGGGCTGCTGTCCCCCAAAGCAGGACAGCTATCTAACAGAGATCACAAAAGCTCCCACTGACACAAGCTGGCCAGCAACATCAGACTGTCAACATCATAGCAGAGAGAAGAGAGAGTCAGTCTAAGAAAACGAGTGTTTAATCAGGAAACAAGAAGAGACAAGGGATAAGAAACTGATTACAGGAGAGTAATACCCCAGCAAAAAGAAACACGATTGTACAACTCCGAACAAAACATCCTATGAGCCAGCAGTGCCCAATGAGGGACGCTCCTGAGAAAGAGCCCAAGCACTTCTGGCAGTCTCCAGGCAGCTCGGCGCAGTCACAACTCTGACTGCCCAAGCTCCAGCCTCTGCCCTCAGCAGCTGCTGCAGAAAGCCGCAGAGGTGGCCCTGGCCCTGCTACTCCAGTCTCAGCTTCTCTCAGCAGGAGGCGCTGAAAGGAATGAAGGGAGCATGGCTGGCTGTGCAGAGCAGTCCCAGCCTCTCCCAAAAGGCGGTGGTACGTGGAGTAAGAGAAGCCCATACAAAAAAAAAAAAGTTTACATATTTATAAATGCCAAAATAAATATTTAAGACAGAATCCCCCACCCCCCTAACACGTGCGTGTTCACACTGCAAACTGCTCGCAGGACAGCCCTCAGGGGCTCTGGGAAAAAAGCAGTGACTACACCACAGGGCAGCCAGCTCAACTTCCTTCTTGTTTCCTGATGCTTCTGAAGCCTGCAGCCCACTGAGGAGGAGGAGGAAGAGCGAGCAAGCGGAGCGCCAACACGCAACGGTGCTGGAGAGGAATGTCATGGTATAAATACATCAGATCAGTGGTTTCCAACAAGTTAAATCTAAAATAAAAAAGACACCAGAAGGAAGGATGGTGTAAATGGAACTACAACTATGCGGGACAAAGGGTTGTGTGTCCGTGGAGCTCCGCCTGCTGTCATGGTGAGAAGGTGGTCATTTCCAGAGAGACCCTTTGCCACAGGTCCTTTGTCTGCTTGCTGCGCTTTAAGTTCTGGAGAATATCATTGAACTGCATCATGCCCATGGGAGTCAGGCAGAAGGCGCTTCTGGCGCTGCGGATGGCATTCACAAAGTCATCGTAGTCAGCTGGAGTGAGATGGATCAGACGATGATGGATGTACTGGATGGGAACAGGGAAAGAGCCTTTAGGTGTCTGCTCATCACCCTCATTCTGTGACAGTCAGAGAAAGACTCAGTATCGCATGATCCTGTTACACCATGAGAGGTCCCAAGACTCAGAGGCTCTAACAGAGGACAGCTAGCTTAAAAGACAGCAGTGCCATATCTTACAATCTAAACACAGACAAGGTAAAGGTTCCCTCAGAATATCAAAATACAGTCCACAGCATCAGCAGGTGTTCTCTCCTTCATGAGCACTAAATTGGGCCATTGCACAGCACAAAAGGGCCAACTAATGCTCTACCCCACCCCCCATCAGCATCTAACCCTCAAACCTTTCATTCTGCAGGTTATACATGGGAACCCAGCACACTCACTGCAGGGCTTACACTAACTTGCTACAAAATATCACTAGGCTTCACACTGTGCTTCTATCAGCTTCCAACTAAGGCCCCATAACTGCTTGACCAGCTCTTGAGCTCAAGTGAAGAAGCTCTCATCTCTCCGAAGTATCACCTAATCCAACCTGGGCAACACGTCTGCAGAACCACCCTTCTGGTCACTTACTCAAGAGAAGCATGTACAGGTGGGGTGTCCTGTCTACACTGTTTTAGCGATCATGGAACACTGTTTTCAACATAGAATCATAGAATAGTTTGGGTTGGCAAGGACCTTAAGATCATCTAGTTCCAACCCCGCCGCCATGGGAAGAGACACCTCACACTAAACCATGCCACTCAAGGCTCTGTCCAACCTGGCCTAAACATTTGTCCTAGTTTCAATAAATCCCCGGATATCTCATCTGCACTGGCAGCTGACCAAGCCACCTCCACTATTAGCGCCGGCACTGGCACACCAGACAGCCATATCCAGGCTTCACAACCAGGGGAAGACAGGTTATAAACAAGGAAAGGGAAAAAAAAAGGCAGGCTGTGAAGAGAGGTGGACAGGGGGCTTGAAAGCACAGCGAAGAAGAAGTACAGAAGTTAAAAGGTATGGGTAGCATTTGGAGTGAGGAAGAAAGAGGACAGGGAACACAGAACCACCCCATCCTTTCACAGAGAGCACAGGGGCAAGAGGCCTTGAAAGAAGCAGTACAATGAGGCTGGTTGCATGCACTCTCCATACTGGCAAGTGATGCCTTTTCTTGTCCCTCCTGAGGGAGATGGATGCATCAGGCAATGGACCAGTTCAGCTACCAGTACACAAGGTCCCTTCTCCTCTGCACATGCACACATAGACAGTCCGTGCAGGCAGGGAAGCTTTGACAGGCAAGAAAGCAGGCCATACATTACCTGCATATATGCCTGCTGGCACCTCTGCACCAGCTGGTGGAAGGCTGGGGTGCGCAGGTGGTTGTGCACATGGGCAGGGTTGAGCCTCTGTAGAGCTTCCATGATGATCTCCTGGAGTACAAAAGGGCTCAGCACCCCCTTGGCTGCACCAACGCAAAACTGATGCACGTAGTTTACACCTGCACAGAAGGAGAAGTCAGAACAACAGTGTTAAGGTAAGAGATACCAGCTACTTCCCAGTAAGAACCTGGATTTGGAGCACCTTCTTCTCAGTGTACTGTATCCTCCAGCAGGCTTGAGGGAGACAGTCTAGCAAACGCATGGGGACAAGAGACCATCCTGATATATCCGTCAGGTCTGAGTAGATACCAGGTACCACCTCAGTGACTGGTATTTCCCATGTCCACCTGTCTATTTCAAGTGGATATGAAAGAAAACTGACGTGGCAAAGATAACTACAGAGGCAAGGATATACTGCACCTCCTCCCACTGCTTCTTGACTGCCCATCTAGGAAGCACCTAGATACCCCAGCACTGAGGTCTCAGGGAGGCTGGAGATAGTCAAGCTTCCCCACCACCGCCTGCAGTGCTGGTCCCCCAGCAGCAGCAGCAGAAGCCATGCCACTAGACAGGTTGTTTGTAAAAGGCTGGTTTCTTTGAAGTTCTTACCACTTATGAAAGAGTTGAAAGCATGAACTGACAAAAAAGATCCAAGAGCAAGGCAGAAGTAAAAACAAAAACCAAAACCCCAATCAACTGGTGGTTTGAGCACCTATTGCTATAAAAGGCCTTCACAGAAGCTGTAAATATACATAAGAAAGAGGAACACCTACAAGAAAGAATTACTGTTATAGAATGGAAGAGATACAAGCTCTGAGCCCTGTCCAACCCCATGCACTTCATCTAGTGCCTCAAAATTCAACAGCATGCCTACAGAGCCCAGAAATGGGACAACTGCCTGGATGAAAGAGCAGCAGGAATCTTCTGAAACATTCTCAGAAATGGGACTGGATATCAGGCTCACCCACTCTTTGAAGTTTAACTCTTTGAAGAGCTTTTTCCCACCATGGTCCAAATCCCAGCAAGTGGATTTCTGAAGAAGTACTGCTCTGAGCCTTACCTAACTTTGCAGCTAACCCAAGGAGCCATTTTACATCCTCTGTGTAGGGTGGGCTGCGGGAGAAGTTGTTGGGGTGGTCGTTGTGAGCTCTTCGGCCAAGCATCTCCAGAGCCAGCATCCCTGTGAGAAAGGGGCAGCCACAGTCAAGCAGCACTTCTGCCCAGTAAGACTCAAGTCTAGCATTTCACTCACTGCAATGCAACCTGATTGGCCTGCCTTTCATCAGCAGAAAATTCCCTAGCTGCAAAGAGTCCAGAGAGACACAAAAGGCTCATCTTGGAGCCTGTCATGGCAGGAAGTATCTGCAAGAACATCTGGATCTGCTGCTCCAGGCTGGGAAATCTGCGCAGCCATCACAGCTTACAAGAGCTGCAAAGAGATACTTCATTAAGCATCTACAGCAGGGTCAGTGAGATAGCCCCAAAGGCTGCACTACAGGAGATGTCTTGAAAGCAACACAATTGCTCTAAATTTCGCAACAGAGAGGCTACCCAAACCAACCTACCCCTCTGCAAAGACAACGGGCCAACTCTGAGCTGCAGTATTGCCAAACTAAAAAGATGTCACTCATGCTATTAAAATTCTTCAGGCAAATCCTCCCATTTAAACACTTCTAAAATACCGATAGGTGCCATGCCTTGATCTTCCAGACCCTCTTTCCCACCCCCACTTCTCCATTACTGAGGCTATTAAACACCTTTCACGGCTTACCACTTACCACTGCAATGTCTCCTATGACATCTGCACCCCTTTCTGGCTAACTCTCCAAGAAACTGAAGTTTCCTTCATGTCAGTCTTCAATCACCTAGCTGGAGAGGCATAGGGCACATCCCTCAGTGCCTCTGAATATTATGGTATTATTAAACTAGAGGTGTGCCTTCACCATTCATGAGCAGCAGGAGCTGCTCATTTTTCACAGTCATATCCTTAGGGCCCTATCCAGACTCCTTTATGTACGCCTGCTGAAAGGCAAGACTCTTCCCAGCTCTAACCCACTTAGCTTTCTCTTCTATTCTGACAGCCCTCAACAGCAGCTGTTCAATCTTCTATTACTTTGCCTCCATTTTTAGCCTCCACATACTATAATGGACTTGCTTTCCCCATGTACCTAAGATGCCATCACCCCCAACAGGTGCAGCAGCAAATTGCCTGCAACCCTGCCCTGAAGCCCTTGAGAAGGGGCCATAGAAACCCACTTGGCCGTCCTTACCAACTCGGTATGCAGAGTGGAGGTAGTGCAGACCTTGGGGGCTCACAGGCTGACTGTGCTGCTCATCCTCGGCAGGAAAACTCCCTGTAACAAGGGAGTTGGGCTGTGAGGACATGGTTGTCATGGAAGCCCCCTGAATCGCTGGGAACGTTGATCCTGCATGGACATTTCCTACTGAAGAGAGCAAAACAGCAGCATTAGGACCCAGCACCAGCCTAAAGGAAGGTTCACTTGGGCCATCATCTCCCTCACCTGACCACCCCATGTCAATGTAGTGTTCCCTAAACAGAACAATACAGCAACTACAAACCACAGACTTACAACTGGAATACAACAGGCTATGAATATCTCTATTTTCTTTGCAAGCTGGGTCTGGAGACAGTCAGTTACATGCTTGTCTATCTCTTTAGCAGTATATCATGAACATGCACATCGTCCATGTTTTACACGTAAATACATGTGTTGACTCAGAGGTCTTTGCCATCATTAAATGAAATGTCTGGTTCTGATTTCTTGTCCAAGGAAATAAGCATGTGCATCTCTACATCTGATGAGAAATTGCTGTGGAAAATCATGGAGCAGGAACAGTATTAAGTCACTCGAAGATCAAGTCCAACATTGTGAGATTGCTCCACTTCTGTTCTAAGACAGCTTACCATGAGGGAAGAGTGTTACTGGAGACTAGCCTCCAATCCATCCTTGGAAAGAACAGCTATTGCATATGCTCGTAGCACATATCAAAGGTAAAAACAAGCAAGGAAACTTGAGAAGCTGTCATCTTCAGATACTTAACTAGCATGGGCAAAATCAAGGGAAATCACAGGAAAATCCATTATGTACCACCTCAACTTCGAGAAACACCAGTTAACACTGAGACAATAAGCTGTATTCTGACAAAGAACAGAGTATATCTAACTCTCCCTCTCAAGAAAGCTGCAGAGACAAAAAGAGCAAGGTTTGCTTGCCAGTTCCAGAGCAGAGATGCCACTAGGTGTGTGCACATTGTTACCCTTAATTTTACGCTTCTCTGTGGTGCTACTACACCAGCACCACCACAATGCTCCAAGTTGCGATTTCTTTTCCTCTGCCACCTCCAGCTTGTTTTTTAAATGTTTACCAGTGAACAGCTGAACACTCAAGAACAATGTGCTCCCATGAAAAATCTGTCTGACCTCCTCAACCAAGCAGACACATAGCGCCAAACACCCACAAAGCGGGGTGAAATCTGTGCTGCATTTGAAGCCTGGTAAGAATAACCCGTAAGAATGAGCTGAATTGTAGCCAGAGCTCAAGCATCACCACGTGATTAGGTACTCCAGGAACAGTGAAGCAGTATTTTAAGAACTGAAAACAGAAGTTTATGCAATTCATAAACAATGGCAACTGGAAAGGGTGGGGTTGTTTTTTCCTGTCATTATTTTAAGTGCTCTAGGATGAGTTAGCAGTTCTGGAAGAATTCATAACTCTTTGGAGGAGTACAGAAATGGTTTCTCATGATTCAGAGTCACAGCATCAGCCCAGGACTATGGCTGCTTGCAAAAGACGTTCTTCAGATCCTGAGGTCTTCAGGACTATTCTATTTGCTTTTGTGGTGGCTTTTTGGCATCAAAATGCAAGATAAAAATAACTGAAAAGATTCTCCTGATAATCTGGATATGAAGGATCTGAAGTATTTTCCCTCATACCAGTCTTCCAGCACCTGGTGAATTGCAAAGCAGTGATAAGCAAACAGAGGCAAACACTATAGCTTCTTGAGTGAGGGGATAACAGAGCTTTGGTCAACCATGACCCATTGGTGCAAAACCCCATGGCAATGAAAGTACGTCCACAGTTCAGTCAACATCTGCTGCTCCAGTGCTGCACACTACTTGGTGGGTCTCCACCACCACTCTAGTCCCAACACAACATGTGAGCCACCAGACTGCCATTGAAATGATCCTGCCAAAACAGCTGTCCTCTCTACAGAAGTTCCACATTTCAACCCCTTCAGGCAGGAAAGACTTAGTACTATTAGTACTTAAAATTAGTTAAATTTAATAATTAGTTAAAATTAGTACTATCGTAGCAGAAGTATGCCTGCTTCTTGCACTCTATTCTTCAGAACTTAAGGAACCACAAGAACCTACTCAAGGTCACCTATGCTCACCTTGCTAAAAAGAGAGGGGGAATAAATCTCTAATCAAGTCAGAACAGCTAGAATAGCTCTAACCAGACTTTAATCTGAGAAGCCACAATAATCCCATACTGAAAATTTAGCTAAACAGAATTAAAGCTCCACTAGTTGAATCAGGCCCCCTCACGAATCTCAGTACCCCTGAGCATCTGTATCTTTAGGATAGAGTGGATTTGGCCAGAACATTTCAGTGCAAGAACTTGGCAGAACTTGTAGTTAATGAGGAGCAGGACTTGCCTGTAGTACAGCTAGGAGACGCAGTAAATAAACCTATGCTACACACAGCCCAGAGCTGTAACACTTACTTGCTACATTGGAAGACAATGACATTCCTGTCTCGCTGTGATAAGGATGCACTGCAATCTGCGTCATGGATGGGACGGGCACGCCAGGGAATGACACTGCTGTAGCTGCCAGCGATGGTGGTGTTACTGAGTAAGGGTATTGCGCTCCTATGAAGGCTGGATGGACACCCTACAATAGAAAAAAAAATGTAACAGTCATGTCTAATTCATCTGACTGCTTAGAAGTAATCCAAAACACAATGTCCCCACACAAACCCCAGAGCATGGGAAGTCCAATCTGACAGGGAGGTGGAAGCACAGAAAGAAGCAGCACAGTAACTACATACACGACATGACCATTACATCCGCTTGCTCCTCCTTCTTTTAAATCTAATCAGTTTTAAGAAAACCACCCCAAGAGCTTTCAAAAATAGGCAGAGGCTAAAATAACCCTTACTTGTTTTTCCCTCTATAAGTCTCTATTTAGTCTGCAGGTCCTCAAGAAGACAAGCTTTCTGTCCAGTGCCTTCTGAGAAACTATATAGCAATAAAAATTAAGAACTATTTATGTATTACATTTTATGCTCTCTTGACACTTTCAATGCACCCACTGAAGGCTCCTTATTATGCAAAAACTGAGCTGGGCAACCAAAGTAGCACCACAAATCAGCAAGTAACTGAGAGCAGAAGCTAGATCTCAAGCCACAGCAGGTCTGAGCTCCATGCTCTCCCCAGTCTGATATAATCCCTCTGGAAGCAGCTACACAAAGTCACTGTAAATGATCAAGCACAGGCAACACTCACCTGTGGGTATGCCGAGCCAGGGACTGGGAAGACAGCTGGGCGTGGCATATGCTGGATAGTGTGTCCAATATACTGTGGGTTACAGGGGATGTGGGTCTGAAGGGTGGTGTAAGGATGGAGACCCTGCGTGTGTGTATGTGCCATTGCTGGCCCTGCCATTGTATGCTGCTGGTACATGGTTGACCCCACAGAGATCACAGGCATGACTGATGCTGTTGCTGTTACCGAAGTTGCCACTGTTACAGTGGTTGCCTCAGAGGTCACCCGGTTGTCTGTCAACCCACGTGCTGCTTCAGAGGCAGCCCGTGCACCACTGGCACTGCAGCCAGTGGCACCTTCTCTCTGGGCTGGGGTCCCACCAACAGTCTGTTCATAAAGCCAGTACCACTGGTGAGCTACTTCAAAGAGGACTTCTGGGTACACACCACCTCCTTTGGCTGCCTCTTCTACTGCCATACAGGCCTTTTCCAGCATTGTATTATCCTGGGGGCAGTGAAAAAAAAACGGAAGTGAAGAATGCAATACCAGAAACCCAGGAAGGCAAAACTACAACAGGAGAGAAGTATAAGGCACTCTAAAATGACTGATACCATGGTGAGCAGACAGATCACAGTTATGCACCAGAATAACCAGAGTTATTCATGAAAAAAAAGAAATGCACAAAACTGGGAAAAAGGCTGTTCAGTGGCAGAAGAGCCGATCTCACAACTAACAGCACATCCTTGATGTTAGAAATCAGCTTGTGCTAGCCAGCCTCTATATGATACCCACCTGTTCCTTACACTGCACCAGAGCCCTCTGGATCTCATTTGGGTTCAGGGCATGGGCATGGGGCAAGCAGCTGAGTGCTAGTTCAGCAGCTGCCCGCACCATGTTGGAGTCTCTGGCCCGAGAAGCTCTGTCTGCCAATGATGCCACCTCTGGAGGAGTCAGATGTCCATCCCAACACTCCACCAAGATGTTCAAGGCTGCACTACCAATCTCCATGGCTTGTCCTAAAAGGAAGGGAGAAGATTCTCACACCACTGTATGCCCAGTGCAGTTCCAGTCAGCTTTCCCTCAACAGAAGGGGCACTCCTTGCTTCCTTCAGCGGCAGCAACAGAACCTAGCTGCTTCCCTTAGGTGGCTCTTCGTCCCAAAACCACATGACAGGCAAGAGCCCTCAATAAGCAAGCAGAGAGTGATGGTACCATTATCAGAGTCAAATTAAAGGTACATTTGAGGTAGTGAGAGGAACTTGCTATAGCCTGGACTGATGCTCTATTTCCATCATGTCAGGAAAACATGAATTTTCAGGGGTGTTTATCATGCTCTAGAAGCCATGTGCATTGAGAGCAGGTAGTAGGTCTGGGTGTGGACAGGAGGACAGTGAAATGATGAACATAGCCAAACAGCAAGTTCAGACTTGACAAATGTCTGTGTCTTCAGCAGACCCCTGAAGAAGAAGTTGAGACAAGTCTAGGTGAGAGAAGTGGTCTATGGCTTTGAAGAATGAAGCATGTTGCACTTCAAACAAGAAACAGCTCGCAAGAACTTTCTAGGCCAAAGAAGCACTACTGTGTAAATCACTGGTGCTCAGCTTCTACTGCTAGCTGTGCCAGCAGCTTATATGGCTACCACAGCACATCAGCATCATCATTTTTGGGAATAAGCTTGCCTCCCTCCCCCCTCCCTTCCTGCCCGAAAGTAAGCTTCCCAATAATAGCTTTGCTGTAACCTGTGATCCAAGAGACATGGGAGGAGTAGGTTCGAGAGAGCCAGTTAGGAGACACAAAGTTGTGCAGGCCTAGTGCATACAGCCCAATCTCGAAGGCGCAGAGGTGAAGGTTGCGGTGTGGTCCCTGGTGCCCACCACTGGAGGAAGGGTGGGTAAAGATAGAGGTACTGCTGTTTCCACCTGCTTTGATAAGGACTGTCTTGGCCAACTCAAAGTAGAAATGAGCAGCTGCCTCTGAGGGCTGGTTTGGAACATGAGGAGCATGGCTCTCCAGCCGCCTCCCTTTGTACCTAGAAGAAAAAGATACAGGGACCTTTCAGACAGCAGCAAGTATGCCAGATTCACTGGCTGGAGTGCAGAGTTCCTGTCTTTAGGGTCCAGAGGAAAGAACGCAAACTCTCTCAAGGAAGTATCTTCCAATACACACATGCTCCCTGACATCAGGCTTAGAGGTTGCACTGGGATCATTCATTACCTGCCAACTTCCACAGTCTTTGCACGGGCTCCCCCACTGGCTCTCCTACTGCCACTGGAAGAGGAAGATCCCAGCGAATCACTTGAAGAACTGCTGATGCTGTCACTGTCCTGTCCTCTGCCCCAGGATGTTGTTGCCCATCCTCCACGTAGCGGACGCCGACTGAGTGTTGGAGAACTGTCAGAGGTGGTTTCAGGAGCACTGCTGTCTATACTAGCCATGCCTACACCAGAAGCAACATAGCAATGTCACCAGGGTTGGTAAATGTAATGTGGGTAGGTAAACTCCTATTTGTATCACCTACAATCCCAACTAAGATCAGTCATGTCAGTCAGCCTTACTGCTGCCAGGCATTCAATTTTGCAGATTAAGAGAGATTAAATTAGTCAGTTTGGCTACAGCCATCAGTGACATTTTACAGTTCTCAGATTAAAAAGCAGAAGAGTCCAAGAACAACCTGTCTTTATTTCCCCTTTCACCCCATCCTGGCTCCTCACCCCATCTGCCAAGCTTTGTGGCAGAGTATAAGAAGCAGCAAATATACATACAAAGTCAAGTTCCACAGACCGTACAAGTATGAACAAAAGCCTTCTGATATATGGTGCACAATTTACACAAAGCTTCTTCACATCCTCAGCCTCCACATTACACCTTTCCCAAGAAAAGTATAAAGAGGCAGCAGCTCCTCTGAATTTGTTTCTGGACCCAGGAGCACAGAGTTTTGCTCCCAGAGTCCAGCAATCATTCAGCTCCAAATAACTAATCCATCACCTAGAATGTATGTGGTGTGTGAAAGGTATAATAACTTGTCATACAGAAGTGGGCAGGAAATCTGGAGCAAAATCTATTTCTCCATGCCAAACACCTCAGAGACAATTACCTACAGCTGTAGTACAGGAAAGACTGACAAATGGAATGAAAGAGCAAGGGAATTGCTGAAACCCCAGCAGGCTGCCTAGCACAGCACTAGACATTGTATGAACTAGTCTGTTCCTACCTGTGTGTTTCTTCTTCTGCCTGACAGGTGAACCCCAACATCTCCCGTTGTAGCCACCTCGGTTTCCAAGGGCCAGACGACTGGGGACCTTTCCCTCTTGTTTTAGGACAGTGGCCTCTGCAGCTGGCTCACAGGGGGACTTCTGAGAGTTGTCTGCATAAACAGGACAGTGACAAGGTAAATACGATTTATTTCCGTGTATCTAAAACCAGATGTGGCCATTTAAAAGACATAAAAAGATGCAGGATTTTTATAAAATGAGTGCTATTTATGAGCAGGACTATCTCAGTTTTCTTTCACTATTAAGCATATCATTCAATACCAGGCTAGGAACATCTAATTTGAACTTCTCAAGATGTGGAAAATGTGCTGCAACTATGGAAAAATTTTAGAATAAAAATGCTCCAGCAACCCTAACTTTATTGCAGTCATCCTCAGCTAGTATTGATCTCTTTGGGAAGAGTTAAGAGAGCACTTCTTTCCACCAAATGCTGCTGTATGTTATGCTTGCCATCAAAGTAGAAACACAGCTTGAAGAAAACCACGTTTCATAGAATCACAGAATCACAAAATCAGCTAGGTTGGAAAAGACCTTTAAGATCAAATCCAATCTCTACCCCAGGACTCCCAAGTCCACCACTAAACCATGTCACAAGGGCCTTGTCTACACAGTTTTTGAGCACTGCCAGGGAGAGTGATTCCACCATTTCCCTGGGCACCCTGCTCCAATGCCTGACCACCCTTTCAGTGAAGAAATTTTTCCTAATATCCAGTCTAAATCTCCCCTGGCGCAGCTTGAAGTCTTTACTTCTTGTCCTATCACTTGGATAGGGAAAGAGATCAGCTACCTCCTCTCTCCATCCTCCTTTCTGGTAGGAGAGATCCTCCCTGGTACCCCTGAGCCTTCTCTTCTTCAGATTAAACAACCCATTAGTTTCTCTCTAATGCCCTTCAGCAATCTTAGGTATTTATCTTGCATGACTGTATTTGACTCAGTGTGTAACTTTTTGAAATTCTGCACCCCTGTGATGCAAGCCTAAAAGATGGAGTCATAGTAGTTTTATGCTAACTGGTTATACAACTGGCTCAAGATAGAAAAACCTGAAAATCAGCCTGAATCTCTACGAAACAAGAATATGCACAGAAATGGATTCAGCCAAACAGATAATGGGGCAATGATATTCTAGTAACCACCAAGCAGCCACATGGTAATATAATCACTCTACTTCCCAAAACAGACAGAAATGTACAGTTCCAGTTTTGCACGGATGACAGAAGGGTTTCAACATAGCCCTTACAAAGCACCTCTTACCCTGCGCGCTCTTCTCCACGAAGTTCTCAGGACTGCTCTGGACCGCAGTACTTACAGCAGCTTGCTGAGTGACAGAAGCCCCTGGAAGCTGCTGGATAGCCGCAGTGGACTGGGCAGCATGTTTGGAAGGAGATTTTTGATTTGCTACTGCAGGCTTGCTGGATGAGTAGAAGGAACTCAGAGTCTGTGGTTTATGAGTCTGACTCTCTCTGTCCAGAAGTTTGTCTAAAATCTAACAGCAAGGAAAAAAGGAAAGGAATAATTAAAAACGAGCTTGGCAGAAGGATAAGAGAACAGGCATTACACTAAGCCACAGAGGGCAAGTACCAAATCAGCTTCTGGTGGACAGTATCTTGTTGGAGGAGAAAAAAAAAGAAAATGCTTATTCTCTAGAAAGTAGGCATCGTCTTCCTGGACTGAAGACGAGCACAGCTGAAAGCCATATGGTCTGCATTACTGAGGAAGCAACAATTCATTCGTACTCAGGAACATCCCCATTTTCACGTCAGCCACTGGCTTTTATCTGAAAAGCACCCAAACCTCACAATAAATAAGTAGCTCTGGTACATCAAGGACAGAATGTAAGACTCTATGTTTAGTTCTGTCGATCATTAGATGCGTTTAAGTTATCAAAATTATGTGCTTGACATTCAAAAAATCCTGCCATACCATACTGAGAAACTGGTAAAGCCAGTAGAGAAACTGCCGTCTACCAGCCTACTTTCTTGTCCCTATTTATTACATAATTGGGGAACAACGCATGACTACATTTTATGCGTTTGTCCATTTCTACTGCTCATTATCCATATGAAATGAAAACCATGAGTGTGACAGAGCATGTATTTGCAGATGACTGATATCAGTGTCCCTGGTATTCCCTGGAGAAGAGTATAGCAAAAGTGCTTCTTCTTTAGGAGTAAGAAAGAGACTAATAATATTCTTGCTGGACAAAAGGATTTCTGAATATAAAAGATTAATATAACCCTTCCTCAAGCTTCAGCACTTTTGGTATTTTTCTCCTCCTCTGGGGCGGAGGGGCAGAGTTTTACTATCTCTCTTGCATGGGAAATTAAGGCATGGATGGACTGAAATAGTCTATCAAAGAGGGGAGAGGTTAAGATACTAAGGCTTTGCTAGATAGACTATTCTGCAAGCCAGCATCTCCACAGCAAAACAGAAGCAATCCCCAGATGGCACACAGAGTGCACAGAAAAACTGTGGGACAAAGGACTTTTTTTAACAGGTAACCAAAAGCATTAAAAGCAGTGAGAATGCATCTCCCAACTGGACCTTAAGAAACGTATAGAAAAAGTGCCTCTTCCAGGGTAATGCACACTCTGCAATCAGATTTTGCATCAGTGGAGGAACATAAGTACCACAACATAGCTTGTAAATCATCAGTACATGACACAGCAACTTATGCTCACTGGCAAAACTATCAAATCCATCAAAATTCAAACATGTTTTGTTCCACATCTCTCCTTTCAGAGGAAAACTCACCTTCTTCAGCTTAGACTGATCATCCTTGTAAGTAATCATCAGGGCTAGAGCCAGATCCCCTTTCTCTCTTCGGGTGCCTTCACACAACAGAGGATGTTCTGCTTCACTGACAGTTGTTTTCATGCCTGCAGGCCAGAAGAGAGTGGATGAAGAGACAAGTGAGCTCATGGGACTACACAACATCCTGAGCACTGTGTATACCTCAGACTATTTTATTCACCTCTCTGTCACAAGCAAAAAAGATTCCCTGCCATTTTTCTGTGAACTTCAGAAATGGGTAATGAATAAACAGCAGCTGCTATCTGTCCCCAGAATACTAAGCTTGCTACAACTGTCAGAACAACCAGAACTTAAACACCACGGGAAAAGGGACCAGGCAAGCCCATAACTCCATCTTGAAACAAGCTTCTCCAGTTTCTGCAGAAGCTACAAGCCAGCATTCCCACACCATAAAGAACTCGTCTTTCTCCTTTCAGAGATGAGACAAGAGAGGACAGGCCTTGTTTAATTAATTCTATTCCTTTTTGCATGCTGCTTTTAAGCAGGCATACAGTACTGTCAACTTAATACATATAATCACTGCTTTGTTGCTGAAGCTGATATAATGAGGCAAGAATCCAGTATTATGCTAAGATGATATGATTATGCTTAAGAGTACTTCTGCTATTCTTCCATTATCATTGTCTAACCTCTTCTTCAAAGAACAAATGATTGCCTTCTGCTCTCTGAAAGTGTCCATCCCCATTAAAGCCCAGGCAATGTGTCTTCTGTGACAAAAAAAGCCGTAAGAAAGCTAAAATTCATGTTACTATTTTAATATACAGTTCCTGTACTGTATCCCACTTCCATTTTTCACAGCTTTGCAAAGACACCTCAACCTTGGCATGTAGAATACTTCTGTGTTTGGTTCTGACAAACCATGCAAACACTTTCATTTCTGCACCAAACGCGAATGAACTACTAACTCTCACCCTATGAATGAACCCTAACTCTCACCACCCAAAATGAGACAGGATGCAAAATACAGATGACAAGAAGAATTTTCTTGTAAGAGATTCTTACCAAGAGCAGCAACAGCTGCCTCAAAACCAAGTTCTTCATCTCCAGGCATTTCATTATTCCAATTACGGCTTGGGGGTCTAGAGCCTGTAGGAGAAACCACTGAAAGACAACAACAGAATTAGTACACAGCTTTCCAAACTGAAGACCTTGAGGCAAAAGACATTTCTGAGAGCTTTCTGAATTTGCAAAGCTCCCTCTGGCCCTATTCGTAGCCTTGTACCAGTTTTGAGACCACAGCATTGTCCTGTTGGAGTTGTTTTTTCCCTTTCTCTCTCTAAACTCAGAAGGCTTCAAACCAGGCAGGTATATCGCCAAGTCAGTCATCACAATATACCTGTCTGGTTTGATTCAGTCAGAATCCCAGTTTCTTGTGTTCTTTTTTTAAATACTTAATTTATATTAGCTTCCTCTGAATATAATCAGCATGAGAGTAGAAAAATCAGTCATAACTATGCAGAGCTGAAATGTAGTAAGTGATCAGTTGTTTTCAAATGTAAGGAAGAAGGCGACACAGTTCCATTGGGACACAAGCACCTCTAAAGCAACATGGGGAGGAAGTTCAAACAACTGGGTGAAGAACCAAGATTAGGCTGTTTTCATAAAGAAGACAGTTTTGCTTTGAAAACCTTTCAAGACCTGACATATCAGAATACGCTGTTAGCACACTCAAGCCAATGCAGACAGTACCTGGAGTGCACAGAACATCAAATATAAAACTAGCCAACATCAGAGGCAGGACAGGACGGTAATCACATAATGTCCCTTCTCGAAGTTCTTCAGCTCTTCCTCGAATACTGTTCATCTCATTAGTGCCCAAGGGAATCTTCTTCAACAGGGCTACAATCTCAGACTCCTGATACGCCAGCTTCACCTGGTAGTATTCACAAGTAAACAGAAGAAGCTGTCATCAGCACAGGCCTGTGAGCAGTAAACTGTTTTTCCCTATACATAAAGTACAGCAATAATTTTTATTGTATCATTAAATTATAACAACTATTGGAACCCTAGCCCTCTTGACCATTGCCTCCACACTGAACACAGATTTTCAAATCTAATACAAGTCTTGCTTCATATTATACACAATTTTTTTACTCAAATTATTGATTTTGAGCTATATATAGAAAAAAAAACCCACATCCGCTTTAATAGGAATATTAGAAGTATTCAAATGGATATTTGAGTTGAAAAGGTGATTACTTCTAGCTGTGGGAAGAAAGGATGATATGTTAAATAATGCACCCATTCAAGACAACAGAGGCTGACTAGCAGAAGAATGGACACAGGGTGGCAGCACCCACACCACCCAGGTGAAATCCTACATCTCATTAGCCTGTGGCATTCCTGAATTCTCTCCATTCCTAACATGTGAAAGTGATTGTTTTCTTTTAGGTAGCAAGTAACTGCCAATCTCACAATCTAATCAGGCCATAAGAAGTACAGACAATTAGTGTAACAAGTGTAGCTGGTGGATACCTAGCAACAGTACACACCTCTGCAGTGAAAAACAAGGCAGCTGCAAATCACACAGACAAGGTATTAACTGGACACTTCTTTTTTCTAAACAGGAAGCCTAATATTAATCAAGCATTGTCCAAAATAATATGCCTGCACAGTGCATATGTTCACTTGCCAACAAATGAGATATCAGCAAGAACAACAATTACACCAATTCACTTTAAGAAATAAGCTTCGAATCACTCCACCAATGCAAATATGGACAATTGCACTTATGAATACCTTTCTTTACCCTAGATTAGCCAAGCAAACTGGAAACTTATTTACGATAAGAAGTAAACTTTTCTAATTGAAATAATATATTCATAAGAGAGTTTGTACTCATTTATATATTTTCAAGCCTGTAGCTTCATGTGAAACCAAAGTCCTGTTGGCACATGAGATCTGAGCTACCTATCAATAAAGGTAACACCAGAAGAAGTGGTATTTCTAACTATTTTTCTGGCAGACCAATATATGCTAATGGGATGTCCACACAATCCATTTAGTCCCACTGCAGTTAATTTTAAGGAAACATGAAAGCATAACCAAATGTGAGTTGAAATGGAAACCACACAGACATTCATGCAAAACAATGTCGCCTATGTATACTGCCTTTCTGAGATGTTTCGTACCTCCAGAGCCTTTGTAGAGGCAGGTGGTCTCTGCAGCTCCAGAGCAAACATTCCTATTTGGAAGGCCAGGTTGTGGTATTCCAGTCGCTCACTCAACACAGTCAGCAGGAAAGCAGCTTTAGATAAGGTGTTGGTTGCCATCCACGTCTGCTTGCTGGTTGACACCTTGATTTTTTTGCCCTGTGTGAGGAGGAATTTGTCACAGGACACTTTCCTAAACATCCAAAATGATTCTATGCTTGTGTTCCTACCCTTTGCAATAATTAGTGAACAGAAGAAAGCATAAAACACATTTAAATTTTATTCCATTTGCTGAGGAATCATAAATCCATATCATTACTTCCCCTTTCTCAATCCAGCACAACAGAGTAGAAGAGTTGGCTTGCAGATGTGACAGATGTCCACTATTGGACTGATGCTGTGCAGGCAGGTATTGCATGCCTGTCCTTTCCAAGGGAACTGTTCCATACAACATACACTGCTTAGTGCCACTACAAGTGATTTTCCAGAAGCTTATGCTTATTTCTTTCCCCTCCAATCCTTTATCCTTAAACAGCAAAACCTGTAATATTTCCAGTGCTGCACATTGCGAAATGGGAGACTAAGGTTTTGGAGAGAATCACAAGAAATAGCGTCATCTGCACAGAGCTGCACAAAAATGAAGACTTCTTATGGCTGCTGTATAAACTTGTAGAACACAGTAGCAGGTATCTCTTAAACAAAACATCCTTTGAAGCTAATGTCAAACAAGGTGTTTTGTTCAATTGGTTTAAAACAGATTTCTAAAGGAGCTGCAGCTTTCAACACAGAAACCAAGCTTCTCTCTGAAACATAAGGAAAAGCAAATAAGCTTTTAATTAAATTTGAGTTTCTGAAGATTCCAAATTCTGCTGAATAGCCTCTTATTTTATTCACACGCTCACAGAGTGATAAGCCACACTGACGACGTCCAGAGAAGTTCAACCCAGAGAAAGCATCAGTGAAAGGCCCAAATCACAGCCTGGAAATGCTGTTGTAATCCATTCCACATATTCTTTCTAACTTACTCTCTACCCCCAAAATTAAACAAGGTTGCTGCTCTCTACCTTAGTTGGTGGCTGCTCCACTTTGAGATCTGGAGGGTTGGCCAGCAGATCCCTGGCAAGATCAACAGTTAAGCGGCATGCTTCACTACTGTATCCATGTGCATGCAGGGCCTCTGCACAAGCAAACAAGATCTGCAAGGAAGAACAAATGGTCGTATTCAAACAATACTCCCCCAGGCTGAAGCTAGCCTGATCAAACTACCTGTCACAAAGACTTCAAACACAATACATAATTAATCTCGGCAGCAGGTTTTCTTAAAGTTCTCCTGACCTAGACCTTCACCCCCATTCCTTTAAGCACCTCCCTAAAAAGCCTTTCTTTCCGGATTAAGTTCCGTCCTCCCTCCAAGTGCTATAACAGATGAGAGAATAATGCAAAATGACATAAACCCCTGACTGACTGACAGAAACTATTTCTATGAATCTCCATTTCTGCTGCTTGCTCATATAGATGCAAGCTCTAAACAAATTTTGGAGTTATTATAGGAATGTGACACAGTCTATTTGGATTGCCTCTGACTTTCCAGAGAATTTCTGCTTACATGGTTAGATTTAATTTTTTCCTACAGGGCATGTCTTGGTCTTACTTTTAATTTCAGGTCAATTTTGTTATTTCCAAGAGTGAGACTACGTAAAAAGCACACACGGTTTTGCCTATATTTTTAAATCCTGAGTGTGAGATGGGACTAGCTTAAACTGGGACACACTTGAAATTAGCACAGAAATAGGGAGTTAAGCTTGTGGGAAACAGACATGTGCTACCACTGCATTAACGTTGTAGATGCCTTATGATAGCGGTTATGATGACATTATAATAAGCACTTGATTTAACAACATAATAGGTTAAGGGTGACAGCGAGGAAGGTGGTGAGACAGTAATGTATACAATACATAAAACCACAAAACTGTGCTCTGAACTAGGTCCAGCTCACCTCCATCCGGTTCTCCTGCTCCAGAGGCCTTATACCAGCAAATACATCCTCCTCTTCATTTCCCCCTTCAGCTTTGTCATCATCTTCTTTGGCTACCTCTTGTGGATTCAGATAGTACACCTGGTAATCGTCTTCCTCCTCTCCATCATCCCCACCCCCTGCTGCACCATTCTCTCCCATTTCTTCTGGCTTCAGGCTCACACCGCCACTGTTCTCATCTGCAGAAGGCAAGTCATCATCACCACTACCTATTTCCCCCACAGGATCCTTGGGTGATTTCTTGGCCATGGAACTGCTCCTGACACTGGGCTCAGGTCCCTCAGAGAAGTACACGCCAGCATCCTCCTCAAAGGTGTCTCTGTAGCTCCTGCTCAGTGGACTTTCTGTAAAACTAAATGTGTTGCTGGCTTCTGCCCCCAGAGCCAAGCTGCTGTCATCTAGGCTCATCTCTGCCAAGTCTGGCTCCAGAGAGCTGTCTTCACTGCTCATGCGGCGTTTCCCACTATGTTTACTGGTCAAGCCTTTGCTCACTGCCAATTTTGCTTTGCCCACTGCAGTCTTATACACAGCTTTGTCACCTTCTGCTGAAAGTCGCCTCAGAACCCTCTGTGGTGTTTCAGAGACCGCTTTCCGCTTCCCAGTGATTTCCTTCGGACGAACTGCTGGCTCCTGGGGAGAGGGACGCAGTCTGTCCCCAGGCTGAAGACATGGTCCCCCAGGCTCCTGTCCATGGGTTCGGCCAGCCTCACAGGCAATTTCTGCATACTGCAACCGGCAGCTTCTCTGCTGGATGGCCTTTACCCAACAGAATGAGTTTTTCTTGTCAGTGCTGCTATATGTAATCCCAGGAATGGGATAAGCTTCCTCCCAGTTGAAGTAACAGGCTTCCACAGCTGGCTTGAAACCCTGGAAAAGCTTCTCCAGTGATTTCTTGTGCTGACCCCTCTTAACATTATCTATGACTTTCAGCTGCCACTGTCTGAGCTGTGAGCAAAGGTCCCTGCGCCTAAGAGAAGAAATAAAAGGACAGATTAGAAAGCAGACAGAAAATGTACCTGTGACAAACTACCTCTTACCCCACAAACACCTCTTCCTTCTTGTCAGAAACACCTGCTGAACTAAGTATAAACAGCATTTGTAAGGAGACAGGCTGAAAAAAGGAAATGGGTATTATTAACAATGAAGTCCTAGACAGGCCCAGAATATAGAAACAAAATGTGAACAGTACTAACATGAAAGCACAATACAAACTGGGAGGTTTAAAATGAAATACTGTCTGCTTTGTTTACTTATCTACCCCAAATAAGATATTAGTGATGTAAGCTTGGCAGTCTGAGACCCGTGAGCGCCATGGGGAACTGCTGTTGGAAACATTCATAAAACAGTTTGCACCAGCTGTGAAATAACCCCAGTCAAGACAATCTAATCAGCCTACTCAGGGAAGCACAATGCCAGCCAGACAGGACCACCTAATCTACCTTCCATACATTTACATCTTTACCTTGATAGGCCTATCTAGAACCCAACAATTTAATTCAGGTTTTAGCAGGCTGTCCTCAGGAGACTAAACTGTTGCAAGCCACAAGCACAAAACAAGCAAGACAAAAATAACTGATATTCAAATAACTCTGAAGAAAAAGCAAGCTGATAAGGTTATATAGACTTAAATTACACAGCAATTAGTCCCATGCCTCATATTACCATGGGAAGAACAAAGCATTTCTGCATTTCCCAGCTCAAAATCTCACACAGAGCCTAAGCATGAGCAAAACAGGCTAAATGGATTACACATTGGGGTGATCTAATTCAAAAAGAGGAAAAGACATTTCTAGAAATTGCACCAATTGTCTCAATCAATTGCCATCTTGTTTCGGCCACAGTTTTCAGAGATCTGAGGTACAAGCCCAACGCTTCAATCCTTTCAGATTTCCTATCAAAAGCAAAAGAACAGTAAAAAAAATCAAATCAAAACAAAACAGGGAGACCCAATTTAGGTGCAAAGGACAAAAGGGGCTAAAAAGAATAGACTGCTTCTATTTGTCCACTAAAGAAATTAATAACAAGGGAGCAGACTGGCAGCGCTAAATCAAGGAGAGGATTTTCAGAAGGGAAAAAAAGAAGAAAAGGGAGCTACTCAGGAAAGGTAATATAAGGATGAGAGCCTGCAATGAATTAGGAATGAGGCAGAAAGTCTCTGTGTGATTCACTGGAAAGAATAGCAAGGAGGGTTAGAAAAGGGTTCTTCTTGATGACTACTCAAACGCCAAGAGAATAGGTAATCAAGCAGGAGCATTTCAATTATGCATGAGCTCAAGTAGGAGATCTGAGCAAATCTGAACTGTGCCAAATAACTCAAATGTGAATATACATAGCACAACTTCATACTTTAAAAGCCAAAACTCTGTAAGATTTTCTGTGTGACCTGATTGATGTTTATTTTAAGCCTCAATCCCAGTTTCCTATAGTTTTTTGTCTTTATCTCCTATATTTAGCTGCTTCACATTATAAACTGCATAAGACAGAAACTGCATCCATTTTAGTGACTTAGTGTTCCTGATGTACCTTACGCACATAGGGCATTTTATTAATGTTACACAACAGTTCATGGAAAGCAAATCCTGTTAATGTGCAATTGCATTGAAAATACCATCCTGTTTTCATTTGTTCTGAAAAACTTTTCCTGGGCACTTATAGCACGTTAAACTAATACAGTACATTTTACACACCACACTTGGTAAACTAGATTTACAGAACAAATTATTACAATGTCGACCACAGTATCTCAACACAAGCCCTTAGTACCTCTGCTACTATCAACAAGTGCTAAATAAAGGTGGCAGTGATTTACCAAGGCACAATATAGTTTAGCCACACAATTTTTCCTCAGACAATTGAAAACACTGACTGAAAAAGAATCATACACCAGTGACATTGTTTTCCAATACACTGCAGAGAATAAACTCTCTAATAGCACAGAAAGCAAGAAATGGTTCATCTTGAAATAGGCAACAGCGAATGACTGGGCTAAACAGAAATCCATTGAACTGCTGAATAGTTAAATTTAGAAAGCATTAAAATTTACTGGTAGCTGCTCTAATCAAAGGAATGTTCTCCCCTGGGACACTCAAATGCAGAATTACACTCATATGTAAAAGAGAATGCTCAGAAAACAAATTATTCACACTACATGATGTTGCTAAAAAGGAGCAGCAATAGCAATTCAAGTTTAAAGTAACTATAGTGCTGCTGAACCTTACACAGTACATAGTCCAGAAGGACCAGTTTAACTGGTAATGAGGTAATGATACAAACACAAGAAATATACTGGAAGGAAATCCAAAGTGTGCTTGAACATCACAGAAATAAAACAGACAGGATCTGATTTACATGCTCACCTCTGTGGACTAACAGTTGGGTCAAGGACAGCCAGTCTCCAAAGAATCACCATCTCATCACACATACTTGCACAAGCATGAGCAGCTACTTCTGACTGGCCATTGCTGCGTCCTGTGTGCCCGCTAGCACTGCTGTGTGATGCAGATGTTCGCACACTGTACCACCAGCCAGTTATCTGTAGAAGAAAATGTTCAGTGGAGCTGTGTTGTGGCCAACACCTCATCTTCGGCTTTCATAACCACAAGGAAAGAGGATCCGTGGCTAGTAGCATGCTTTCATTTGACTCCAAAATAACTACGACCATTTAAGCAGCATTGGTTTGTAAGAACTAAGAACCTCTGAAAATTTCTCTGGTTAGAAGGCATGTGCCCATAGAACAAAACACTCATAGCAGATTCTCTTGCTAGAGGCCTTCAAACTTGAAAGGAAAAACTGAACAAATGTGATAAATGAAGCATTTCCTTTCCTTGCTCAAAGCTGAGCTATGTGATAGGGCAATAAATAAACTGACACTGCAATTTATATTACAGAGCAAGATCAACATCCTGATCTGTCAAAGAAAACCTTTTTCCTAATATTATTTTTAATATATTTTTAAAAATTGTTAAAATTCAAAAGATATCTTTCACAATAATAACAAAAGACTCATATTCTACAACCTAACATATTTTTATCAAAATGACAGCTTATATATACACTGATATGTGACATAACATATGATGTACTTTGCTTAGAAAAAAAAAACAACCCAACATTTAAACAAATCACTTTGGGCAGAAATCAAATCAAGTATGTTGAACAAAATAGAACACATTCCCTATATTCATGTTAAAGTGACTGAGGCACCTTTGGGTTACAGTGCTACCAGGACATCATTAAATCAGGACACAAAAAAACTGTACGTAACATCATTTTAGCTTGGAGAAATACATGCCCATAATGCATACAGACTGTTAAAAAAAAGAAATAACTATTCAGCCATGGATTGTACAGGCACATGACACCAGTCACTGGCTCAGCCTGGTTCCTCGGAACTTCCCCCCTCCACAGCAGAGATGTGAATACCTGCTCATAGTTGAGACACTGGTCAGTCAGAATCTCCAGCAAAGGAGCTGCATTGCTATCCCGCCTCTTAAACATCTCTCGCACAATAGAAAGCAGGTTCCATATTCCTTCAGGCTCTCTTCCTCGCAGGGGACGCAGGAGGCAGGCCCACTCAGCAGCAGCTGGTGGCTCCGTGGAAGAGAGATACATTGAATTCACATCACTGTAGATTGAAAAGCAGCAATGAGGAAAAAATAAATCAAGCACAGACATAAAAAATCCTGAGTATATTCTATGTCTAGAAATATATTTGCACCTTAAATGGGATAGACACGCATAACCCAAAAGAGAGGATGCGTAACACGACTGACAACACCACACAAGCAAGGTATTGTGCAAACAGTGTGCTCTACTGAAATAACATTGGACAAGCTATACAGCCCCAGACGAGTGACCATGAAACTAAACATCCTTCAGTCCATGGCATTACAGAAGGGTACAGGCTATAACACAGTGAATGAACTTGCAGATTACATTAATACTACATTTTCCCTTCAATGGGAAACAGTTTACCTGAAAACAACAGGAGAGGGTCCACAGAATTTGTGAAGGGTTTTCTTTATGTTGTCACTCAGAGTAGACTCATCTAAGTACCAGGTGCTTTGATCTGATGCAGAGGGTCCAGCAGTGGGATCTTGACAAAAGAATAGCACATATACAGTCTGGAGGATTTGAAGATATTTTCCTCTGTGTGCCCAACCACAGAGATTATAGGGAGTACACAGGCAGTGTTACTCAGCTTATTTCACCTGCTGCAGAACTCACTATTCAGAACTACCTTAAAATGCTATCGTAACATTACCTTAAGCACTGACAACACTAAATGGAGAGACATGGCTGGCATGCTGAATGGTAGCACTACAATCAGTGGGACCAGGAGAAGTTCAAGGACTGTGCCAACAGAAACCTCATGAAGTTCATTGAGGAAATATGTACATTCCTGTACCTGGGACGGGACACCCCATGCATCAGTGCAGAGTGAAAACCAAGTAAATGAGTAGCTGATAGGTTTTGATGATCATGGTGGATGTCAAGCTGAACACAAACCAATGGCAAACTTTAACTGAAAACACAAAATAAACGAAACCAACAACCAGCCAACCAACGAAACAAAAAGCCTCTGCAAACTCAGCTGTATTAGAAAAAGCACAGCTGGCAGATTTAAGGAACTTATTTTATCCACCTCTGCTTAGGACTGGTAAAGTTACACCTGGAATGTTGTATCCAGTTTTGGGTCCCCCCACCCAGGAATGACAATAAGGAACTAGAGAGCATACAGTGGAGGGGTATCAAGATAGCCAGGGACACAGAGCACATGACTTATGAGGTGAGATTGAGGAAAATGGGATAATTTCCTTTAAAAAGGAGAGGGTGAGGGGTGGCCATGAACAGCCTACAACTACTGGAATCATAAACACAGTGCAGACAAACTCTTCTTGGTAGTAGTAGTAGCAGATAGTAAAAAGGATATTCATACTGGATAGTAGGAAAAAATTGTTGACCAAAAGAGTAATGCAGCACTAAAACAAGAATACTCTGCAACATCTCTGTTAACCTAGACTTAGCTAAACTAGCCCCAGCCCCAGCTAAGCCAATCTAGTGTCGTGAATGGTCCTCTTACTTGAAAAGTCCTGTTTCAAGTAAGAGGTTGGAGAGGTCCCCTCCAATCAGTATTTCCAGGACTCTATAATTAATACTGATATAAAAAGAAAAATCTTTTGTTAGAAAGGTGCATTGTCTGATGCTCCCTTCTTCTGCATGCACTCTGAGGCATTCGTTACACAAGCAATTGCCTATTGCTGTGCCATATATACATGCAAGTGCCTGTACTTAACCCTTTTCCTTTACCTCCAGCTGCAATTTAAGCTACATGGTAACAGGCCAGTTCAGAAACTCAAAGTAATGGAAATATATCCATTTCCTACCTGTGACTGAGATTACTGAAATAAGATGTATCAAGGTTACCTGGGGCTCCACACACTGTGTTGATGGCAGTAGACTGAGAAGATAACAGCTCATCCAGCAAGCGCTGAGCTGTTGGAAGAATCTGAAAACACGAAGCAAACTTTCAGTATACACAGAATTTCTCATCCTGATACACCCAGTCAAAAATCTGACTGGATTTTCATGACTGAAGCAGTCTCATAATTTCAGAAGTATCAAACACAGCATGTTTTCAGAAAGGACGAAAGAGGGTGCTAAAGATTACAGAATGGAAAACAAGTTGTTAAACTCTCTCCTTTCTCAAAGCAAACCTATATGCACGGCTTACTTCCTACATTCATACCCTAAGAAGGAAGCAAAAGCATCATAGATTATTAGCTCTTTTCTCATTTCTTAAGGAGTAGAAGCCCATAGAGACTGATACTGCAGCTAATTTTGAGAGACATGGAAGTGACTGCAGTCAAGGTCACCATTTTCCCGCAGTTTCATTGCTCTTTATTTCTTGTTCCTAAACCATTCTCTAAACCCCGAACTAATGGGAAGCAAGGAGTAAACTATAAATTACATACCTACATACCTTTTGTGGCAGACTTTAGCTTATTTACCATCCTGTTAGCAAAGGGATCATCACACAGCCAGTCATTCACAGTCTAGGAGGTTCCTCGAGTGCATTGATGATAATTTCTTAATGCAAATGGTGGACGTACCAACTAGGGGAGCAGCGCTGCTAGATTTAGTACTCGCCAACAAGGAGGGTTTGGTCGAAGTGGTGACGGTCAATGGCAGCCTTGGCTGCAGTGACCATGAGATGGTGGAGTTTAGGATCCTGTGTGGGAGGAATAGAATACCTAGCAAAGCCACAGTTCTGGATTTCCGAAGGGCCAACTTTGGCCTCTTCAGTCAACTGCTAAGGGAAGTCTCATGGGAAAGTGTACTAGGCGGTAAAGGGGCTCAAGATAGTTGGTTAGCATTCAAGGACCGCTTCTTCCAAGCTCAGGATCGGAGCGTCCCAATGAGTAGGAAGTCAAGTAAGGGATCTAGGAGACCGGCGTGGTTAAACAAGGAGCTGCTGGGCAAACTCAAGTGGAAAAGGAGAATCTATGGATTATGGAAGGAGGGGCTGGCTGCTTGGGAGGAATATAGGACAGTTGTTAGAGGATGTAGGGAGGCAATTAGGACAGCTAAGGCCTCCTTGGAACTCAATCTTGCTAGTCGGGTTAAAGACAATAGAAAGGGCTTCTTCAAATACATAGCAAATAAAACTAAAACAAGAGGCAATATAGGCCCACTGCTGAACGAAGTGGGTACCCTGGAGACAGAGGATATAAAGAAGGCAGAGGTGCTGAATGCCTTCTTTGCCTCTGTCTTTACTCCTGCAGACTCTCCCCGAGGGCCCCGGATTTCTATAGCCCCAGAAGGAGTCAGGACAAAGGAGGAGTTTGCTTTGGTAGATGAGGATTGGGTTAGGGATCAGCTATGCAATCTGGACATCTGTAAATCGATGGGTCCGGATGGAATGCACCCACGGGTGCTGAGGGAGCTGGCGGAGGTCATTGCTAGGCCACTTTCCATCATCTTTGGTAAGTCGTGGGAAATGGGCGAGGTGCCTGAGGATTGGCGGATGGCAAAGGTCACACCAATCTATAAGAAGGGCAAGAAGGAGGACCCGGGTAATTATAGACCGGTCAGCCTTACCTCCATCCCTGGAAAGATGATGGAACAACTTATTCTTGACTCCATCACTAGGCATATCAAGGATGAGGGGGTCATTAAGAACAGCCAACATGGTTTTATGAGGGGGAAGTCATGTATGACCAACCTTATAGCCTTCTATGAGGAAGTGACTAGGTGGAGGGATGATGGTAGAGCGGTAGATGTAGTTTTTCTTGATTTCAGTAAGGCATTTGATACTGTCTCCCACAGCATCCTCATAGATAAGCTAAGGAAGTGTGGGCTTGACGATCAAGTAGTGAGGTGGATCGAGAACTGGTTGAAAGGAAGAAGGCAGAGAGTTGTGGTCAATGGCGCAGAATCTAGCTGGAGGTCTGTGACTAGTGGAGTTCCTCAGGGGTCGGTGCTGGGACCGGTGCTGTTTAATATTTTCATCAATGACCTGGATGAGGGAACTGAGTGCACCCTCAGCAAGTTTGCTGATGACACAAAACTGGGAGGAGTGGCTGACACACCAGAGGACTGTGCTGCCATTCAGCGAGACCTGGACAGGCTGGAGAGTTGGGCGGGGAGAAACTGGATGAAATTTAACAAGGGCAAGTGTAGAGTCTTGCATCTGGGGAAGAACAACCCCATGTACCAGTACAGGTTGGGGGGTGACCTGCTGGAAAGTAGTGAAGGGGAAAGGGACCTGGGGGTCCTGGTGGATAGGAGGATGACCATGAGCCAGCAATGTGCTCTTGTGGCCAAGAAGGCAAATGGCATCTTAGGGTGCATTAGAAAGGGAGTGGTTAGTAGGTCAAGAGAGGTTCTCCTCCCCCTCTACTCAGCCTTGGTGAGGCCGCATCTGGAATATTGCGTCCAGTTCTGGGCCCCTCTGTTCAAGAAGGACAGGGAATTGCTTGAAGGAGTCCAGCGCAGAGCCACAAAGATGATTAAGGGAGTGGAACATCTCCCTTATGAGGAGAGGCTGAGGGAGCTGGGTCTCTTTAGCTTGCAAAAGAGGAGACTGAGGGGTGACCTCATCAATGTTTACAAATATGTGAAGGGTAGGTGTCAGGATGATGGAGCTAGGCTTTTTTCAGTGATATCCAGTGATAGGACAAGGGGCAATGGGTGTAAACTGGAGCATAGGAAGTTCCACGTTAACATCAGGAAGAACTTCTTTACTGTAAGAGTGACAGAGCACTGGAACAGGCTGCCCAGGGGGGTTGTGGAGTCTCCTACACTGGAGATATTCAAGGCCCGCCTGGACAAGTTCCTGTGTGATGTACTGTAGGTTACCCTGCTCTTGCAGGGGGGTTGGACTAGATGATCTTTTTAGGTCCCTTCCAACCCTTGGGATTCTGTGATTCTGTGATTCTGTAAATATCAAGTCAGATTCAAGCTCTCTTGTTTCTTCCCAAACTAAGACTTAGATGAAACTGTAGATCCATTTAGCCTTTAGCATGCACACTTACAACAAGTCAGGCGTGTATTTAGGATTTAAATTACTTGCAACAGAACACCTGATATCCCCTCCACCTCTGCCCACACAACAGCTGAGGTTAAAGACCACACTTACTGTAAAGCAAGGCACATTCAGTACACTTACATTTGCAAATAATACAGATCTATCTCAAACAGATGGAAGAAAAACAAAGCTTCAGAAAGGATATTTTGCATTTCAGTCATCTAAAGAAACAAGCTAAGCATTAAACTATTCTTGTACCTGTTTTTACTACTACATATTTTAAGTCACCACAGGGCAGTAAAGTAACAGGTCTAAGCAGTGTCACACCTTAAGGTGGAACGTACTGGGGCCCTGTAGTGATTCTCCTTCAGGAATTTTTGCCAAGATACTCATATTTAATTGGAATAGGAGTACTGGCTTCAAGAAGGGAAATAGCTCTTGGGAGCAGAACTGGGTAATAAATTCCAGCTGCCCAGAATCACTGACATTTTCATAGATACAGAAAATACTTTCTGCAGAGACTCTGAAAAACATCTTATCTAGCTGCATTCCTACAGGCCATCATCCCCCCACACTCCGAAGTAATTTGGCATTACATTACTGTATCATAATGTGATTCACAAGCTGGAAATGACGTTAAAATATAATATTGTATATAGCCTACTGTAAGACTACATAATGTAATCAAAACACGAAGCCCCAAGGTATCAGAGTATCTATCTCCACACAGAAATCTTGAAGACCAGGAATGAGGCTGTTGGAAGAGTTTACAGCATGCCTCGCCTTTTCCAAGGGAATTATACAACACAGGTTAAGATGCATCTGCCAATAACCCCTAACTTTTCTGTTGGGCAGTATCCATCAGATTATCTGGCAAGACAGTAATAATTAAATAATCCAGATATTCCTGGGTGTACAGCTGGTACATGACAGAAGGAGAAATAATCCCTGCAAAAAGGAGCAGACAGAGTATTTGAAAGCAAGCAACTCACATGCCATTCAAAAAAGAACTACCACCACTATTAGCTTTTCAAAGCCCTCATTTACTAGAATCCAAACTAAGTGACATAAAGCTGTGAGTCCTTGAGAAGAAAAGCATTGTTAGGTAATGCAGCAAGAAGCACACACTACTGGTGCTGAACAAAAAGAAACAAAAAAGCAGTGTTTTTATACCACTTCGATATTATTGGTTTCCTCTATTTCCTCTCATAAGATCAGTATTTCTATAGGAAATGTAGAGGAGGTTTTAGCAATAGAATATCTTAGTGTCCCAAGCACAGCACCATAATATGAATTTTAGGCATATGCCAACAGTAATCTAACTCCTATTTAAGCCAGAAGCAGCCTGATTTGTGCTGACCTAAGTTTTTTTCACCAGCATGCATTTATTTTATTGTGTTTGATCCTTCACAAGCTAAGCAATATTCATGCTAATATGAATAGCCACCACTCTTCTTTCACCCTGTAGGACCCTTCTACCATTTTACTTGGCAATGGACAATTGTCAAATAATAGAATGGAAATCTGAAAAGGCAAGAACTGAAGGCATTCCCAGCAACTCACACCTGAATAGCATAACTGATTATCTTGCAACAAAAGACGTCATACAAATTGACCCAGAATAAAGATAAGCGAATTTCACTGTAGAAGTCAATGCTATCGACTGTCCCCATTTACCTGTTGTGGAAGTTCACTGATTAGGTACTGAGCAAATTTTTGCAATTGGTCTCTTTGTAGCCGAGACAAGGACTCAGAAACAGGTGCTCGTAAACATACTGCGGATGCCTGAAGGAAGAAAAAGAGATAAGAACTGCCATTAACACGTCAGACTTAATGAAGCTGTGTCCACTCTAAGAATGAAGTGTCAAAAACAGCAGCTATGCTGATGTGTATCATGCTTGGTCTTGATGGACAATTTCTTTTTTCTGTAATTATGTGGTGTGTTGCAGATAAGAGGCAAATAAGCTGCCTAGGCTTTAGAAAAACTGTTTTTAAGAGTTTCTTTTCAAAGAAACTGCTTTAACAGCTGTGCTTAAGATCTGTTGTTGCTAGCAATTGCACAAATACTGGCAGGGATTTCACAAACAAACCTCTAAAATAGGACATTATTCTTAAAGCTTCTGGCAAACCAACCAGCTCTTTGGGGGGTTGTTTCACAGAATCAAAACCACCTCATTTATATCAATAGAGGTTTTTTTAATTCAATCTTAAAATCAGTCTCTTTCTATATCATAGAACAACTTAAGATGATAAAAAAAAAAAAAAAAACAAAACACAAACACAATCAAAAACCCCCAACAAAACAACACAGCAAAGCAAACAAAACCTCCAACAAAAACCCACATCAAAACACTAGTTTCTTAATATTTTTCACTGTACAGGAAAAACATATTTGAATAACACCTACCTAAAATTTAACTTGGAAACAGGCAAGAGCAGTTTGATAATAAAGATGCTTCTGATATTGGTTTGCCTACATAGAGCAATATACTTTGCCTTGTAACTTGCTAGTGTTAGCAGTCAGTATATATAAACATGAAAATCCCTTCACTAGCATTTTTCAAGTACAAGAAAGGATTGGAGGGAAAAGAATGATCTTCTACCTTACATAGGGTCCAAACTTTCTGAGTGTAAATGCTATAAATGAAAATTGGTTCCCTATCCTCACTCTCTATATCCACCTTTTAAAACTGGAACTACTAATTGAAAGCATAACTTTTTTTTTTTTTGCCAACACTCCAGTCCTAAGTACAGAAAGTATACTTACATTCTGATGATTTCAGAATAGTATCAATTTTAGCCTATTACAATTGTCCATTATGAAGTATTAACAAGCTTCAGTAAGTTATTAGCATTTATTTAAGCATCTGGAGTTGACCATAAGCATGTTAGGTATATAATGTTGTGTGACAGCAGAAAATCTTCTGTTCCTTTCAATCACCCAAATTTAATCCTTCCTTAAGATGTATTTCTCAGCTTCCCAAAGTCTAAGGAAATTAATCCGCATGCTAGACCAAGCCCTCAAATTGTGTATTTTATATTGATTCTATGCATTTTCACCTGGAGTTCACTGGGATAAGAAATACATACTTTTCACTCTATACAAGGCTATGCATAACACAAGCAGTCAAATTAAAACATAAACTTAACTGAGTGTTTGAAATCTGCAAGTCAAAATGACCACTTTCCTGCCTCAGTATGTGTTAAAATGAACTGGTGAACATAAAGGCCAAGAGTGATCAAAACTACCTTCCTTCTGCACTCGGATTAAACAACTTAAAGAGCTTTCATATCCCGTATTTACAAAGACTTTTAATAAAAGTCTAACTGAAGAAAGAATGAGTAATTCTAGCATTTAAATGAGAAACAGGAAGGGGCCAAAAAGGACTCTGCATCTATCCTTAGTAATTTGCACATTATCAAATGACGTCCTGCAGGTTAGAGCCTCAGACAATTCACTCTGCAGACCACCACTGTGAGTACAAATTTGAACGAGTACCAAGTACAGTTTCCTTAAAGAGAGTGTAAGTTGCACAAAACTGTAATGAGACTGAGAGAAGATGCCTAGGGGGAGAAGAACTGTATTTAAAGGCCTACATTGTGTATCCGGAAGAGGCAGAGTGCCACGACGTGAGCACACCACTTGGCCCCAGCTCCACAGGTACAGCTGCATGATGTGATCCTGCACCGGTCAAACATCACCGCCACGTTGTATGCACCTTTGGGTGGCACCATCTGTGGGGGTACCACAGTGGCACTCAGATGGAAGCCTGTTAAAATTCAAAAGTCCAAGTTACCCTTCTGGCACCAGAAAAACAGATTTAGCTAGCATGGAAGTTTAGATATGTGCCATTTAAACAGTGAAACAACATGTATAGCAACACCGCTCATACAGGGATGGACAGGGAGCTAGATTCTCCAGCATTTGTTTCTTTCCAATCAGTTACGGCAGAATATCAGCACAGAGGCATAACATGTCATAAAAGGTTCAAAAATACCAGCTATTAATAAATTAGTTTATATATTTATTTCTGTTAATATAGTAAAAAGCAGAACTAGATAAAAACTTCACCAAAAAGTGTGGGGGTTTGATCACAGGGTCAAAGGAAGACTATACACATTTTAGGCATGATTTCCACGTTAATTATCTCTGGCAGGAGTACAGAACAGGCTAGGTGACTTATTTCCAAGTCAGTTAACTTCCACAATTTTACAGTGAACTAAAGAAGGCAACGCTTAACACCTGAACACACACTTACACGCTGTGGCTTCAGAAGCTACCCATTTCTCATGATTTATGTACCTCCTTGCAATTGTGTGAATACCCCAGTTTTATAAACCATGTACTTAGAAAAAAAAAAAAAACAACCCTCTTGCTTAGAGTAAAATCAATGGAAAAGGGAAATTTCAGGAACAATACCTGAATTAAGATAGCCCCATTAATCTGTGATCAAACAAATAAATGATGAACCTCATCTCAGGCAGGATTACAAAGTACTTTAATGAGGCTTGACTTCATGTAAGCACATGTACAATGCATACCATTTGTACTTATAATGCAGCTTCCTCTACAGGTAATTGTTATTCAGAGGCACACATATTACAAGCAGGAAAAGGCCATCAGGAACATGAATCTTTTACTTGTTTTGAAGGTCCCTATCAGCGGTTAATCATCCTCTACAGCAATGAGTATCAGCCTCAGTATCTTTCTGCTAGTGTCAAATTGAGTTTCAATGAAGCACAGAAAGCACCAAGGGTATCAAAGCCATAACCAAAATTCAGCCAGACAATCTACCTTAAGTGAAAAAAATACGGCTCGGGACAGATGATTTTAATACTTTCTCCATCATCAGCACAGGGAAGTACATTATAAATCCACACTACTAAGTTTTTATTATGACATTGTGAGATTAGAAAAATGCCGGTGTTCAGGAGTGCACGTGAGCTCCTAAATCCCATTTAAAACAATGTGCACTATTTCTTCCTCAAAATATAATCTCCATGCCAATACAAACTTGCTCTTACCTTGCTTAACCTTTCTATTTCTCCTGTTCACCAGAATTCAAATCCTCTTCCTGATGTGGGTGATTATTTTGATTAGTACACATAATGCCACCCAAATTCTTCAGCCATTCTAGCAATTGGAACAAAATCAAAACAAAAGGCAGCATTCACACAAAATTACTGTGCTGCTTATTACCAGCTACAGTTCTAATTTATGTTCCACACTTGGATAATACAAGCCAAACAGTTCAGCTAGTCCTTCTGTTACAGTAGAAGCATCTCAGACCAATGCCAAAATGCCCTAATTTTCACAAATGCAAATTAAGCATTTCACAAATTGGAATTACAGCAATCCTGTTTCACTGAGAAAAAGAGGTATTCGAAAGGTCTTAGAGAACAATAGGTCACAGCTATACACTCTTACTGAGCTCCTACCATGAAGTTTTTATTTGTATATGAACACAGTTACCTGATGAAATGCAAAGAGGGAAAAACAGTTATAAAAACAGACAAAGAAAATTCAAGGGTTTCAGCATGACACATCACAAGCTTCAGCTCAAACTGTAGCTTGATGAACGTGTCTGTCACTGATGCTGCTAATTCAAGCACCTCCGCCCAGTGTTTTTTGCACAACCAGTCTTGCTGTGCTGAACAACTGTTTGTGGGCTAGCACAGAAAACTGTAACAGGGAAAAAAATCTGGGTTAAATTAATAGTTACTTTTACATGGAGGTTCAATTTTAAAATTCATTTCACTGCACAGTTTACAAAAGCATGAGCCTGCAAGGACTGGAAAGGTGACTATGAAAGGAGACCACTGTGGAGTGCTATAGCCCAGCACTATTGTTTAAAGAAACAGAAATCAAATTGTATTTGCTTACAGTCAAGGTGTAATAATTGCCTTCTCCCACACACCACAGCTCTTACCCTCCTGCTTAAAAGTGAAGAATCACATCTATCTGCTGCACACCTGAGTGACCTGGTCATGTCACGGAACTCACAAGAAAGTTCTTCCACCCACTCCCCATTCCCACTACCTGATAACAGCTTATCTACTCCATGCACAACACATTACAAAACCATGTCTGCATGTACCAGCAACATTGATTCCGCAGCTGCATGTAGCCCACCAGAAAAAAAAAAACCCTAAGATCTATACCCCATTCTTGGCAAGCTCAGCTCCCAGGAGACCTCCAGAAAGAGCTGCAGGCCAGAGGAATCGCTGTGCCAGGAGTCTCAAACCCCTGGATACAATTTTTCTTAAATGCATGGTGGGCACAGAGCAAGCTTAATGAAGAAGGGGCATCAGCACACTGTCCTGTCAGGTACACAATTAAGACACACGGTTTAATCAAATGTAAAAGCTGGAAATAATCAACTGCTGCCTAGACTAGGACCTACAAAATAGAGATGGCTTCTTTTTAAGTCCGTAACCTCTACTTCTCACAGCTCTGCCTGCTGGTTATAATCTCATGCTTCCTGCTGGTTATAATACAGTATTCATAATTTTAGGATGGCTACATCAGTATCTTTTGCATTTAATATGTATTTTATCATGAAATTCATTTATTGTAAAATTTCAGATCTGTGCATTTGTTTTTCTGAGGTCACAGAATCATAGAATGGTTTGGGTTGGAAAGGACCCTTAAGATCATCTAGTTCCAATCCCCCTGCCATGAGCAGGGACACATTCCACTAGACCAGGTTGCTCAAAGCCCCATCCAGCCTGGCCTGGAAAACTGCAAAGGATGGAGCATTTACCACTTCTTTGGGCAACCTGTTCCAGTGTCTCACCACCCTCACAGTAAAGAACTTCTTCCTTATATCTAACCTGAACTTCCCCTGTTAAAACCCATTGCCCCTTGTCCTAACACTACAGTCCCTGATGAAGAGTCCCTTCCCAGCATCCTTGTATGCCCCCTTCACATACTGGAAGGCTGCCATGAGGTCTCCACACAGCCTCCTCTTCTCCAGCTGAACAGACCCAATTTTCTCATTATTTCAGGTGGAAAAGCATGAATTTGAAATTCCCCACGCTACTCAGTAAGCAACTGGAATGAAAAAAAATTCGGTCAACAACATCCTAAGAATACTTCAACATGCTAAGAATACTTCTTGTAATGCAGGTTCCAAGCTTTCTTCATTGATATTTGGTAGTTCTGATGCCCCTACAACAATGTCAGCAAACACACCTCAGTAGAGAATTTAAGAACTTTTTCTCTGGCTTCCCCAGGGCTAACAGAAATGGGAAAAGAAGAGCTCAACAAAAAGTAAAGTAAAGCAAGGCAATCTGCGACAAGTTAGGAGAATCTCTAAAAAGTAGAGACAGAGACTACTCAAGAAGGTGCAAAATTAGAACCCAGACTGAACCTGCTGCTGCTTTCCTCAATTGTTAAAAAAGAAAACAATGATAGAAAAAAAGTCCCAGACCAGCAACTACGACACACCTGTTTGAGAACAGAAATAGTGTCTTTAGTGCGAGGACACGGGTTTATGACTGCTACAAAGAGAATGTGCAGGAGAAGGTCTACTAAAGCAAATTCTTTGTGTGTACACAACACTGTAAAAAGGTGGGGTTTTGGCAAGTTGTGAAGTGGTGCTGTTGTTCAGAAGTTATAGGTATCGACCTGCATGCGGACAAGATGACTAAGATTACTCATTTGTATTTAAAAAAATACATATATATATATATATATACTGCAAAAGGATATGGGTAAAAAGAGCACAAAGCATGTTTCAAGCTATGTCCTATTGATCACAATATTACAACGCACTGCCCAATCCCTCTCCAAATCAAATTCCCTCTCATGGGCTGCTTAATTTCCTGTGTTTTTTTCCCTATGTGTCTGTATATAAAACTCAACTGCAATCACACACCTGAAAATCATTTGGAGTGGACAAGCGAAATTCTAGCCACCACACCTGTACTGCCCAGCCTCTGGGCTGCTACTTGTGGGAAAAGAAACAAAAAAAACCCTCCACTAGGTAAAGTTCCTCTACTAAGGAGGAAACAAAATTACCACCTAAACAAAGTTACTTCCCTTCCACACACATAAACTTTTGTCCAGAAGACCAGTTACTGTGTGTGTACTAGCCTAGTTCCTCCCCTGTATCATGCACCACTTGCTCTTTTTCCCAGCTCTTCTCCCCTCCCAAGCACAGCTTTTGCACTAACATTCCTAGCCTTTGTTCATTTACATTGCTTTACACCTCCTCATCTTTTTAATTTATTACTGAAAAAAGTTTTGACCAGAGTCTTAGCACTGTATATTAAATATTCTGCTCTTTTCTGCTGTGAAAGTCTCAGGAATTGCTGAATTTCAGTCAGATGTATTGTAACTCATTTTGTCTCTCTTAAACATTTGCCTTCCTGAAGTTCAGCAGATGCCTTAGAGGCCTCTCTCAGCATTTCAGACCTGACATCAGGAGCTGCTGAATGTATTCAAAACTCAGTTTCATAGTGTTTAGCTCAAATTTGTTGATGTCCCAAAAATTACTATCTGATGTCACTGACAACTCAGTATACCTTATGCCTGATATTGTTATTACATTACAGACGAGGTAAAATCCTTTCAGATGCTTTACCCTATATTCACATAACAGTTCCATCAGCCTTTTGCAATTTCTGTAGCTCAATTACTACCTTCTTCTCTTTTCATTCTCCCCAAGCTTTTACAGTATCAATCCCTTTTATTCCTTTTTTGAGTGTCCTTTACCTAAATTTATTCATTCCACTGATCACTGAGAGTTAAGTATTACTGGTACTAGCAACTAAACAGGCAGATAGAAAGAAGCCTCTTATCCCTCATCACAGGAACATAAAGGAAATTCCCTCCTTAACATTACAGATTTTCATATTATCATTTCTCTTATTACAACCAGGCTCAGTTGCTACATGCCAATTAATAGTCTAGTTGTGAAGTTTACAGCTGCATAAAAACCCAATGCATCTCTATTGGATTGACATGGCTCACCTTGACATACTAGTGTCTTTATTTCACATACTGCCTTCCTGTCCAACAGCTGTCACTAGAAAAGCCAGCTCAATATTCTCCTTTACTGCAAAGGATTTAATGAAAAACACAGAGACCAATTCTTTGTTTAAGGTAAGATTAGTTCCTATAACCATAAAAGATAAAAAGAACAAGGTAAGTGAGGAAAAGCAGTAAAATCCCCTGTACAGCAACAGGGTCTTGCTTTTGCCAAAAATATTACATTAGTAATTATTAATATTATTATTATAACTGTATTATTAATATAATTGTATTATTAATATAACTCTTTTCCTACTAGAATAATTAAACCTTGCAAACTTCCTCTCTGCCATACATGCACTTCAGGCAAGGCAACCATTCACTCAGACAACTAGAAAACCAAGTTCTCCATAGAGACAAAGGCATTCCACAGAGTTTTTTCCAAAACACCATTTTCAGAACATTTCTGGCTTTTCACTCAGTTTCACAGCTGAGCTGACTGAGAATGAAGTAAACATAGTATTTAGCTCTAGACATTACAAAGAATAATGCTATAATGGATGAGAACCTAGCTGAGGGTTGATTCCCAGTCATGACTAAGAGACATATCAAAGTATGGTTTTTGTCAAAGTGTTTTCAGTATATATGTTTATGTTGATTATGACTATCAGAAAGAGGCAGGAAAAACATAGGTGTGCAGTTGCTTTATGACCTTCATACTTGGCCACACCGGGGTGCCTGACCAATGCTCTCAGCATGGGCAACAGTGAGATCATGAGAAACTGCACAGCCCCATTAGTAAACAGTCACAGAGCTGGCATAAAGCCCGTTGTTTTTCTAAGAGCATAAAAGCAGGACCCTCTTGCAGCCCAATCCAAAGCCTCATCTATGGGTGGATGCACACCATAGCAATTTTCCCGATTACCTGAGACACTGGCTGCCACACGGCTTCCCAGCCTGAAGTGTGGGCCTGGATGATGATCAGGTGGTAACTGGTGATGTCCTTCTCCTTGATCTCTGTTCTCTCCATGCAGTAATGATCTGATGAATTGCTAATTTTCCTCTGTGCTTTACATATATATATATATATATGATTTGCTTTATTGTACTTATTTACTATATAGAGATATATACCCAATTTGCATTTGTGTGCTTGTTTAATAAACTGTGCATGTTACAGCAGCTCGTCATTTGTTGCATACCCTGCCTGTCAGCATAACGCATATGGCAGGCAGTTTAGTCTAGGATGCCAGAAAAGTTCATTTTGCAAGTAGGTCACACCACTGCTGTTCCACTGCAAATACAGTTTTGGAAGTCTGAAATATCTGGAGATGCGAAGCTACAATGTTCTTACCTATCTGGAGAGGGTCTTTGACAGCTCTCACCCGGAACAGCTGCTCCCCTCGCTGGAACTCATCTGCACTGCCATTTGCCAAACACGAGTACAATCTGCAAGACAAACAGAGAACACGTCAAGATCAGTCTGTTTTGGAGAAACTTCAGAGTTTTATGCTCTTGTATTCTTTGTTGACATGTTTTTTTGAAAAATCCTTCACATCTTCATCTTTAAGATGAAATCCAGCTCTTTTCTGCCATTTGTCTATTCAGTTCAACCATAAAAATCACTGGTCTCTTCCTGAGTTTGTGTATAGCCACTGGCATTTCTAGGAATTTTAACCTACGCCTTCAAAATACATATTCATTCATAGCCTAAAACTTAAGCTTCTCTATACAGTATAATATCAATTCAAGGTCCAATGTTAGCATGCCACAGTAAAAGCTCCTTGTAGATGAGTTACCTGCATCCTCACCTGAGGTTTTTTTACACCTGTGTTCATCAGAACAATTAACATGTACAACCTGCTGGTTTGCTGTGTTCCCCCACAGGTGATGTTACAAATTACATCAGCACTTCTGACATTACCTCCCCCATCTGATACCAGCACCTTAGATGAATGCATTTAAGAACTATCAAGATGATTCTTTCTAAAAGAGAGTAATATCACTACTTTGCAGCAAAATTCTGAATGCACAGCCACACAGGTAGGCCTCCTATAGTATAAACGCTTCATTAAAAAAAACCCAACTTTGGTGAAAGATCTAAAAGCACAGAATTTTTTACTATGTACTCACACAATTTATGTGGAAACATAAGAAATAGTCATTTGTGCCTCCATACTGATCACTGATGCAATCACAGAGTCTGATTTTTCTACTTACACCAATAAAGGGCTTGCACAGCATACTGAGAGCAACTTCTGAGCCCAGTTGAAGATCTCACTCTAGCAACAGATTCAAATTGGAAACTGCGTAAAACTAACATAAGGACAAAACTCTATGAACTAGTCCTGTCAGGCAAATTAAAGGCTGTGTTTATTCTGCTATCATTTACATATACAATCTGCACATGTACATGCATACAGGGCAGCTGACCCTGAAGTAAACCCCCATATCATAGCATAGCCCCCAGTAAAACCATCCATGCATTACAAAATGCATGAGAACAGCAGAAGCAACAAATACATGGGACATCAAAACAGACAATGATTCTCCTCTAGTGAACAGAACTTTTCCTTAAACATCAATGGAACAAAAGTATTAAGTACCTGATATCCTCCTCATTTTCTGGGAAACTCCAGAAGGCAATTCGAAGCTGCAGCTGCTCAGGCACTGGAGGATAAACTTTCTCCACCACCTCGAATGGAATGTGAAATGCAACCTGCTTTGCAGACAGTTCCACCAATGGGATCACCAGCCCATCTAGAAAGACAAGAAACAAAATGCAATTAGACATTCAGACAACAAACTCATGCAAGGCTGAAGAAATCAGAGCAGGAAGCTCTTCCATCCCCTTTCTTACCTCACCAAGTTCAAGGAACAATTTTGATAGACAGTAAAAGGCAGCACCAGAATTTTCTGAAGAACTGCCTGTCAATCTTATGTTTGTTTTCAGCATCCTAGGGCATGAGTGCACATGCCTAAAAGAAAAGTCCTTCTTCAGGAGAGGTATGTTAGCCCAGCAGACATCAGTGACTCAAACTTCATCTCCTGATACAACTGAAGCCATTTAGCAAGACTTAAAGTAACCCAATATTTTTCAAACATTTCTGTTACAATATGGCAGCAACATCCTGTGAATGTCAGGTGATTACACAGGAAAACTATTCAGCGTATATATGCACAAGACAGCATGGAAAGGTTATCCAGGAACCTTAATGTTGACTTTTTTGTTAGCGTTCAGTACTAAGTATTTTATAGCATTTTAATTATTATTTATTGCTTTATTCCCCTCACCACCATCACTCATATAATATCTATTTATATATACTTCAAATTCTTTACAGAAGCAACTGGGAATTTACGCTTGTTTAGTGCTGACTACATCAAGCCCATGAGGATCTTAACTGAAGGTACCAAGAGCTTACACAAACACATTTAACCACCACCTTTCTACCAAACTAGCTCCACTTTATATGTTTTGCAGTGCAGATTATTTCTTATCATCAAGTGATAGGAGCGTTATGTTTCTGCTTCACTCTGAGCTAGATCACACTCTATACAAAATACCAGACTTGTTCTATCTGCAAACACCCCACTGCTTTACTGAGATCACTTCCTGATCCATCACTACAGCAGCCTTGGCTCCCCTGTCTTCCAAACCTTTTGCCAGAAGCCTAATTAATTCCATTTCAGAGAGTTGTTATGTCTCTTCACCTCCCTAATCAGCTTCTAAAACACCGCTGGAAGCCAGAATGTAAACCAATCTGGTCCTTAGCTTTCCCTCCCCACCGGCCTCCAGGCAACATATCAAAGGAAAACTTAAGCCCTGATGTCAGTAAAGGCTTTCTCACCCTCTGCCTGCAGACACCTTCCAGGCCAAACAGTTGAGAAACAGATAGGAAAGGAAAGAGCTCTGAAAGCACATGCACACAGCAAAGCAGCCAACATCTCCCCTGGTACTGAGCAGCCCCATCAAATGTAAGGATTACATAAATACAGAAAGAAAATACATTTTTCAAACATCTACATTTATGATTTTTTGACTGCAGTAAAAGTAAGTCTATTAGGCAGTACTCCCTTCTTCCACATAGTCAGTCTTCTACTGTCAGGATTGTTTCGCCATTACCAGTGACTTTTACTCTATGTTGTGGATGGAGTCTCTGTTTCACAGTGCTAAAATCCCATCCACAATGTGAGAGCAGCAAATTGTAAAATGAACAACAATGGAAAAGTGGAGCGGTACCTTTCTCTATAGCTAGCAAATAAGATTTTGGCAGCAAAATCCTCGCATTTCCACTTTTGATGACCAGGACAGGAGAAAAGCTTTAATCAAGTCACTAAAAAAAAAAAATAATTTACTGTCTTTAGTCACTAAAAATATTACTGACTTTATTTAGTGCAATCTAGTCAACTTAAATACCAGTGCTGCTACCACAGTATTAGTAGATAATACAAAAGTCCAAACTGAGGCACTTTAATACTTGAAATGACTCTGAGAAGTGAAAGAAGAGGTGATTTTTTGAGGCTTAAACTGCACTTTTTTTATAGAGGCACTTTATCCAAGTCTTTCATTACACATTACTAGAAAAGAGATAACATCTAAACAACCTCTACAAGGTACAAGACTCAAAGAAGACTTCAGTACAGGGTGAAACACCTGCACATTTTTCAAAGAGCTGCAAGCCTACAGCCTGGATGGTATTCCTCGCTACAAGGATCTGGTGCTGTATACGAAGGTTAGAAATGCTAATGTTGACAAAAAAGCAGCAAAGTCAAATGCATTCTGCTTATTATTTTAACTTACTCTAAAAATATTTAACTTTTCTGAGGCAATGGACTAGGCTAGACATATAGTTACAAGGTATCAATGCTACTTGCTCAGAAGCAATAGTATGATCATTGCAATTACTCTTCAGTGTGGCTGTTCTCTTTCAACCTAAACTAAACTAGATCAAGAAAAATACTTCGACAAGCATTACTGAAATTATCTCTCTTGAGAAAACATTTCTTCCAAGTGGAAAGACAACAGGAGCCCTCCTCACCCGCTCACTCCAGTGCAAGCCAGCCAGTTTTACAGAGTGAACTAAGGTAACAGGCTGAATTTTACATTGAACTCATTAACTGATTCATCAGGTGTACTGTGTTAGTAGTAACCAGGCAAAGACAGGTGATCATAATCCACAGTCAGACATTCCCAACACACAGCTTGGACATTCTCAGAATAAGGTGAAAACAGTAAAACCTGGTGGGGAAAGAAAAAAAAAAAAATCTAAAAAGCAATAATCTTATCTATAAGACCATGCCTCTTTCGAAAATGACGGATTTCCTATATGGAAAAAAAGACTTCGAGAGGAAATCATAGAAAACAACTGAAAAGTAGAAAATAATTTTTCAGTCATGCTTTAAGGGCAGGTGAATTCATGGCAGTAACTTTGCACACAATGTAAGTACTAAAATTAAGAAGTTAAACTGCCCTAAGTTTCAAGAGCGTAGTCCCCTGTGTAGTTAAGGTGAGACACCTATTCTAGAATGTAACTCAGGGCATCAGAGGGTCCTTTCCCATTAGGTCTCCTGCAAAGTCAGCTGGACAATCTGTTAGGTGCTTAAATCAGGCTCTGAATACTGTCTTTTGAGTCCCAAACAAAGAGAGATCCATTCAAAATGTTTATCTCTAGATACACAAATCCAGGGTTGGTGGATTCATACCTACTTGTATCAAAACGTACTATCAACAAAACAGACAAAACGTACTCTCAGGTTCTACAATAAATACATTTTAAGCAAGGAAAAAAAAGTCTGCTAACAGAGCAAAGGAGAAAGCATCACAGCTTCTGCTCAGAAAGCAAAGGTAAGGGCATAAAGGATTAAGTTTAATATAAACAAATTACACAGTAGTGAAATCAAAGATGTAACATGAAATCGACAAACCTGCACAATAAATCTATCCAAGGGAGAAGATAATTTTAAATTGTGGAGCAAAACTAACAAGAATCATTGCTTCCTCTTGGGAAGCTGACATGATGACCCAAGCAGAACAAATGAAACATTTCAAGTCCTGGAAGAATAAAGTCACAGGCAAAGCATAAGCAACCTCAAACAATTCTCACAGGTTAAACGACTAGCAAAACTCATGTCAGGAAGGGATTTTGAGATACCATCTAATCTGTACCTCCTACCTAGGAAGCAGGATCAAACATATCTAAGCCATTCTGAATAAATCACATCTCACCTGTTTACTGCCACATGGTACACACAGCTTTAATGAGGACTATCCTACCCTTTTTGCTACTGTTTAAAGTGAATTATAGGTTTGATTTTTTTAAGCCATTTTAGAACAGCTAAAACTTTAGCATAAACGTAATTATTCCTGCTGGAACAATAAAAACAAACCCTAAAACAGCCAACACAAGCTATGCACACAAAACATGCATTTTCACCAGTGGAAACAACTTCTGTTCCAGCAGGGCTTACTGACATAGGGGTACATGTGTAGCTACACTGCCTAACCTTTCCTAATATAGGGTAGGATGTAAAAAGTTACAGCCAACTATTATTCATAAAACCAGATCATGTTCAAACTAAGCTATGATTCTTTCACTACAATAATTGAGTTTCCACGATAGACAAATAGAGAAGAAACTGCTTGAATAGTCAGCAAAATGGGGGCCATAAGAATACCAAAGAGTTATTAAATGGAACTGAAAGAAAAACCAACTTGCCCAAGCACTGAATGTATTTGTTATCTAATTACATTATTTCCACTGGGTTACTTTCACTTGATACTCCTCTCTAAAAATAAACTACACATACAAGTGAATTAATACAAATGCAAGTGAACAGATCTCACAGCAAGAGATACGTATGACACAGTGCAAAGACAGGACCCACTGCTTTCGCTATACATTAAGCAAAGAAAAATGGCATGTTAGGCTGAATTATCTCCTTAGAGATGAGTGTATAGCTTTGATTTTATAGCTATCGCTGCTCTCCACCTCACATTTCCTTTCACCTTTCTCTCTGGCTTCAGTCCAAAAATGTAATAGAGTGGAACAAACTAATACAACTATACATAGAACAAGGAGATAAAATTAAGTGAAGCACTTCTGATATCAAAATCTGAAGTGAGAACAGTAAAACTAACAGGAAATAAACAGAGTGCAATCTTGGCCAATGAAGGGGGAGTGGGGTGTTGGTGTTATAAACCATATTTTACAAATCTCATTTTTAAAATGGTAAATATTACATTGCTTTTTACAGGATTTGCTACGTAGAAAGATAAATTTGTTACTGTGGAATGCATTTTAAGCATTTCTTCTTGTTTTATTTCAGTTAAATGCCTCCCAGTAAAATGTCCTTTGGCTTAAGATGTATGCTCTCTGATACCCCTTAAAACCAAAAAGTGTTGAGAACGCTCAAATATGGGCAAGCAAAGAAAGCGTTACATTTAACCATAGCCCAACTAAATCAAAACTCTTAAAAATATCTGGTTTCTTACTGTTTTCTAGTTTTTGTACATTTGAGCCGATGCCTTTATGAAGTATGAGACAGAGAAATATATTCCTTCAGGTCTCAAACTCAGCAAGAAATATCATAAAATTTCACCTTTGCCTTGAACTCTGTAATACTTGAAAATGAATGCTCTGAATGTACTTAAAAAAACCCAGTTTCACAATGTGAACATTGCAAAGCGACACAAGAGCTTTTTAATTAAAAATTTACTCTTCATTTCAAATCACTTAGATCCCATTTATTTTGGCCATTACTTTACTTCTTTTTCTTCTTCCATTTTACCACATAAACAACATCCTATAAGAAGCAACATGCTTGTTTTTAAAAATAAACAAAATTCACCTCTGAACTGAGGATATGACAGATGGTATGTAACAGAAGCATGTTGCAAAAGTCTGTAAATAAGGTATTTTCTCCTCCTTCACAAGCATTTCTCACCCAAAAGCTCCATCCACAAGGCTCATTAATTTTAGTTCTCTTTTCAAAGAGGTATTGGATTAAGAGCAGAACTGATTCAATGGGTCACAGACACACCACCACTGTTCAAGTTTTCTGTCACATTAACATCTTGCCCAGGTAGGTCACAGCCCTATGAGGTCCTAAGGGAATATCTCCAGAAGTGTTTAATATACTTGCAGCCTATGTCATTAATAAGGGTACATTTCTATCCACTTGCTGGACTGTGGCTTTCAAGCACAGACTTGTGAGATGGGTAGCTAATACCTGTCCCATACAACTTCCCAAACTAGAATAGTTTGATATGTCTATTCTCCAGGCTGAACAATCCAATCTCTCTCAGCTGTCTTCTTAGGAGAGGTACTCCAGCCCTCTGATCACCTTTGTGGACCTCCTCTGGACTCGCTCAAGCAGTCAAAAGCACTTAAAACAACAGCAGTATTCACCTTTAAACACCCATGCCAAAATGGGCCAAGGTGAGGGGAAAGAGGATTTGGTATAAAAGAGTTCAAATTAAACTGAACAGCATGAAAAATTTCCATTATAAAGGCTCACAGATGAACTGCTGGAGCAGCTATGAAGCTGTATCATGTAGTAAAAGAAAGATTAGCTAGACTTATGCCGAAAGTAGACTACCTAATAAACCACACTAGATACTACAGAGAATCTCATTCAAGATGCTCTCTTTCAGGCCTCTATTTTGATTCTTACAATTAGGAACTCATTTCCCTTCAAAAACTCACCACGCTCTGGGTTGTAGAGGATCTTTTCAAATGACACAGCTGGTCTCAGTGGTGTTCATAGTGGACGTATACATACACACACATCACAGATTGCTTCTGCACAATTGAAGCTAAGGAGTGCTCTTACCGCAGCCTGGCAGGCATGCTGAGTACTGAACAGACACTAGGAGTGAACTTTCTTGCCCCAAATACAGTACAAGAGTTAAAAACAAACTGGCAAGCCCAGGGGTAAGAAACCCAAGACTGAACCAAGACTCTGCAAAGCCAGACCCTGACAGCTGAAGAGACATACGGAGATGCATCTGCACCTCATCCTAGTCCTGCTTAACTACATGCAGAATGAAACATCTGAAAAGCTGAAGAAACATTTTAATATTCTAATACTGACTCCCAGCTGTCTGCAATTAGCATTCCTCTGCTTCAGATTAATAATTCCATGCCATTTTATACCGAGGGACAAAACCCCACGGTGTTCCTTGTAAAAACCAAGCAAACCACAGTATTGCTAAACAGTAGAAGTTTATTTTCCTTTACAGATTAAGGAAACCAATGCAAGAAACATGTTCCTGGTTCCTCAACTATTCAAGCAGTGTCAATCTTAATAAAATAAGCAACTCATTTACACTGGAACACCCACTGTACCAAGTCAGAATAAAGTTTCAGCTATTTGTTTCTCAGATACTACCCACTCCAAAGCAGTTCCCTGTGGAACAGCTCAGCATTCACACAGCCAGCTGCAACAAGTGGAATTAGGTGGAATTCATCTGTGTGAGTTTTTTCACTTGCTGTGACAGATCAAAAAGGTTACACAAGACAAGAATGAGGATCAAGAGATGGAGAAAGGATGCTGCAAATGCTGCTGTTGATTGTTAATCAAGCTTGCTCAGAAGAGATGACTGGAGGGAGCATTCTGACTTGAAGGTTTCTTTAATTTTGTTTTCTCTCATTGCTTTTGTATTTTTAAAACATCCACATACTCATAATAGGCTAAGAAGTACAGCCAAACTGACCTAGAAAAACAGCAAGGACAGGGCACTGACATCAGGTATTTCTGGAAAAGTTAGCCACAGAAAAAACTCTTAAACTATGGCTTTCTCCACTAGGGTTGTATGGCGGATGACATTCTCATTATGCAAGAATTAATGTGTGTGTGTGTATTTTTTCATGTGTTTGTATATATATATACACATACACATATATGTATATATACACAAACACATATATACACTTTCTTTTAATAACTGAAAACATAGCCCTCAAGAGAACTGAGTGATCAACAAGCTAGCAAAATGCTCCAGAGAAAGAAATCAAGATTCAGTTTGAGTCACAAGTACATTGATTTGCTCATTGCATAAAGCAAACAAAGAACTATCGTGGTTACTTGCTTATATATTTCTGTCCATGGAATTCACCTGCTAAATTTGCACATTGTCCTTCTTACCATCTGTAACTAGTGCAGGAAGGAAGATTATCAAGTAAATATGCTTTTGGTTTTGGATTTGGTTTTTGTTTTAATTTAGAGAACAGCAAACAAGAGAAGCAGACACGTTCCTTCCTCCTCCTCCTTCACTGCTACTACACCCATAAGCTTACTAACAGTATTAAAACCCTAATGGGATATATGTTTACAAGACTTTCTTATACCTCTTATTTCCTCAACTAGAGTTACAAAACTCTTTATCTGGATCCCATAACCATTTTGCAGCAGTGAAATTAGAGCGAGAATAATGTCTCAGGGTAGGAAACGTAGAGACATAGTAGACCACATTGAAAGCAAAAAGAACTGCAGAGAGGCCTACATCAGCCCTAAGCCACAGAATGACATTTTTATGTAAAAACAGTTGAGAAGATGAATAAGCAACAGAACTTTTTCATTAGCGTTTACTGGATAAGACTGATGAGATTCATAGCCAAAACCCATTAAAAATACAAATCCCAGATGGGCAGATTACAGTCCAGAATTGGAAATCTCACACTTAACTGACAAACTGCAGCAACTATTATTACACAAATTCTGTTACAACCGTCACAATAACATTTTAAGAACAGCTGGGTTTTTCAAATCAAATGCAAAAAGGCTTATTTTATCACAGGAGGGTGTCCAATTCCTCCCCGAAGTCTCCACCATCTACAGCAAAAGCCATAGCACAGAGGCAAATTTCAGCTCAATTTGATTTCTGAAAATTGCTTAATACACATCACAAACAGCTCATGCATGTTAAGTCAAAATATTCCACACTCAAACTCTCTTTTTGTTGCTGTATTTCTCTTCAAAACAAGGTAAGTTATATTATTTGGCTGACTGCATACACATATCTCCCAACATTGTGACTTCTGACTCCCAAGATTAAGACATTCTGGGAAGCAAGAATTAATTTCCTCTATAAGGCAGACCTTAAAGTATGTCAAAGTATAAGAAAATGAAACCCAACCTCATTTTTTATTCGCACACAAGCCCCCTAGATTTGCAGAATACAATACTAAATTCTGGATTTGGAGTGGATGAGTGATTCAGGTTTTATTTTTCAGGTGTTGGTGATTTTAAACATGTTCAGTCTGTGGTTTCCCTTCTTGTCATCTGAATATTAAAACCCCCACAACATTTCTGACTAACCCCACACACCACCCTCCCCCCCCCCCCCCCGATTTTTGACAAACCCATTTCATGATGGTTTTCTGCACTCACTCTCTGCATGCATACAGAGCTAAAAAAACAACCACCCCAGACCCCAAAAACCAGCTGACTTAACTTTGCTCACCTGTGGAGAAATGGCATCGCCACCATGCTAACGTCAAGAGTCGAGACTGTATCCCAAAGGTTTTGTTAAAGAATCTGAGCACTTAATACAGGAGGGCTCCCACATACTCAGCTCAATTCCTGGTGTTTCAGTATTGGACCGAGTTAAAAAATACTTTATGTTATTATTTTTGAAGTTACAACTTTTAAATCACAAAGTGTTCCACTATTATGCCAACTTCTGGTGACACTGCCTCAAGATTTCATAAGGCATAAAAAAGCCCTACAAAAAGAAGGCTGGTAAGGCTTTATAACACTAAGCAATAACTGATCAGAGAACTAAAACTCAGAAGATGCAAGATGTGTGTGTAAGGTCCAAGAGTCCTAACCCACTAAGAGTTTAAAACAGAAAGAGTGTGTCAAAAATCCCACAGCCATGTCTCAGCTTTCCTTACAGTAATTCAACATTTCTTCCTGTGAGCAAAAACCTTCTAACAGTGGCAAAACCTTCTACTGATTCAGAAAGGCTTTCTTTGAGATGCTCTGGTTCCCAGTGCCCTTTCTTCTAGAACAAAACCAATGCTGAAACAAGTAAGCAGACGAAGATGAATAGTAGGGGTTCTTACGTTAGCCTGCACAGCGCATACTAATACATGCAGCATTTACTTTCCCTGAATTTCTAGAGATTTGTGGGGAAATGGTCCCATATATATCCTTATATCCTTATGTATATACACAGATACACATATCTTCTCAGTACACCTTCCCCGAGCAGCTGCTTGCTTCTACCCCTCCCAACTTCATCTGCAGTTTCCTGTGTCAGCAAGAACACTTCAGAGGCAAACCATCTGACAGAATCCTCTCTTCAAAGCAGCATGAGATGATAATAAGAAAAATAACCACCCCTGTTGTGTTATTCCTCCTTTCACCACTGGTAAAAATGACTAAAGAATTTCAATGTGCCTAAGCAAATTTTAATTGCCAAACAGATAACCTGCAGTGTAATCATCCCTCAAAGGTCCTCTTGCAATTAGTAGACAGAGGAAGAGCTACACACCTGAAAATTCTTTCTGCTGGCTAAAGCACAGACTTCCCTTCTTTCCTTACAAACTTGTCTTCCTTACGTCCTTAAAGCATCTTAGCTACAATACTCTTACTACATTAGAAACCAGATCTCCAGGGAAAAGCAAACAAACCAACCAACCAAGATCTGAACAAAGTCTTCAAAAGTTCAGGACAAGGCAAAGGTGGAAAGCTACAAGTTATATTTTGTAACCAAAATGATGTTTGATGGGGGAGGGGAGGAAAATAAAGATAAAACCAAAATCCCATATTTGGTTTCATGATTCCAAGGCAGAAACACCAGCATATTATCACTAAACTCGAATTCCTAAGATCCTAGCTGTTCTGCCTTACCATCCACATCAGATTTTGTTCTACAGTGCATACAGTGCATGTGTTTTGCAAATGCATACAGTGTATCTACAGAATACATCCACCCTGCAGATGTCAGAACCTCTCAAACACAAGTCTAGTCCACATCAGAAAAGCGTATTTTCAATTTAACTCCATTGCTTCTCATAGGCAATAACCGTGAAAAATCTTCTGCACAGGGCTGTGCTGATGAAAGTAGAGTATTCGATGTTATGTTGATGTCTTATGCCAGATAAGATCTATTTGTCTCTTCATAAACTCTGCATCTCAAGAGCAAAATGTCAGTAATCTCTTTTCTCAGCTCTCACCCACGCTAACATGACTGAGATCCCAAAACTGCAATACCAGCATTAGGCAGGCAATGCAGTAGTCACATCTAAACAACCTCATCTGGAAATTCAGACAAGAAAATTCTTAATCCAAACACCCTTCCATTTGCCTCCCTAAAACCAGAATTCGTATCAAAAAAAGAGCAGCCTGGGCAAGCAACCAACAGCTGTTAGAAATCCTAAAATGAACAGCAGATTTTTGTAAAGCAAGACAGGCAGTGCTACAAAACACTGTATTCATGCCAGCGCTGGCCAAGGTTTCATGACAAATCGGGCATTCAGAATAACTCTACAGCTGATGAAGCAGATCAGCTTCAGGCAAGTAATTTCCCTGCAATGTTACTCCTCGCTCTCTCACCCCATGCAGAAAGCATACTGCATAACCGGGATTGTGCATTCAGAGCACAGATATCAAACAGCTCCCGTTTCCTCAAAGCAGGGCTCAGCACTCCCACTTATCCCCACTTCTGCTTCATGCAAGGTATTTTAAAACCTCAAAATTCAAAATCATCTCCATTGGCCTACAACAGAAAAACAAGCTACGAAGACCAACAGGGACCAGATATTTTTCTGAATGTAGACAATGGAACATAAACGCAAATCAAAAGGTCAGACTACATCACAGCTGAGGGGTAATCTCTATAGAGATTATGGTATGTTTTCAGACACTGAAGGGAAATCATACAAAACACCATGCAACCTCAACTATTTAATGTGCTGCTCTCTATTACTAGTACCCATCTTTAAGCATTACATGCAAAATTAATCTCTAACCAGATTTTTCCTGTGTCTAAATCCCAGAGCAGCAGCATAATTTGGCCTCCAAACAAACGCACTGGCAAACACTGAAGAGTTGCATTACTAATCATATCAGAATGAGATCAGGCCAATTTTGTTTGTGCTGATGGAAAAGTTATTGTCTGAACAGGACAGATCAAGATGAAGCACTCTCACCTCTAGGGTAAAAAAAAAGTAGTAATTAAACATCTGTCAGAAACTAAAAGAAGTATCACCTCTAAATATCACCAACAGGAAAATCTGTTTCATAGACAGGAGTCACAAGAAGTTAAGATATCTCAATGCTTTTGAAAATAATCTTACGTGACTCCTCTTTTTATCTCCTCTGGTTTTGTAAAAACCTCCCAAGTCTAACCCCAGGTCTATGGCTTTATGGGAGATAAACTGGGAACTGCCGTTGTTTAGTCCGGAGAAGAGAAGGTTCAGGGGAGAGCAGGGGGACCCGATTTCTCCTTACAACTACCTGAAAGGAGGATGGAGTGAGGAGGCGGCTGGTCTCTTCTCCCACATAGCACAAGAGGTAACAGCCTCAAGTTGTCTCTTCTTCCAGACAGGACAGGAGCTAACGGCCTCAAGCTGCACCAGGGGAGGTTTAGATTGGATATTAGCAAAAATTTCTTCACCAAAAGGGTGGTCAGGCATTGGAACAGGCTGCCCAGGGAAGTGATACAGTTACCATCCCTGGAAGCGTTCAAAAATGGTGTAGATGAGGCCCCCGGTGACATGGTTTACTGGTGGACTCAGAAGTCCTGGGGTAATGGTTGGTCTTGATCTTAAAGGTTTTTTCCAACTCAGCTAATTCTACAACTCTATGATTCTGAACTCAATTTCCCTCGCATCACCTATAGAGAGAACAAAAGGGGACAAACAAAACCACATACCAAGGAATGTATGAAGCAGTAAGGCGGCTACAGAATTTTTACAGAGGAGGAATGAACTACAAACATGTTTATCATGCACTTGTTGTTCACGACTAGCCAGGAAAAACTAACTCCCTGTCCTTGAGAAGGATAAGCAACTTAGCTGACCCCATGCACTACTTCTTTAAATGAAACCAAGTAGTCTATGAAAACTTCTAAAGACATTCTGGGTCAAATACAACTAACTTGTCTGTGTCAGACCACACTCTCTTCAAGCCATGAATGAAAGTTACATGCAAGTGTAAGTTACCACTATTTTCACCTGGAGCTCTAGTAAACAAATTTGCAGCTGCATTTCTCTGTTTCTCCCATCTCAAAACTGACTGACCTCAATATGAGGCAGGAAATGAATAATATGCAGCAGGAACTGCAAACAGCTCAAGAGAATCATTAAATAATGCCTTACAGATTTCACAAAGTTACTACCTTCTCTGAAAAAGCTGTCATTTCATTTGTACACATGGTAATTTCATACTAACCGACCAGCAGGACTACTATGAAACTTACATGTCAAATACCTACGTATAATTTTTACATCACCTCTGGAACTCAAGCCATCACCAAGCTATTCAAATACACTCTAACATGAATTAACAAGGATTCATACTGGTACACTCTCCACAGGATGAAGACAGATGTAAATCAAGCAGGTAAGAATTCCAGTATAGATATATCAAAAGAAAAAGATTAAATGTTAAGTGTTGAGAATCACAATTTGTGTACACAAAGGCAGGCAAACGTGAGCATATATTGAGTACAGTAAACTTGAAGTCCTATGAAGACCAGAAACAAGACGTGGACAGATTCCATAAGGTCATACAATCTTTGATATTCACAGGTTCACCAAGCTTTTCTGTACTTCAGGTAAGAATCTTGTTCTGTCACATACATTGACAAGATGCCAGTAAGAACGGCTCTGCTGCACGTAGGCATTGTTTTAATGAATATATCTAAAAAAAGAATCCAGATGGTAACTTGACTACATTCACCTTAAGGCTGCCTCACTTCTTCTTTAGTTCTGTCTGGGGAGACATACTCAAAGCAGCATCTTTAAGACATCTCAAGCCTAACGAACAAAAAAGCTGCAATTAACTTTTTTCCACAAGTTTATCTGGAAAAACAATAAAGACCCACACTAACTGAATTTTAAAACATTGGTGTTTTCATTTTCACATCTCCTCTGATGAATTACATTTACCAGTATTTCTGGATGGCAAAGAATAATGATTATCTGCTTAAATTCTTCATCTCTCTGAACAGAGGAGGAAGCCAGAATTGGTGACCCAGGTGTTCACTTGCCCATTGCTTCAATGAGTTGCCTCTTAAGTGTCCTAACCTGGGAGGAAAAAGTACAGCTGGATGTCTTCCAATAAAGACTCTCACTGCTTGTGGATCACTTCTGCGTAACAATTCTTTTATCACACTACCTATTTATCTTCGTAAAAAACATGGACTTCTTTTCCTGTATTTGTTTGGGTCTCTGACCTCCCTCTTTTTCATTTTCTAAAGTCTATTCTCCCCTTCAGCATCCAGCTTTTCTCCCACAAAGGGACAGGATTTCTTCTAAGGATGGACTTTTTCTTTCACCTTTCATCTTATCCATTTATGCTTTCCCTTTCTTCTATATGCCAATCTTTATCCCATATGAAAAAGGAGCTTGATGCCTCACAGCCACAAACTAAACCCAGCAGACAAAAGACAGGCATAAAAGTCAGAGACATCAAGAAATAACAGAGGTCCTGCTACTTGCAGCAGCTGAATGAGGATGTTACGAATTTGTTCAAAAGACACTACACTCCTGCAGCCTTTTCAGGATTCCCTTTTTATAGAAAGGGAATGTCTTAACCTTGATTTTTTTTTTTTTTGAGTGTTAACCACACACCAGTAGAGATTTAGGTAAATCAACGCACAGATTTTCCAGTTGTATACGTCTAAAACGTGTTCAACTTGTTGCTAATTGATACTGGTAAAAACTGACAGTTCCTTTCTTAAGATTTTTGTTGCAGCAATCTAGAAACACTTAATAATGATCATAATAGAAACAGTATTTTATTAAAACCAGATACTTTTTTACAGCGTTTCTCAAAATAGAAATTTTCAGAAGATTTTAATAGGTACGTTAGAGCCTGTCAGAGTTCCTTTGTTTCATTCTTTTCAAAGACAGTAAGTTTCCAGCTGTATGAAAGCAAATAGATGAACTAAACATTATCAAAACAGCAGAGTTTCCACAAGCCTTGCCCACAACATTTAAAGCGCCATCAAGAAATGTGCTCAAAGACATAATTTTCTATATTTTCTGTTAAAAATTCTACATAGTGATCCATCACCTTCTCAGAACGTTACCCATTCTACAGCCAAAGAAACAAAGAAGAAAGGATGCATCAAACCACATGCAAATTAGGAGAAGTATAAGAATCTTCTGGCTGGTAACCCTATACTTATTTCTTGAGACTACAGAGATTCAGAGGACGTAACTCAGAAATGTGTGATATGGTATTTTGAAATTAGAACCTGCATTTTAAATATTTTGTTTATTACACATCACTGCTCTTCATTCTTTAAGGAAGAAAATAGTGGTTTAGCTAGTCGATACATAAGTGCTTTGAATTTTATATCTGGAGAGCTTGCAAGTGTGACACAAAGGAAGAGGGACGAAAGACATCAATACAGATAAAGTGCATCAAAATAAAGTTGGAAAAAAAAAACTTTTAGCCATGACACTATTTTAAATTAGTTTTATAATGGCGTTACAGTCCTACAATTAGAAAAATGTTGCCAATCTAAAAAGAGCAATGAAATCTTAAAGACATTCTTGCACTTTAAGAGCTAAAGAATAAATTGGCTTTGACTCTATGGAAATGCTACTTAAAAATACAAAAATAAGCAAACAGATTCTCCAGATTAATCACAGATATTCTAAACAGCCAAACATTTACTGCAGAAGTCCATTAAAGTATGTAAAACAACTCTGGAAGCCGTACATTCCTTTCTTCCTCTGGAACACAGCACTGTATATTAACTAGAACACCAGACACTTAAGAGGAGATGGTCTCTGCTCCCAGTTTTATAACTGTCAGAAGAGATGCTGTTCAAATCACTGATATCCATTTCTGTTCGCTATTTAAAAAAACTTAGGCACCATAACCAAGCAGTCTCATAAACTGGGCTATACAAAAAGCAACTTTCTTAGTTACCCTACCAAAAAAAAAAATAAATCCATTTGAGTACTTAAGCCATCTTTAATCCTCTACCAACTTTTCACAGTAACCGAAATCACTGAAGTTACATTTGCTTAGAAATTAACTTCGTCATAGTTATTACAGAAACACTGCAAAACAGGTGTTGATTGGAGTACATACTACATCAGAGAGGAAAAAAAAGGGCATGGCCACAAGTCAACATGTGAGTTTCACTTCCACAACTCTTACACAGAATAACTTTGGGTATATTACATCTGAAAACAACCATTCCTAGCTTTGGTTGATTCACTTGTGATTACTTCTTTTTTCACTAGAGCCACAATAAATATAGGGTGTACAAAAGGTGCTATTTTTCTGCATACAGGTTACACTATGGCTTTGTTGCTGTTCCTCAAACTGAACTGGAACTCCAAAGTTGTAAACTTGCATATTAAATCATACTTAACTGATGGCTGTTCAAACATACAGATCATGCCATGACATTAGGACTAGAAGCAACACCAAAAGAGAGCAAGAGGAGCATGGAACAGACAACAGCCCAATGCAATCCATGAAGCTACGTGGACACCTCCACCTATTGAACAAGCCTGCCCAGCTTCAACTTCCCATCACTTTCTCAACTCAGCAACTCTCAATAAAATCTCTGATGGTCAACTGAAGAGTCATAAAGATTCATCCATGATATAGGACATCAGCAAAAAGCAGACCCAGAAAATACTGGCTCTAAAATTGAGTAATCTGCCTAGAAATGAAGATGCACCTTGAGAGTAACTAAGCACTAATTTTAAATCTCTCAGGGTTTTCATCAGGGCAGGAATTCCACCTTCTCCTATATTTTATATAATTTATCATAAATAAATTAATTACTAACTAAATTTGGTCTCTTTTGTCTTTATCAGCAACACTCCAGACACTGCAGGACTTTTTTTTCTTTCCAGTTTCATTTCCCACTGCCTCACTGATGGGTAACCCCAGGTTTGCAGAGAGGGCACAGCTCAAAACACAAGACTTTCTGTGATAGCTGTAAGACACACAAAATTAGTCTCCTGACCAATTTCCTGCTTACAGCACTAGAGCATGTAGGTATTCAAACACAATAATTAAAAAAAAAAAATTAAAAAAATAAACTTTTGGTGCTAGCATTCAAAGAAGTGACATAAGCAGTACATCCAAGTATGAAAAAACCCAAACCTTAAGCATGAAAATAAAAAGCTGGTTTTACGTGTGTTATTCTGAGTAAATGATCAAAAGACATTTGCATCTTACTGAAGACTTTTTACCCAGATAACCACACACTTCAAACCTGAAGTGTAGCTTGAGAGAAATCCTGAGATGTTTTGTCTTTGCTTTGTTTTTACCTCAGGATAGACCTAGTTACCTACAGGTAAAAAATATAATACATAAAAATAAAACACACTTAAACCCCACTTTCTAGAAATGAAGAAGAGGTTGAAGAAGGAAAAATAAATGAAAAGAGGGAGATAAAGAAAGGAATGGGAAACAAAGAAGGAGTATCACCTGGAGTCTAGAATCAAACCTGAATCCTTATCCTTGCTTCCCCAGAAGTAAACATGACATAGAAAATAATCCCTGCACTTTCAGTCAGCCTGAAATTCAGACAAAGCATCTGTGATCTCTGGGCATTCAGCAACACATGGATCTATCTCTTCAAGGTGAAAGGAAGGAGAAAACAAACACAAAAAGAAAAATCCATGGAAGCCAGGAAGAAAGATGTGACAGGAGAAAATGAGACATTTGCCAGTACAAAGATGAGACTTCAAAATAGAATGTGCAAGACTTCTTGTGAAGGGAAGAGACGCTTATCTAAAGGAAAAGGCCAGAAGACCACAAGAGAGTTAAAACTGGATTGGTCACTTAAAATCTCAGTAATAAAAAAGCACCTTTCCCTGACAGCTTCTTTATATTGGTTCTCCAGTACCCATTTCTGAAGAGAGGGGTACACACATTGAATTATCTCAGAAAGGCAGAGGAAAATGCAAATGAAGAGACAAATGTGTGAGTCGTTCAACTTGTCATCCTTCCAAAAGACAAAGGTATTACTGCATTGTGAAACCAGGTTTTTGTTTAGTAGAAACTTCTAGACAGCTTCAAAATCTCCATCCTGGCTCTGAAGCAGCGTATTTAATTATGCCAATCAGTCTCAACAAATGACTATCTCTAGAGCTCCTCTGTGGTGTTTTCCACTCTTATGAATCAGTGTCCCCTTCGCACTTTGTATTACAACCCAGCAAGTCCCCTTCTCAACTTGGACCTATGCTTCTGCTATATAGCAAGTCAACATCACCAGCCACTATGGAACAGAGTACAAAAATAGGTGAAATTCATTTACTAGCTGAAAAAATATACAGAAACCTATCTTCTAGTAGCAGCTAAGCCTTCACTTTCACATTACCTTCACTCTTTGGACACCTGATCTCTGCTTATTCCATATGCAGCCGCAGTATCTTCTCACCAACATTTATATTTCTAAGATTTTGTCACTTCTATAAAGAAATTATTAGGGAGCTATACTTTTGCTCAACAGTTACTGTTTTGAAGTTTTAATGTTATTAGTAAACATGGATATATTATAACAGATATATTTGGGCTAAACCAGATTTTCCATGTGTTGCACTAACTTAAAAAGAACTTAATTTACACAACAAGCAACATGTACTACACCTGTACTTCCCAGAAGTGTGAACTGATTGCATAATCTGCCTCTTGATACCAGAGACACAAATAAAGAAGGAAAAAAAACAACCAGTTGTAATATTATAATACACCACAATAGTAACAAAACAGCAGCAAACTAGAGTCTTCATTTCCAAGTTAACCACTCAAGTGAGCATGCTTTGGATTGGCAACAACTTTCTTCTCTGAAAAGAGCAAGAGTCTGTAGAGCACAGTATGAATTTGAAAGAGACTACATGTTTCTCCTGCTGTGCGCTTGAGCAAGAGTTAACTTGAGTTTATTAGTTACTGGCAATCCTGAGGAAGAAGTGTTGCTCTCTAAGCCACTTACTCTTTGCCTGTATAAACTAATGAATTGTCATTGTACCAGTGTGGACACTGCTCAGACTTTGATCGGGCTGTCTCTCCAAACTGATCATATCCTCACCTTAGGTGCTGTCTATTCTGTGCCAATGATTCCCTCTCTACAGCTTCTACTTCTGAGGCACTGTGCCCAGAACTTAACATTGTGAGCACTCCAACAGTTTGGAAGAACATAAACTGTCTGGGGCTGGATAATAGGAATGTTTTCTAGGAGATCGCTGCCTGCATCAGTTCTTAGTTAAGTTTGAGAGGATTTTGCAATACAGTATACAATGGCTCAAGCTTACAGGAAAAAATAAAGCTTTTTCACTAGCTGCCTACTGAAAACAGTTCCAACACCACTCATCAGCACGCTTCCAGGAGAAGCTGGTGTAAATGAACAAATACAAACTGAGCAAAAATATTGTGATCACAATATTTAGCAATCCTACAGTATTTACGGCAACTTCTTAAGTGCTTGGTAAACTTCTTCAAAAACTGTGAAATAGAAAGGACTAAGGGTGAGAAAGAGCTTAGAAGCTTTCAAGAAGAAACAAAGCCACAGTGGGTTTGGGGAGGTCAGAGTAAATGTTCAAGTACACTCATTAAGTCCCCTGTTAAAAAAATCTTTATGTGACGATAACTGGTAACAAAACATTTGCAGAAACACTAGACTTACTTCAACTACCAATGAAAAATACAACTGTTTTAAAAAGTGAGAAGGGATCAGAATGGTTCTCAGAATGGTTTCTGGAACAAAAAGACTGTCCAGAAAAGCAAACAAAAGGCAAGTAAGTGCATTTTTTGGTTAAAAGGTAACAAATTGGTGGAATGTAGTTTGATATGGAAGAAAGTTTGCTGGAGTCACAAGCCAACTCAGGGAACCAGATGGTTCTGAATACACTGCGAAGATGCTGTTCCTCGAACCATCCATCACCTTAACTTCAAAGGTGAATCCCCTGGCTGCCTAGCTGAAAGCTTCTAATCAACAATGTGTACAGGCGATGGCCAAACTTCAGTTACAAGCAGTATCTCATTCAAAATGAAAAAAAAACCCAACAAAACCCAAGGGGTAAAACCAAGCAAACATGGCAGTCTAATTAGAGAAGAAGTCATTCTGAAAATGTGTTCAAAATTACGACAGGACTCTTTGCATTCCCAAAATTAACATGCTTTGCTGAAGTTTCCTCTGGGATGTCAGTACAAGTGAGTCAGTGGAGATGGGAGCGGTTTCAAAATCTAAGGGCATCCATACAGTGGACACAATGCCTTCCTCCTTCACATTAGCAATTCAATATGCAAAGAGAAAACTCCTTTTTAGAAAGTGATATAAGAGGACTTTACCACAGTGAAAATTAAATAAGGAAAAATCAACCATTTACACTCCTATTTTTTTTGATGTAATAACTCGAGGTACATAGTTCTATAAAGAATCCTATTCCAGTGATGATATTAGAGAAACTCAGACATTTTTCTCTACCTTCCATCATCTTTCTAGCAAGTTAATGGGGTGACCAACAAATAAGTAACTCAACTTTTTGGTGACCCTCTGCAGTGAAGCACTGAACACTGCATATTTGCAACAAGCTACCCCAAGCTTATTATTAAATTTACAGTAAGCATAATCATAAAAGCAGAAATACCCAAGAAGAAGATAAAAAGCTGCAAAAACTAAGTGAGACATAACCAAGAGGGCAGGAGGGGCTAGTTTGTTTGTTTAAGAAGAGGACTCCCCAGCCAACAGCACTTCCATCACTCTCAGGGGGATTCCCTTGGAACTAATTAACAAAGAACTGGATGCTCACAAGAACAAACTGAAAACAATTGAAGAAGCTAGAAATCCTTTCTATTACGTAACTTGTCTGGCTGATTCCAAATGAAAACACAGGCTGAGCTACAAACTGGAAGAAGAGACTAGCAGAATATAGTTCCTCCTGTTTTCCCTTAGCATTTAACACCAAAAAAACTCAGTGCTTAACTTCATTTTTTGTTTGCATAGGCAACTACATCACAGGCCACTGCAAACTGGTAAGCTGGAAATAAAAACACAAAGCTCTATTCAGAATGATCACATTTCAGAAGACTCACTACAACTGACAACCTCAGGATCCAGCAAGCTCTCAATACAAACTGGTCTTTCTCAGTACAGAAACACTGTCCAAAAGAGGTGTTCAAAATAATTAAATTGGTGCAGGAGTTCTGAAATCCAAGGACATCCCAGATGATGACAGATCCTTCGTCAGACCAGACCTGCTGGCCACAAATGCACTGCATACAGTGCAGTCCCTGCAAGTGCTCCATGTTGGTAATATCTGTATGTGACTTCATAGAGTGAATAAGTAATTATTTAGGCAGCAAATCCATGTCCACATACTTCTCCAAGTCTGAGCAGAGCCTGCAAAAGTCAGCAAAGACCTTAAAGCAGGCAACAGTATCCTTTCAGAAGGATAAAATAAATTGTTAAAATAAAACTTTTTACAAAGGAATAAAGTCTCTCTACAGAAAAAGCCTAAGGAATATGAACCAAGTACAAGCACCCCTGCCCATGCATGTTTGCAGAACCTGGAACAGCAACATCTCAATGTGGTGCAAATAATAACAATTATCCCAACAATAATGTTAGCTATTATGCTTCTTGTGTCAGGAAAGAGACTGAGGACTGCAAATACACAGAATCTACTAAAGTGATTTTTCATTTTAATGCAACAAGTAGATGACAGCGGAGATAGAAATTGCGGCCTGCTTTTAATTTGGTCATGAGAGCTAAAGGAACTAGGCCAAGGCCCAGAAAAACTCATAATCATACAATGAACCAGTGGAGAACAGTTGTCTAAAAACATTGCAAAGTTGAACAAAACCAAACACCTTTTCAAACAACAGTTACATGTAGGCTGCAGACTTGTACGGCTGTACAAACCACTTTCACACATGTCTGCCAAACTAGAGATGTCTTTATATCCACAGCAGTAAACTTAGGCTCCTTTCCAGCAAGTTAACATGCAACAAGATTTAAAGCAAAACATGAAGTTTATATACTTTCCCTTGTGTCCAATGCGTATTTCTACATCTCAAGATTCATAGCTTTAGAAAGCACAATGCCAGCAGTGCTCCCTTTCTTTACACCAATAGTGTATTCCATACTAAACCCAATGTGTCCCGGCAGCAGTATCCAAGACAGCGATCCAACTTGGACATGCAGTCAGCATTTCTCTCACTCTCCCTTGTTTTTGGTTGGGTTTGGGGGTTTTTTTTGAAGCTTCCACTCTATCCTCAACTCTAACCCTGACTTGTCAAGAGACAGGTGTTGACATACCTCGGACTAGGACAGTTTCAAATGTATTATGAATTTAGAACTTAAGCTGTTCTGGAAAGCCTATGGTTAATGCAAATGTACTTTCTGGTCTTAACCTAGTGACAAGTGAACATTTGTCCTTAGCGTAACATGGCTAGATTTCAGCACAATTCAATATAAATTACATTCTCTGTTCATTTAAGGTCAACATTCAGAAGACAATGAAGTTTTGCAGTTCCAGTCTGGGAGATATTAATGAGGCAGGTGATGGTCACAAAAGCCAGCAATAACATGAAAAGCATTGACACTGGGTTGAGAGAAAAGAAAGGAAATAAAAGGAAGAATAGAAAGGGCCTGTCTAATTTCTGACAACTGTATGTCTAGGCTCCACTTGGTGTAAACACCACTCGAGTTCTAGGGTCAAGATGCATCAGAATAAGAGAGAAATTGTACTTGATTAAAAAAAAAGATCAAGCAAAGAGTTAGTAGCTACATGATGATTTTAAATCATTCTAATTGCTTATGCTATCTATTTTCCTGTCTGCTATCACATTACTATCCAAAAAAAGGAAATACAACAACTCTTGAAGTAGACACACTGTAGTTTGCTGACTTCTTTGTTGCTGACTTCTTTGTGACAGTCTTAAGGCCCCCTTGTCTACCACTGCAAAAGTTGGCTTATTTACTAGAAAGAAATGTACAGAAACTGACAAGGGAAACAGACTGCTTTATACAATGATGGCTTACATGCCTCTACACGAGTAGCTTTATAGCAGTTCCAAAACCCCCTGTTAAAACTTAGTGCATTTCAATCAAAGCAAGTGGGAACCTATGTGTAGTTATTCTCAGCCAAGTCTGCAGTTTGTTTATAGAGAACTGTTTTCAGGTTTCCAAGAGCAAGCCCACAGAATCTACTCAGAACAGCAGTACTACGGTACTACAGAGCGCATGCAGGTGAAACTCATCCAAAAGACAGCTTTGTCCTAAGATCCCCAGTAAATTTGCAGTTTCAGTCTTTGGTCAAAAATTATCCTGACAGTGACACTATACCTGACTTCTCTTTGCAGCTTTGCCACTCCTTCCGCACATCTCCTCACCTACCACCCCCCCTTACCCCACAACTTCCACGAGTCCAAAGAGCATCCAAGCGAAAACGGGTGACCTCACCTTTCATTTTGACAGTGGGAGAATTGGGTCCTGCCGATTGCTTCCTCCATCCTCTCCAGTTCTGGCAAAGGCTTTCCGCCTCAGAGATAAAGGAACAAAGAGAGTCTTCTTCAAAGCGATCAGAGTCTTCAAATGAAAACCTCTCCCCGTCCTCCCACTCCGCAAACATGAGTTCCATCACATCCAACTAGCGACGCGGGGGAAAAGAAGAAAGACAGCAACAGCACTGCTCACTCCAAGCAGGTGGATGGGCTTGAGGGCTCCTGCAGTTCTTAAAACCTCAACTTCGATTCAACCCCCATACTGACAGAGCCTGCACTATCTGAGGCGAGATAAGCAGGAAATCAACTAACGGGAAGCTCGTAAAAATCCCAGAGAGAATCAAGGAAAAAAAAAAAAAAAAAAAAAAGAAAAAATATCTAAGGCTCTTTAAAAAGTTAGAAAAAAAAAATAATGTTTATGTCCACAAAATGTATTTGAGGCGCAATGGGGTGGTCAGCCTACGGGAGCTACCCCAGGCAGGACAGGTGCTTGCCGGGCACACGGAGGAGTGAAGGCTTCCGACGGCCGCGGCGCTGGAAGACAAGAGAAAGGGCCGGTTTCCTCCTCCGGGACTGCCGCCCGGGTAGAACCGGTATCTGTGCGCAGGGCCGGGTCTCCCTGAGGTTGTGCTTTTCTCACTCTCGGTCCAGGAACCGGAGGCAGGGCAGGAAGGGACAGCGGAGCGGGGGAGGGACGGGGGACGGGCAACTTCCCTCCCGGGTCGCGGAGGCTTAAGAACGGCCCGGCAGGGCCGGGACACCCGCGGCAGGGGCGGCGCGACCTCCGGGCGGCTCGTCACCGGCGCCTGCGGGCGGCGGGCAGCGGCTCCGGCCTCATGGGGGCGCGGGCGGCGGCAGGCGGGGAAAGCCCGGCTCTTGGTCGCCGGCGGGCAGGGGCGGGGGGGCAGCGGGCAGCCTGTCGCCGCCGCTGCCGCCGCTCCCGTCGCGGTTGCGCCCCCGCGGGTCTACGTGCCCATGGCCAGCGGGGCCCCGCGCGCGGACGCCCCCCCGTGCCCGGCCCGACGAGCGGTTCGCTGTCCTGGCGCGACGGCGGCGGCGGCAGCGGCGGCGGCAGCAGGTCCCTGCCCGGCGCGGGCACCAAGATGGCTCCGCGCCTCCCAGCTTCACCTGCGCCACCCCCCCTCCTCCTCCAGCTGAGCCCTGCTTCCGTCGCGGGGCTTCCGGCTTCCGCCGCCAGGCTCAGGCGGGCGCGCGGGGCATGGCGGGATAGCCGGGAATGGCGGAGGTGGCGGGGTGCGTGCGGGTCGGGCACGGGTGGGCTTCTCGGGTCAGAGAAGAAGGAAGGAGCAGACTGGCCGTGGGGAAGCCCTCAGGCTCGCCGCCAGAACAGGCTGTGGTGCTCGGCTAGCGCCTGGCTGCCGCTCCGTAACAAGCGGGTGTACCCGGGGGCAGGCTGGAGCAGTGGGCTGTGGGGCGGTTCTGCTTTAAAAGGGCTGTAGTAAAGCAAAAGCTCGTCATCTTGTGCCTGCACGCACTGCCCGAGACAGCGGGGAGCACGAGTTGTGCTGAAATGTGGGAATGTACCCCACGGTGTACCTCAGATGAGTTGCTGCTGTGGTCATCTGTTTCAGATGAAAGCAGTAGTGAACTTGACAGAAACGTTTAAAGATAACGGGAAAAAAACCACAACGGAAATAAGCCATGAGGAGAATATGGCTCTTACAAGAATAAGCCCTGCCCAAAAATGCCACAATGATCGCTGTTCTCAGATCAGAAAAGACCCTTGCTTTCCAACAGAGGTAGGAGTTGCAGGAGTCTCAACAACTCCCGACATCAAAACCAGAAAGTACCTCGCATGCCAGTCATGTAAGGAGTTGCATAGGATAGGTAAGGGTTTCATATTCCATAGACTCTGAAAGCAGGAGGTGTGGTATGGTTTGAGTTTGTTCTGTACTTCTATTTTGGAGGCGTAGTTTGTTGCTTTATTGGGAGAGTAGACCAGTAAAATACCAGATAGTAAGGTTTCTCTGTAAGTTGAGTAAGCACCAGCCGAACAGCAGCTCCCTTCCCAGATGGACAGAGGAAAAACAGCAAATTATGGGGGGAAATATAAATAAACAACTAAAAAAGAGCTAGGGAAGAAAGAATGATGTACTGAAAGACAGCAATGAGCTGATGGTGCTCACAGTGAGTCTTAAGAGATGGACCTCGAAGGAAACTCCCTGCATGACTTGTTCTTAGGTATGTAATGCTCACCAGCTTGTCTTGAACACAAAGGTGCGTTACTAAAATGTCCACCAACAGTAAGAGGTGTGTTTACTTGTGCATATGTCCAACCCTTCAGTGTCTCCTAGTGTAATGTAACTTCTGGGAAGGGCCAGGACCACAAGCAAAGGCAGGTGGTGGCCTTTCTTCCAGTAAAGAAAAAGGGAGAGTCTGCAGTGCTCAAATGTCTCTCCAAGACTATCTGACAATGTGTTGCTTCTCCAAAGCTACCATTCTAAAACTACTTATACAGTTCAGGGATCCTCTTGAGGAGGAGTCTGAGAGAATAGATACACAAGAAAAGTATTCACTTCATGTCTTTTTACATAAATATTTTTTAGCCAACATGAGTAGTCTTGTGCTTTTTCTCAGAAGTTTTTGCCATCAGGTTATCTGTACATTTTAATTCACAGGAAGAGTTCATTTATACATATGCACACATACATATTGCAAGGCTTGATATCCGATGGGTGATACTATATTTAATAATCTGTTATACAAAAAATGTATATCAAAACCTATTAAACTGGGATCTCTGAATTCAGAGGCTTTTCCTTGGTGAAAATAGAATTGTCTAGAACCTGGTTTTCAGCTAGCAAGCAATACTATTAATTAACACTAGTTGTTGTAATTACTCTGTGTGCTAACGACACAGTTGGGCAATTAGGTAATTACTGTGCTCAGTCCCTTTCTACAGCATGCAGGGTCAGAGAGTGATACTTAATGGAGCCTTGGGATTTAGAGCATCAAATAAAATGCTTTGCCTTTAGCTCTACGAAGTCAAAATGTTCAGATCTTGGTTCCACAAAGATAACAGTGACAGGATGCTTGATATCCTCAAAACCACCAGTGCTGAGCTCATGCAAAGTGACTCCACTGATGATAGAAAGCTCTCCACAGACGTCTGAAGGAGGATCTTCATCAGTGTAACACCAGCTGGCACCACACCATTCTCTGCACTTGGTACTTCACTGCTTACCCCATGAGTTCTTCTCTTTCTTATTCCCATTGTCAGTGATCTAAGGTTTGGGACTATCACTTCTATTTTTTCAGTTAGATTTAGCCTTAGTTCTCTCTCACCTACGAATTTACCAGACTTGGGGTTTTGTTAACCTTCTACCAAGTTACTTGCATTAAGTCTATCTCAAAATGCAGTGTAATACCTAACAAACAAAAAGTTTGACCTTTGGCTAATCCAACAGAAAAGCTGTCCTGCATTGATACCCAGCTGGATCAAGTTTGTACTGCCAAGTGACCTGTTAGTGCACAGCACCAGCAGTAATTCAAGAGAGAGACACATCTGCCAGATAATGGGAATTCTGGCAGGTTATATCAATAGCAGTCTGAGTCAAGGGCATTGCAGAGAATCTCTGCCACATGATAAAGCAGCGATACATGAAGGTGTCATAATACTTTGTGATATTTATACACAAATACTTTGTGTATAAAAACATGAGTTTTGCATGAAAGAAGGGTTTCGCCTGCAGGAATAGTGTTTCCCTGGTGAGGAAAGAAATGTTTAGAAGATTGTAAGAGTCTGAAAGAATAATTAGAAAACACAGCTGACATTTTGAAGTGCGTTTTTGATGGGGGAAGAGGAAATGAAAGAGCAGAATAAGAAACACATTGTGTCCAAGGAATGAAGAGGTAATTACAAGCGAGATTCTGCACCCTGACCTAGATGTTATGGTACTTGAAATGGCATAAATGGGCAGGCAAATACCGTGATGGCATAAGCCTGGTGCTACTTACTGGTATCTTTTATCAGCATTATGTGCAACTCAGCAAGCACTGTAAGCTTCTACCAGAATCCAGCAGAGAATACTATTACATTAGGAAAGGGCAGAGGAGAGGAGGAATAGTAGATTTACTAATGTGACATGCTTCAAATTGTAAGGGGTCTTGAGCACATTATGTTTAACTGCAATGAACTGGAGAAGCCCAGATTCCAGCTTTGGGATACCACAAGTTGCAGAAATTTCCATTTTCTCAGAAACCACAGTCTGAAAGCAATGGAGGAGGTGCTGAAAGTAATGAGGCGAGCGAAGCAGGGTGAATATTTGCACTTCCATCTTAAAATGCATTTCAAGAGACTGAAAAAATGTGTCTCCTGCCTTGTGCAGACCAGATTTGGGCGTGTTGTTCCCCTAGCCAACATGAGGGAGTGCAGGTGTGATTGAACTCTTCTCCTTGTCCTCAGGGCTATGGCTTAGAAAGGCACTGGAGTTCATAAACACTCATCCTCCAGCCAACTTATTGCATGAAGCAGTCGTATATTTTCCATCATGAATCTCCCAATAGACAAAACTACAGTCACTGCTGAGGAGACCATGAAAAATAGCATCTGACAATTCCAGCAATTTCAGTCCTCTGCTAGGAAGAAAGAAATTCAAGAAGAAATCCTGCAAAGATGACAAGGTTGCCACTGAGATACTTTCTCCCTTACGGGGATGTAATCCTCCCACCCCACCTCCCTTTTCCTTTCTCTCTTAATTCAGAGAAAGGAAATTGCTGTTCAAAATTCCTCTGCCTCCGTTATACACAATCTTCAGAATGCACCATTTCGTATGAGAGACACATATGAGCGCTCGCATATACCCTGGAGCAGAACTGAAACATTTACATTTGTTTCCTGTCTTAAGCTCTCACTGGGGACTAAAAATCAGAGTCTGCATTGTACCCTAGAATGGGCTGCTTCTCACTGGTGAGTCATGTTGTTCTCTACAAGTCATACCCAGTGTGGTTTTATTTCTGATCACATGGGAAGTAAAACACATCCTTGCTATGGCTTGAATCTAACAGGCTCAGTAACAAATAAAGCACTCTGGAGATTTTATCTCTGCTGATGCAGTGGGACCCAGCTGTTAGCTACATTCTGACACGGAAATGATTTAATTGTCTTCTCACATGCAGTAATGCACTCGGAAATGACAAGCAAATTTTTAAAGCACACTTATGGCTTTCTGTCTAAGTAATATTTTGGCTGTGCAGAAGAATACTTTCTTGTGCTTTGGCACTATGACAGTATGCAGATAATTCTTGTATCCTACGTTCCTGTTCCTCCTTCTAGGACCACTGTTTCACCATATACCGATCACTGTTAATACCAGATATTAAACATCTCCAGACACATTACAACCAACTTGTTATTTGTTTCAAAACTCTGGGCCTGTGGGACTGATGGAGCAAATACTGCTTTAGCACAAAAGAAGGGAGAGCACACAGCTCATTTCCCCTTGCTCTGCTTCTAACTGAATAAGTGGCTGTGCAAGATGTACAGGGCTGTCCCAGACATCTCATACTGGGAAGCTGAAAGTAAAGCTGCCCTGAGGAATCACAAGCTCTGGAAAATAAATTTCCTCCATTTAGATTGAGAGGTTTCCGATCTTTGACTAATCCTTCCCACAGGAGACTTTGACATTATGGTGTCCAAGGTCCTCTCTTTGGAATCTTACAGAGTATGAACATGTGCCTGATATTAAAGCCTTATTCAAAAGTGAATTCACTGTTTGTGAGATAAGTGACAGGTACCTACATACATACATGGAAATGGAGTCAGTAAGGGAACACTTTGCAACAGTTGTTAGAATTATTTTTAAAAAGCAGGAGACAATAATTATGGCTAAGACCTCGTGTATGAACACAACTGCTACTCTTCAGAAAGCATAAGATGCCATTTATAGATAATATAGCTTGCAAGGATAACCGAGCATATTTGGTCTGGCATCTTGTATTTCATGGGTTATATTTCCCTCTTTCTTTCACAATAACCTGCAGGAGCATTTGAGGGTTTTTTTTACACTTTGTTCTCTCTTCTGCCATTACCAAAGAGAAAAGAGATGTTCTTCGTTTCTCAGAGCAGAAAGAAAAACAACTGTTACACTGCAAGTCCTCTTTATCTCAATTGATATCGCATTTGGATATTTCCTCAGCTAAGGTGAAAAGATTGTGAAAGCAATAATCTGTCTCTCCCTTGTCTAGAGAGCAGGTCAGATACCCCATTTGCGGAAATTCATCAACTGATAACTCGGTTTGTCTAGAGAGTGTATGACCCTAACTAGCAATGTTATATGCATGAAAGCTTGCCAAATACCCTGAGAAGCACCTTTTGATGCAGACATTAAGCAAAACATCAGTTCCTTGGCTTATTATCAGTCTTCCCCCCCCAAAATATCAATGAATGTTTCTACCTGTGATATTCCTTCTCCATCAATCTACAGTTTTAGTAACGCAAAATGATAATCACATTTGCTGTTGAGGATACAGTCAGGTGGTTAAGTAAAGGATCACTGTTAGGGAGACATAGGAAGTCCACTCATTCATGTCAAGATCAACATATGCAATTTTGCAATATATCTTAGCAGATCTTGACTAACTGAAGTAATCCAGCAAACTCAGAGGTACCTTGATCTGCTCTCACAAAGCTTGTGCTCCTTCAGATTAAACTGGCCATAGCAAAATCTGCATTTATAGCTGCCTGTCAGCACTGAAGTCTTTCAAAATACAAAGATTAGGTACATTAGCACTTAAGTACAGGAGTAATAGATTGCCAAGACAAGGTGATTCTGAAGTGCAGGAACAATGCTGTACAATATTATATGGATAATAAAAAGTCTTTGTATTCTGCAGAGCCTTTCCTCAGGAAAATAATCTAACTTCAGAGCTAGGGAAGTGAGGGGTTTTATTTTAAAAATCCAGTCAATGCTGTCAGAATTCACTGGGAGGTTCAATTGTCAACTCAATTGTCGATTCAGCATAAGGCTCTCTCTTACAAAAAGAGTGGTTTCCGCAACCACACAACAGTGCTCCATGTGAGAAAATGCACTGTCCTCTTTTGTGTAAGAAAAAGGAGACACTAACAAAATATTATGCATGTCACAATGACTGAAAACTACCTGGGCTGCTGGATACAGAGATAACTCCTCTCTGTCACTTCTCTGTTTCTGTAAGAAGCAAGGGAGAAAAGATTTTGTCCTTTTTTTTCACTAGACCTACTTACTTGAGCAAGTAGGACCTACTGCAGGGTGCTCTGCAAAACAAATCAGTTGATCCTTAAGATTATTTGATATTTGTAGAGAAAGAGTGTTTGTCTCATTCTGTTTTGCCTGCGGATCTTATATGCCTGATGTATTCAGGTGGCAAGCTTTTTGAACAGGATCCTCCTCCTTTAGGAGACTTATGGATTCCCAGAGTAAATCAGCCATTCTATTTTCAGCTCTCCTCTCTAGGTAGGTGACTAGCCCTTAATGGTATTGACAGCTGTTTGCTTTGTGAGCTGACTCAAGGGCTATTACCATTTTAAGGCAGATCTTAATTTTCAGCAAAATACTGTGACAAAGTCCAGTAAAGCTTACCAACCAAAACTTTAATGCATTTCCCAAGGTAATTTCCCATGTCTTCTTGGGGGACAAAAAGTAGATTTATGTAATTTTATTATCAGTGTTGAATCTAGCAACCTATATTTATTCATGATGGTTGTTAAATATAATAGTAAGAATTTAGTAGTGTAGTGGCAAGCTCTTTGCTTATTTCTTCAGGCTTCTTATGTGTGGACACTCCTGCCTATCTGAACAGGGGCATCCGATTCAAACAGTGCATCACCCTTAAGTGTCAACAACAAAGTTGCAGCAGTTTGAATAGTTTACAGTTTTGAACAGTAAACAGTTTAAACAACAGTTTAAACCTGTGTAACTGTGAAGAAAAGCCTTGTAGGACAATAAAGATTTCTGAAGTCTTAATCAACCTACCTGTGGTTGAGATATTTGAGGAGTTAAAAGGGTTTCTGTTGATAGTAAGTATAGCTGTGCTGAATCACAGAATCTCCTTAGTCTTGCTAGAGATAATGACGTGGTAAACATGAAGCAAATGAGCTTTCTTCCAGGGTGTTTGGTTACTGGTTCTAAAAAAACCACAGTGTTCAGTAGTCTGTAGTACACTTGTTCCTCTTAAACAGGTCTCCATCCCACATCAGGGGTTGTAATCCTACTCTACCTCCAGCAAGCCTGTACATGCAAGCAGGGAAGGGGAAAAGAGTAAGGAAGGAACTAACCTTTGGAAGCAGATTTTCTTCTCTGTATACAGCTCAGGTTTAAGCAGAGCAGATTAGTTAAGCTGCAAAGAAGAGGTTTTTGTTGTTCTTGGTTGAAGGGGTTTGTTCTGCTTTTGAGGAGAAGGTGACAGAGAAGTATAATTTTTCAAAGTGGTTTCAGGAGAGTTGTCCAGTTACATTGCCACAGTAAATCTCACCCCACTCCCTACATTCTCAGTGAGGAGGGCCCACTGTCCAGGCTAGCACATGAGGCAAACCTGACAGCAAGCCACCTCTTCTCATGGAAACCTTTGACAGGTACCTGCTGCTGGCTTCTGAGCCCCAGGGCTGGCAATCACAATGTGCTCAGCAAACGCTTCCCAGCAAGATTCATTTGCTGCAATTTTAATTCCTGCCCATTTGTTTCTTCTGTTGGGCAGCAACTGAACATGAGCCCAGCACTGAGTTATGCTTGTTTCCAGCTCAGCCCTTTGAGGCACAGCTGCCCTGATGTCAGTATGAAGGCCAGCACAGATTTAAACAGATGGGAGAAATAAGGCCTTTTGCTTAGCTGACATTAGACCAACACAGCTTGGTAAAGCCGATCCGGAACAGTTGCTTCTTCCTTCCAAGAGACAGGCTAGTTTTGAAAACCTGTGCAGAGAAAAGTGTCTTTTATTTCTGGAAGAGTGTGTGGGATTTGAAAAGCCAAGAGGGAGAGATCAAGTGGTGCACTGGGTTTTCACCAGTTTGTTTGAATGCCTGTCCTACTCCTGTCCTCCATCAGCATGTCTTAAATCCATGGGTTTTTCTAAACATGAATTACTCCAGCTGGATCATCAATGTACTTAAAGATCCAGTTTGCTGGCACTACTTCCTCTTTTAACTTTCACACATAAACACAATTTCATAGAAGTGTCCTGCCAATGCTAGGTGCATGCCAGTTTAGAGTTGCACAGCACCCAGCCCAGCAACCCAGGGCTGTCTGAGCAATATACTGTCTTCCTCCATTAGAAAGAAGAAGTTGTGGCCAAGTAAGATTTTTTTAATGCCATTGGGTCATTCCTGAATGCCTGCCTTCCTCTATCCCAATAAATATGGTAGCTATACAAGTTAGAAAACTGCTTGAAGTAAAGCCCAGTTTCCTCCTGATTCATATTTCATTTGCAAAATCCAAAGCCAGCTATCCTACAGTTGGCGATGTGAAACAAGTAAGCTCATGCCATACACTCCTCCCAAGCCTTTCCACCACATGAAGGCAGCGGTCAAGTGCCTTAATACAAAACACAGGACTTGACAGACTTGTAATCTTGACCACAGTCTCAGCTTTCTTTCTTTCCCAGGCAGTGACTCCAGAACAGTGTTGCAGAACTGACTTGGTGAAACAGTGCCCGCTGACACATGAAAGGCCGTCTAAAGTGCCTGCACTCTGCTTCTGAGCTTTGTATAAGCAAGAGAGGAAACATAGGTAGGTGTAGAAAACCCTAAAGGCAGACTTGAAGTAAGCGAGGTGTTAACCGCAAGCAGGCCTTTCTTCAGCAAGTGCATGTCAGTTACAAACAGCAGGCTGGAGTCACTACATACAAAAACTCATACACTATAATACTTGCAGTCTGCAGGCACCAGCTACACCAAACCTCAGTGTAACCCTAATGGCTTGGGAAAGTCAGTGCAGCAGCAGTAACCTTGCAGGGAGCTAGACTGTATTTCAAAAGGGACTTTTTGTGCAGCACTGCAGATTTCAGCAGTGGGGAGCAGCAGTGGATAGTCAAACAGTGTTCTTGCATCAGTGGCTCATTCAAACTGCATCTCCTTCCTCCCACTTCCACTTTTCCAAGGCTGGCTTTGATTCTTAGAGTGGTGACACATGACTCCTAGACTGAAAGGAGACTAAATCATGCTGAACAAGTTTGTTCACAGATAGTATAGAAAGATCACCGATAACAACAAATTATAAAGCTGATGTATTAAATCCTGTTAAGTGCAGGGAGTTGACCTGCAGGTACCCCTTACTTGTTCCAAATGGCAAAAAAACATGGCATTTGAAGAACGGTTGCATTTCACTGTAACAGTAGCTAACATGATGCTGACTTTGTAACATGCTTTAGCATGTTAAATCTGCTCTAAAAATAACATCAATAAAGAAATTTAATTAGCTTAATTCAGTGCTGAAAAAAATCCCCAAACCTGCCCTTGAATAAAAATAAGACAGAGCCTCACACAGTCACAGTATAATCCATTTATTAGCATACCTTGTGAGCCATTAGTGTTGATCCAGGGGACATAAAAGTTTTGGCACTTGACTGATGTCAGGGGCACTCAGCCCCTGGTTAGAAGAAAGGGATTTTAATAGGACTGAGTAGACTGCTACACAAGTGAGATTTTCTTCTTGATGTGGGAAATTAAATACTTTTCTAGATAAGCAAATACACAGCCTGAGAGATGTGCATTGGTCTGTCTGGGTCACAGTGCCCCGTTCCACAAGAAGTGGTCCCAAGCCAGTTACCACCTGAGGCCATTCTGTTCCCTTCTGCTGCAAGCAACTCCTAGTGAATCTGTCAAAATGGTGTTAAATACCAGAATGCAATTCATCTCTCAAAAACTTGCATCTGATTGCTGAATATACACATAAAAATCTGTCTTGAAGTGGTTGATGGGTCACTGCAGCTTTTTGGGGGGTGAAAAAACTTCAGGATATTGACTTCATTGAGAAAAGCAGACAGACAAAAGGCAGGCCCACCTCTCCTACCCCTCAGATAACAAATATCCGTGTTCCCTGTTCCTCACCAGTGCCTCCACTAATACCTTTCAGAAACTGATCTGTTATTCTCCGCGTACAAGGATTACAAGGATAATCGACATTCTGCCCAAGTTAATAAACAGCTGCCTGATTAATTACAGCATAGAACATCATATAAACCATCACAAACATCATAGAAACCATCAGAACAGTGTTCAGCTACAGAAAAGGGATAACTCTTTAATCCAGCTTCAGAGAGCCAAAGCCTGGACTGGAGTCAAGACAGGGCTGCTATAGGTAGCAGTGCAGGCACTGCAGGTCAGGAAGACACCAGCGCTGGGTGTTCCTCAAAGAAGGATACCTGGAGCACTAATAGCTGCTCCTTACCTTACCATAGCCATGTTTCTACTCCTGCCAATGCTCCCAGCCAGTCATAGTGACATTCCCGTTCTCACATAACTAGCATGTGCCACAGTGCTGTAGGAAGTTGTCTCACAGCATCCATGTGCCACAGTGCAACCACCAGCAGTAGTGACTGAGCTCTCAGCTCCTGGGAACAGTGTATATGCATTAGCCTTATCCAATGGACTAATGCTGTGAAGACGGACTGTGTCACCCCTACAGGTATGTCAGCCAAGGCAAAGCTCTGCGTTCATGTGCTTCCTGCCCAGAGCTGCATTACTCTCCCCAGCCACACCCACGGCAATTGCTCTGAGCTCAGCACCTGCCCAAGACCCATGGGGAATTAACCTTGGCAGGTTTTCATCCCCTTGTAGCTAGGCTGCTACCAAGACCACACTAGCAAGTTTAGAACTAGCTCCAGCATACATGCATAGTACACATACAGCACTAAAACCACTCACAGCATTACCTAGTATACAAAATGATACTGAAAATAATCAGCAGATGGCACAGCCTCCCCTGGCAAACTGCATTCAGTTCTGGTTACCAAAGCTTAAAAGGTACAGCAGAAAGAGAAGACATGAAGAGGCAGTCATCAGGTTATCAGACACCTAAACAGTTTGGCTTGAAGAGAGACAGAGAAGCCATGGTTTAAAAAGGGATTATCTCTAGAGTGATGGACAACAGAGTATATAAAGCCAGGCCCCTTATTTCCTCTCATAGCTGAGAACACAAGGACAGATGGGATTCAATGAAAACAAAAGGCAATTAATTCAGGAACCATAAAAAGCAATTATGTGCTATGCAGAATAAAATTATGTTGGTTCTTATTGCCAGAAAATACTGAGGCTGAGAGTTTAGTTGGATTAAGTATGGGATTAAACATTTATATGGAAGATGAAGGCTGGTTAAACTGAATATATTAAGTTAGGGATATAAACTCTCATGCTTTAGGAAAAAAATAATCACAACAGGATAGTGCATAGTGTTTGTGTAACACCTGGAGGACTAAGTACTTGCGCTTCTGTTTTTAATGATGATAATAGTAATGCAAGTAATTAATTTAAATGGGCAAAGAACAAAATTCCCCAAAAGGAAAGGCTGTTAAAACTTGTTCAGTACAAACTGACACATATAATCCCTTAAACATCTGCTGCTGGCCAACATTAGGTACAAAATACAGTCCTAGGGTGGTTAGGTACCACTTATCCAGGCAGTTCCGATAAGCCTTGGTGGCAAAGTATGTGAGTTTGGTTTGGGCCACAGTCCCAGTTTAAACAGTAAAGAGAAATAGCAGTGCTCTGAAACAGGTTGAGACAATTCACAAGAGTATTGGCAGGCTTGCCTACAGTACCACTAATGTGTAAATGTAGAGACTGGATACTTCCCTCTTTCTGGCTCATGCAGGACTCAAAGGATATTAATTATAAGTATTCTCACAGCTTCCACAGTGACAAAATCTCGGAGAAAGAAACATTTTGAACTAGAACTTGGGAATTCCAAAAGACAATAGCAAGCCTGCATCTCACTTGTGATTACATGGTAATTTATTCTAATTCCTGAATGGCAACCAGCTAAGTAGGCTTAGGGAAATAACCTCATAGTTTCAATCCTTCAGGTGCTTCTGTGCCTGTTGGAGTTATGGGTATAAATTGAAAGATTAAACCAGGGTAAACTAGAAATGTGACAGCACCCAGGGCACAGAAACTCCATTTGAGCTGCTGTAGCATTCTGGTTTGGGGAGGCTGAAGATAAGAGCTAAATCACTCCATGTTTCCCAGACAAGTACTGTTACTGCTGGTGTTGAACTTGGCACTTAATGCTCTGCAAGACCAGAGGTCTGTGGTATAATTGCCCTCAGTCCTCCTCTAATATTAATTTCTGGAAGATAAGGAGCAGTCTGCAGCTTGTGTCTTAGGGACTTTGCCAGCAGCTGTAGGACAACACAGCCAATGTGGAGCCAAGCACAGCCCTGCCAAAGGATCAAGCCTGGCACTTCAAATAGGGTTATCAGCACAAGCTGCACTGCAGACTCCCCGCCCTTTGAGAAGTAGCACACACAGATCTGATCTGTGCCAAAGCCAGTTTGCAGGGATTTTGGCATTGCGTGATTTAGAGATTCCTACAATTCTTTTTTAAAAGAAAGTTTCCAAGGAGGATCTTTAAACATTCCATCGCAACAGGTAACCCAGTTATCCTACAATCCCTGGAAAGAGTAAATGGAACTGTTTAGCATTCATACACAAAAATCAGTCACCCAGCCAGGTCAGCACCTTTACATAAAGCTGTCTTATAGAAGACAAGTTAAAGCTTTAGGCAATCACTGCTTATCGAATCCAAAGCGATTTCCAGGACTCTGTCACCACATGTCCTGTAGCATGACTTTGTTAATCCGCAGGTTGTGCTCTGCCTCCTGCTCTTACCTTGGTCATAGTTAGGTACTAAGCACCTCAGTGCCCCTGAGCTCAGACCTTCCAGGCAGCAGGCCAGTGCCTGACCCAGTCATCGCTTACCCTACAGTGCATGAGTGAACCCAAAACATGCACATCATGACTAGTTCTGCGTGTCCCATCCTGTATTACTACTCTGTGTTCGAGTCTTTGGTTATACATCAAAGCTTATTGCCCTTGCTCCTGAGCAGACCCGTCTCCTCTCTGGCTGGTCTATACACAGAGAGAAGACACTGTGCACTGCACAACTCTTAACGCACTTAGCCCTTCTGCCTAGTTTTGTATTTTCTACCCACTCAAGAATAAGAAATTAACTTACAAAAGTGCTTAAGGCCTAAGAGGAAACTCTGCTCATTTGTTTGAATGGGAGGGAAGGAAGAAATTTAACTATTCAAGAACGCCTGCTTTCTCTCAGGATTATTTCTGCCCAGGCTGAGAACTACAGCTTGATGGCAGTGTACGCATATCCTCCAGTTAAGCTGCTTTACCCCCACTGAGAGGAATGAAAAAGGAAATAGTACAGAGAAGAGAGGAAGCATAGAAGCATAGCCCAGAGGTTGCAAGAATAAGACACACTTTGGGAAAGCAGGAAGCTGCTTTGCAACACGCTTAGTGTTTTACACAAGGAGTGAGTAACTTGCTTGAGGTGCATCTGTACCGCAGGAATATTTCTGTATTTCAATGGGAGAACTGTGAGCACAGAGCTATTAAAGACTAACATCACAAATAAAGGGCAGCTAAGAACTGTGGTGAATGAAGTATCAAGAGAAAGCTGCTGCAGTGCTGTTTAACAGTGATTCAACACCTGAATGTTTGAGATAAACATTACATTTGGTTTTAAAGAAAAATAACATGTCTATTCAGCCTTTTGAGGTCACATTTTTAAGTTCTTTGTAGGAAACACAAGGGCAAGAAAGCTACTGTCTCCTAAAAAATGAAGATTTACTCTTACACAAAAAACTGATTCTAGGAGATGCTGCTTTAAGAAAAAAAAAAAAAACCAAACCAAACCAAAAAACAACTAAACCTAATGAACACAAAATAACCACTATATTGAGAAAGTAGCAAAAAAACCATAGCATCTGGCAGCTGGAAACATGCGATAGAGGATTACAGAAGGAGGGACAAGCATCTTTTAGCCTGGAAAGATACTTTAAAGGGATCATATGGGAGCAGATCTACTATTCAGAAGAGAAAGATTCACCCTTGAAGCATAACAGGGAAGGAAAAGACCCAGCTGTTGGCCTGTTCCTCAGCTCAGGTTAAATCTCTGATTCTTGGAATTGGAGAGCTGTTACGAAAAGAAAATATGAAGATTTCGGCTATGCCAGAGCCTGGTGCCATCTTCTGAGCATCTCACGTCTCCTTGCAGCATTTTTCAACTGTGCAAACATACAAACCCCGGAACAGATTGACAGAGGCAGGTATCTCTCCACTTACACATTTCTGCGTGCAGGGCAACAAGTGTGATTGCATTACAGGACTCAGATAGTCAGAGCAACATAGACTTATCATTCTTACCAGTGAACACTTGCTTTCTCTGCTCAGAGATAACAAACTAAAGTGAAACCAAAGACTTTGTGGAATCAGCCATAACTGTTTTTCTCCCAGTTCTACATGAAAGTCTTTTCCCAGTGTCCAATCTCCACCAGCCACAGGCCAGGAGCCACAGCCTTCTGCTGCTGTGGGGCAGAAGGGCCATATGTTGAAGTTCCTAGAGCTCAGACATTGTCATTTTAGCTTGGTCACTTTCTTGACCCAGGGTACGTATTTGCTGACCTTCGTGTACACACCGGGGGAATCCTTCCGACCACAGCCGTAACCCCAGGAGGTGATCCCCACAATGACCCAGCGCCCATTTGACCTCTGGCACATGAGTGGCCCTCCACTGTCACCTTGGCAGCTGTCCACCCGCTTGTCTTCAGAGAGGTTCCCAGCACAAATCATGCGGTTCGTGAACTTGTGCCCATAGCGGGCCTCACAGTCTTCCCGTGGGAGAAGAGGCACCACTCCCTGCAGTAGGGTTCTTGAATAGGACTTCCCTGGAACAGAACAGAACACTGTCCAGACCAGTTCACATTCAGACAACAGCAGCGACCTACAGCAAGGGTGCTCCACACAAAAAAAGATACTTGTACATTTCATGTCAAAGCTATGGCACAGGAATAGGCCAAGCTCAGCACCTCTGAACAACCAGAACGTCACAAAACAGTGCTGCCAAGCCAAACCACAAGAAAGAGCTGTAAGATCAAAGAAATGGGGAAGAGGTTGGAGAAAAAGGTTAGATCAAAGGACGAGTCTTACTCCTGGTTGTGACAACAAGTAACTTGAACCTTGTTCAATTTATTTCACTTCTTTGAGCCTCCATTTCCTCCTCTGTAAAACAAGGGCAGTGTTTTCTCAAGAGGATAAATGCACTAATATTTGCTAAGTGTTCGATCCTCAGAGAAGCTTTGGAAGATGTTTCAGAAGCATCCAAATATTATTCAAAGGGAGCTCACTTCATCTTTGGCTAGATTTGTCCCTATTTGCTTAAATCTCTTGAGAGTACAACTTGCTCATGACATATGGTTCACATGCTATATTAGAGTAAGACATTTCTGTGTCCAGGCTTTATGGTAAGCTCACAAGGTAGTGGGTAACTGCCCCTCTCATTGGGCTAGTGGGTTTGGCATGTGCGAGGGATTCTGGCCATTAAGCACCAGTGCAGATTAAGGGAGTTGTAAGGCTGAAATGCTTCTTGATCCTCCACTGACAGCCCAAAGTGACATGTGCACTTTGTGCAACTGACTCCAAAGGCACATATATACTTGCAGTTGAACACACAGGGTAACAGCTAGGGAAACAGCTGGGAAGGATGGGCAAGTCCAAACTCAACAGACAAGCTCCTAGGGGCTATTTGCCTCTTGGCAGTAAGTCCTTCTTAACACACGGCTTTGCTCCCATCACAGCAACCCCAGAAAGGCCTCCTTGCTCTGAGCTCTGCATCGCATCTCTGATCCTCAAATGAGGGAAGACTGGACAGCTGGTTATAAAGCTTTGTTTAGAGTTTAAAGCTATCTCCAGACCTTGCTAATGTATCCATTTAAGGACTCCACCAAGCCCAGCATTTTGAAACATCACCTTGAGAAACTTAAGTATTTAATAATTTAATTTTCCTAGAAGATTTCCTGCTCCCTTTTACTTAGGAAACTCCATGGCAATGTGCTGCAAGAGACAGGTTCAGGCTGTCTCGAACCTAGTGCAGAAGCCAGCTTCAGAGCTCAACTGTCCCTGCAGCAATATCCAGGGAGATAGAGCAAGGTAGTCTAAGAGAGATCCCTTCCACCTCTAAGGCCCCACTTCACTATTACAGTACCATGAAGAAGGCAGGAGGTGATGGAAACATGGCGGCCTCCATAGGCTTTGTACGGCTCTGCACAGGCTGCTATCTAAGGGGTCTGCTGTGGGCCAACATGTATGTAAAAAGGGGAAGAAAGAGAGGACTGTGGCCAGATGGCAGCATTACTCTGTCCCCAAGTTTCAGAGGGATGCTATGGCAACCTGAACTTCCACCTTGAGCAGGCTCCAGAAGCCTTAAAATCAGAAGAAAGCACAATGGCACAAAAATCACCTCCCCACTCCTTAACATCATGCACTAGCACAGACAAATAGGAGCAGTAAGAACATGGCCTCGAGTTGTGCAGACATAAATTAATGGCCCATGTAGACTTCTAAACCCAGACTCTTTCACCTTTCTTGCCAGTCAAAGCCGCCTCACTCACCTGTGTCTCCCCAGCCAGAGATGATGCAGGCTTGCCTGTTGATGTCAGACTTCTCTTTCCTGTCAGGCAGGCAGACAGGCAGAACATAGCGATTGAAGGAGAGACAGTGCCCCTCTCTGCCCCGCATCCGGACCAGGGCAATATCGTTATCATTGCTGCCAGCCCAGTAGTTCCTGTGGAGGACGATCTGCTCCACGGGCAGCTCCCTCTCAAACTCATCCTTCACACCCGTGTGGTAATCACCCACCCGCAGCAGGTAGCGCCGCACATCAACACCAAACCTGGAGAAACAGAGACGCAAGTTCTTGATGCTCCTGCTGAGAAGGAAACAGACTCACACAAGTCTCAGTTTCTGTGAGGCTGATCCACCTCCTCACAACCTGAAAAGACATTGTGGCACATCTTTGGTAGAGGTTATAATGCCAGCTGTTGCAGTCAATGGGTGTCCCAAATTACTCTCTACCATGCATAGGATTTTTTTCCTATAAAAAAGGGCTACAATACTTGCAACAGGCTTGTGACCTCATCTGTTCACAGTTCCTTAAAGCACCAAAGAATGGCAAAGTGCTGGTTCGCTTTAAGTTGTGAAGCCTCAAAGTTAAAAGGGAGCTGTAAGCAGTGAAGGATAAAGCAAGCCTATCTTGAGTCATCCCCATAAATGCTTCAAGATTCCACACATCATAACTCAAAGGTCTTGGTTTAAGAACTTTGGTTGTGTGGTTCCATGGGCTGGAAGGATAACCTTGTACAAGGTTATCTTGCTCATCACTTGGTATCCCTCAGGGCTCCCCACCCATAAACACACCTTTTGAAGCAGTGGGCTGCAGTCACTACCCAGCAGCTGCTGATCAGGGTTGCTCCACACAGCAGACGAGTATCTCGATGAAAACCCTTCAACCGCAGTGAGGCCTGCCATGGCCAACTGCCTCTGAACAAGAAACAGAGGAATAATAGCTGTCACACACATGGGAGCTGGTTTCCTCTTTTCCCATCCACTCTGCCCCATCTGGGCTCAGCTGGTGTGAATTCTTCCCTAGATAGACCCACTGGTTCAAATTAAGTTCAAAAATGACCAGTGAAAATGTGTTGATGTATTCAGCATTTGCCAGGCTATTTCCAGAGCCTGTAGGGAAGCTGGAACCAGTTCTGGCTTTCCTGGCAATTACAGGTAGTACCTGAGGGACTTGTTTCCACCTATGATCCTTTTCTTGCGACGGTGAAGCAGACGCATCCCGCACACACCAGACTCTGGACCTGCACAGCAAAGTTAGAGTCATTGGGTAGCTACCTTCAGCTTAAGCATCAACAATTGCTGTCACAGAGCCAAACACTGTTCACCTTCCCCAAGAGCCTTAATCCTCATTGTAGTTGATTCTGTTGTGCTGTGCATATGGAATTCGTAGCAGATTTGATCCCGTAGGTTTCCTCAGTTTTGGTGGAGGTGCTTACCCACAGTACCTGTAGTCTTATGCAAGGAACTAGACCTCTACAGCTATTTCCTCAGTACCATAAACCCCAAAGTTTGCTCATGGTTAATGCTCTAAGGAAGGGTATGGTGACTTGGCTATGGGGCGGTTCAGCAGGCTCAAAGGCCTGACATAGGTGGTGCTCCTCCAACTAGTCTGGAGCACCCTATGCTCCTAAGAAGAGACAACAAAACCAAGGATTAAGTAGGAGGTGCAGGACAGGACATGCTTAATTTTCAGCCAAGGGAAGAAGTACAGGTAAAAAGCATAAAGGCATGTAGAGATCCTACAGCTGGAGCTCCAGATTTCTGCACAGAAGAAATGGGCATGTTACCTGTTCTCCTGATATCCTGAACCTTCTCTTCCACATAGTCACAGATCACACCAGCATCTTCACTGTGCCAGCAGCTGGGAATCCCTGTATCAGGCCTCACACATTGCCCCAGGGTGTGCTCCGTGCCTCTGCATTCTATGTTGTTCAGATGGATGGGTCCGTGGCCTTCACCAAAATAAGCCATTGCCCTGGCTTTTGCTGTACCACTGCAATTACAGAGAGGGTGGCTAATCTGCAGTAGGCAGGTGAACCTGATGTACCATCACATTTTAAGAGAAATAATATTTATGTGTCACTACACACAGACAGTAGTTCAGTAAGAATATGACCTTACTCCCTCAATATGGTTCTATATGGGTATGCCAAAACTAAGAAAGAAAGCCTCCAGAAACTGGTCCAGAGAGAAGTGATCCCCTTGAGAGTTGTTTCTATCTGTATGATGCATGTACCAGAGCTCTCACCTGAATCCCAGCTGCCTGCAAACCACTGCAGCATCTCTGTCTGTCCAGCCATCATCACAGACACTGCCCCACTGCCCATTCAGGAATACCTCAACTCGTCCCTCCTTGGTGCTTTCTCCATCCATGAGCCGCACAGGAGGCCCTGCAGAAGAAAACACGTGGGTAGCTGCAAGCAAAACCACCCAAGAGTGTGGGGTGCCCAGAACTTGGGTCCTATAGGAAAGGATGAATCCCAGGTACCAGTGAGCTTTAAAAAAAAAAGGAAAAAAGAAAAAAAAAAAAAAAGAAAGAAGAGGAGTGTTTCTATATGAAGACATTTCAGCTCTGCACTGAATCAGAAGACTGCATACATATTAATTTAATACATACTGGAAATCATTAGTGGATCATATTCTGAAAGCTGAGTAAAGAGGAGAACAAGAACAGAAGGAAAGTTATTTAATCCTGAGCCAAGAGTGGGCAAGCTTAAACATGCCCAGGAAATAAATACATTAAATTATAAACCTATTACATTATCCTAAGCAAGAGAAGAGTTCTCCATTCAGGAGAAACAAGAACATTGGATACCATCTATTTCAGTAAAAATGTGTGACAAACTCAAAAGTCTCCTGTATGAGGGTAGGGGGAGAGTATCAGGCCACATATAAATGAGGAAATTACGCTAATGGAAATATATTCACAATTTTAACTAAAGTGTGCCATCCACACAAGAGAGTGCAAATTTCCTCACAACAGCACCTTGCATCTGAAGTCTTCTTGTCTTGGCAAGGTGTAACACTAACATAACTACACCAGTTACCTACACCAGGTCTAGTTAAAGGGGTCCCATGTTCCCACAGACTGAGGGATCTCATCAGTGAGCAATGGCACACTAAGGCAGCCATCTCTCAACCCCTCAGGTTTGTTTTGGAGACAGCCAGTTCTCTCCAGTTTCAGTTTCCCTGCTGGGCTGGCCGTAGGTCTGGTGGAGCCACAGTTCTGCCCCAAGACAGCCAGGGCTCATTCCTAGGAGTCTTCCTCAAAAAGCAGCCCCCTCATCTCCCACATCTGCCAGAGATTCCCAAGGAACAGCCTAGCATGTGACACTTCCCCACGGCCCAGGGCGAGAAGCAAGGCGAGTTACCCAGGCTGCCATCCATGACTGTGTTGCTCTCCAGGGAACAGCGGACTCCCACATCCTCAACGTGTGAGCAGTCATGCTGCCCCCAGTTGCTGTGGGGACAGTCCAGGAGTGACAGCTCTGTCCCCACACAAGCCACATCATCCAGTAAGATAAAGCCTTGGCCAGCAGCATAATCCCCTTCAGAGGCCAGAGTAGCAGGACCACTAGAGGATGGAAACATGACATCAGATTCATTAAAACTCATTAATCTCACAGAGGGGATTAGACACAAGCTTAGACAAAAAGGGAAATTCCCCTGCAGAGCTCAGCGGTGATATCAGTGGCTTCCTGACCTAAACCACTCAGTGACACACAGAATGGCAAACAAGGCACATCTCACCAGCTTCAGCTTTCAGGAAGGCCTTCTCAGACTAGTCCATTTTCTAGTGACTGGTCAAAGGCAGAGTAGCACAGAGGGCCAGCTATACCACAGAGGCTGCTTTGCAGACGTGACACCAGGTCTATCAGTATGGGGAGGGGCTAGTGGAGGAGGCATCAGAAATACCAATATTTAAGTAATTCCACCTCTTTTTATAGGAAGCAGCTACTTGGAATTGCAATTTTAGGCACTCTGGGAGATGACAAACACAGTATGCAGCTCAACTCAAAAGACAGAATTTAGTTGAGTCTTTTTTTCAATCTATAAAGCTGAAAATTTATAATCATACTTAAAAAATCCACAAAACACCTCTACTGGCTCCAAGACTACAGTATCCTGATCTTAAATCTTCTTCAAGCTCATACCTGGAGGGCTGACAGTTCAACAATGGGCTGAAAGAAAAGCATTATGAAAATCCCTAATACTACTCTTTTTTTGCCCTGATACGTTCAGGTGCCGAAGCAGGTGATGTGTTTAGCTGACAGAACAGGTGGGTGATACTGTTTAGTGACAGAGCAGAGGAGGTGGCAATGCTGAGCTGATACACCTGCAAATTTAAGAAGTGTTGGGAGAACTTTCTGACTTTGGTGAGGGGTTTAGAAAGACAGTATCAAGCCTGTTATCTGCTTCCAAACAGGCTGAGGCAGGAGATAATAAAGTTTGGTGTTTTTTTCCCCTTGGAAAGGATGTGGATACCTATTAATTTTTCTTGAATAAAGCTGCATAATGGGTAATAAACCTTCTAACAAAGACAGCATTGAAGGATCAAGGTCCAGCCTATCCCAGTGAAGGGTGATGGAATCTAATCCTTGAAATGAGGAAGCACAGACACTACACACACTCTCAGTCCTACCTGAAGCCCAGCTGCCTGCAGACTACCTGGGCACTGAGGTCTGTCCAGCCATCATCGCACACTGTGCCCCAGTCTCCGTTGTAATAAACTTCTACCCTGCCTTCACTGGGGCTGTGGCCACCAGCCAGCCTGATGGTGCCCTCTGCAAGGGATGGGAGAAAGAAAGGTCAGTGCTCAGCAGGGGAGAAAAGCAGCAGCCTGCGCCCCACTGCTGAGGTTTCTGTACAGCCCATGAGTGAAATAAACCAGAGAAACAGATACCTGTGGGTATGTAAAAAGCAAACATTCATTGCTCCCCAACACGACCGCTTGTCAGTGAGGATTCACTTCAGCCTTTCCATGCCACCTTGGTGGAAAGAAAGCCACGGGAACACCACCAAGCCTGTCTCTGACCCATTCCCACCCGCTGCTTGCTCTCTGCACCTCTCTGCTTCCACAGGTGGCAGCTATATGTAGAATCCCTGCAGGATCCTGAGGCAGGGGGATTATCTACTAAGCAAGCCATGTAATACGGGAGTAAGATTGGCTGCATCTGACTGGTATAGAGGTGTAGATCTGTACCTGTGAAAGGGTCACAGGAGACCCCAGCATCTTCAATGTGGTCACAGTTTTGCTGTCCCCAGTCACTCTTCTTGCACTGGTCAAGTGAGAGTTCATTGCCTGAGCATTGCACTTCATCCAGCAGGATTGGGCCAGATCCCTGCCCATAGTGAGCCCACGACAAGGCTTTCGGGTTCCCACTGCAAACATTACAGACACATATGCTCAGTAAGGAAGGTCACAGCCTTGTGCCCTCACATTCTGCCTTGCACAGGGACTCTGCCACACTAGATCAGATTAGCTATGAGAGGACACTGTTTTTCTGACACAGTGGTGTTTCCAGCTGTTAACTGGAACTACTGTAAAGCTGTTAACACTACTGGAAAGTGTTGTAATGAGACCTCCCAGCACATAGCAAAAATGTGCCTGCAACATGAACAGTTCAGACACCTGGGGAGCTCTGAGGACAACCAGGTTTCAATCTCAGTAACAGGCAAAACTCCCGGACTTTGAGGGATCTCAAACTTGAATTGTCTATTTTAAACAATCCTGTACTGACGAAATTTTCAAGAATGCCCAGCATACAACTCTCATGTTAAGCACTGAATTGTACACAGGAGAATGAGGTGCCATTACATAGGGTGATCAGTCCAGAATTATCTTTCCCAGGGTTTCTGTATGCCTCCTAGAGAAAGGGCTGGTACTATAGTGAAGGGAGATGCTCTCATGTTCTTCATTCTGCTTACTTCTAGGACCACTCCATGATATACAGCAGGGAAATTACCTGAGTCCCAGCTGCCTACAGACTACTTCAGCATCCCGGTCATCCCACTGGTCATCACAGATGGTACCCCACTTGCCGTCATGGTAAACCTCCACTCGTCCTTCAAAGCTCTCCTTTCCCCCAACTAAACGCAGTGGGGCATCTACACCTGCGCTTCAAGAAGGGAAAAGAGAGCACAACAGAACAAGACAGAGACAAAGCATATCCAGCAGTTCAGGGTGTAGAACCATTCACCAGCCAGAGGAGCTCTTGGGATGCTCAGTTCCCATCCTCCCCTCTAGATCCCACAGAGGCATCAGTGATTGCAGCCCACAGTAAGGGGCTGCTTCAGGGGTGGCTCTTTAACTGGCTGTTACAGTGACTAAGACTTTGCTGCCTGCAGACAAAATCCTGGTTTGATGGAAACGGGATGTGGGCATAAAGAGCAGCCATCTTTCAGTGACTGTAGAAGTATGCCCACTCTGAGTGTTTGCGATTGGGAAAGGATGGATAGTTTTCCCCTGGAAGGGAGATAACCACCTGAACAGCAGGTGAAAGAAGAACATGCTCCCATGATTTGCTCACCATAGCTTCACAACCTTACATTACACATTTTATCAGCAACACTGATGCAAGAAACAGGGAGTGAACCTTCCCTGGAGACTTACCTTCTGGAGGGACACAGATTGCCATGGCACTCCCCTGCTTACAAACTCCTGACACAGCTTCCCGGTAGCCACACTGCAGCAGGGCTTTCTCATCCCCATGGCAGTTTGCTGACTGCAGGTGCAGGGGAACAGGCCACAGTCCAGGGTGACTCTTCTTCCCAGCTGAGCCGATCTCACTAGTACAAAGAACACAACAGAGCGACGAAATGCCATAGCACTGCTCGACTCACCAGTTCCCCTCGGTTCCTGTGACTCCGCAGTCCAGTTGTGCCATTTCACATCCCACTGAGCCCAGTTGACTGGGATGCATAAAGGGGTGGCATTTACAGTTTAATGGGAAAGCACAAACAAGCACAAAGCACTTCCCACCACCTAACCCATTCTGTGTTCCTACTTAAGGCAGAAGAGTTGGTCTGGTCAGAAATGGCCCCCTCGCTTGAGAGTGATGAACAAACTCATCAACAGATTCAAACATCCAAATATCTGAATTACCTTCTTCCTTCTCTGTAGACATTATCTCCTCACTATTTGGAAGTATGAAGGTCCAAACCCCAGATTCCCAAAGACGGTTCACGCTCTCAAAAATTCTATTAGATCACTACAGTAACTCCAGCTGGTAATACTAAAAAGAGGATACGATCTCACACCTCACTCATCGCAGTCTGTAGCACCAAGCAGACACTAGCTTTAAAGAAATCTTGCAAATGCTGTTTGGGTTTAGCACAGCCACAGAAAAAAAACAGTATGAAAGGACCCTGGTAAATGGGAAATGAGTCCACAAAACCAACTCCTCTCCCCCAGCCAACACACTATGCCAGGGAGACTGTAACCACAGAGCCTGATCTTTCAAAGGCTACGGGAGCAGTAACTCTCGCAACCAGACTGAGGTTCCCACCTGAGACCTAGTTGCCTGCAGACAACACTGGCGTCCCAGTCAGTCCAGTAGTCAGCACAGATGGTGCCCCAGAGTCCATTGAAGTACAGCTCCACACTACTATCTTCAGCCAATCGCACAGCACCTTCCAAAAGAGGGGAGGAAATAAAGTAAAAGCTGCTATCTTGTGATGACTGTTTTAGACCAGCAAGTCTTGGACTTGCACAGAGCTGAGCTGAACTGCACTTGGCTTCTCTCATCCCTGTTTTGCTGTTTTGAAGGCACCTTTCTGAGTCCTGCAGTCGCTGCTCGGCAGGATAGTCGGTGCTATGTTCTTTTCAAAGCCATGGTAACATTGCAGGAAACTTGGCTTCTGCCACAGCTCCTGGATTCTCCTTCTGTGAAATGGGGATGATTTTACATGCTACCTTGAAAAGGTGTATGGAAATGGTAGGCTGTCTAATTCCTTTTGACACTCCACTGATTTATTTACCATCAACCACCTATGACAGTCACTGTTGCTATAGCTAGGTGCTCAGTAACAGCAGGTGAATCCTCTTTAAATTCTCTAAGAAAAGCAAGTTACAAAGTAAATGCCTTTTCAATTCTCACTGCACCACAAATACCTACCACAGTTTAGAAAGCACATTTCCTTGCTTAGTTATGTATTGTGTACACCTTCTGTCTGTAGTAGCTCATGCAGGCACACAGCACAACTACACTTGTACCCCTCACTTTAATGAAGCCATCTCTGAAAGCACTTTCACTGGCAAGGGGAAAAAAGACATTCATTTCATTTATTAAATTGCACTTCATCTGTTCTCTAAAACATAGAGAAAGCAAGGAAGGTCAGAAAGCAGGAGGACAAACAAAACCTTTTTGAGAATGTTGCGCTGAAATCCGTGCACTGAGGGAGCTCAGCTCCTTTGCATGCCTCCAAGCAAGCAGCAGTCCTTGTGTCAGCACTGTGAAGAATTCCAAAGCAAGCCTGTAACCTACCTTGCCACAGATTTACCAACCTAGCCACAGAAGAGTTTTGCTTATTGTATTTGAACAGCTACACTTACAGGAGGAGAGCTCTGCTACAGGCACTCAAGAAGCAGGAGTGAGTTGTTTTCCACATAACTTAAACTGTCTCAAAGTGGCATAAGTTAACAGTAAAAAAAAACAAAACAAAAAAGAAGTCTCCTTGTATGGGAATAAAAGCATCTATACATGGCATTATGGCTACAGCAGCTTAAATCCACCCCCTGTTATATACAGACGTTCTTCTCCCACACAGGCTAGCCTCTAGTCCTAATTATTTCGACAGTTTGGGACAGTTACTGTACTGTGCTCCTTTCACAGGGTGTCCCACCTGCCGCTTGCAAGTCTGTGCAGCACCCATTTCTGCCCTGAGCCCCCAGGGCAGTGCAGGCAAGCACTGGCAGAGAAACACAGCAGCCCTTACCTTGGTTACAGTCGCAGTTAGCCCAGCCGATGGCACCTGATGCAAGCCGGTAGAAGCACCAGGGCGCAGTTCCCCCATCCGGGTTCCTGCAGTGGTTGTGGTCCCCCAGGCCACGGTCTGGGTACTGCTGAACATAATCGGGGAACTCTGCCCAGTTGAGGCACTCTGCCCCAGCCTCAGTGACCGCCAGTGAGCCATTGTAATACCCAAGAGGTCCAACACCACACACGCTGGATGCTGGGCACAGGAAAGGAGCTGTTAGCATCACTTAAGGCATCATACACCAAGGCTCAGACAATGTGGGAGATAATAGCTGATCTCCTGAAACATCTCCCATGTCTGCAGTCCTGGTTGCTACTTGCTTGATTTCAATTCTACCATTCTTCAAGGCAGCTGCTCAAAGAATGTTTATAATATACACTGTCTAAACCACAAGTTGATCTGAAAGTCATGAACTGCCCAGACAGACCTTTGAAATGTCAGCTCTGGGCCCAAACATGGACAACTTGAACCAGTTCCCGTTACCATTTATTTCAATACATGTATTCACTTGCCCTGGAGCAGTACTTGAGCCTGGCACACACTCCTCCACTTCCTTCCCCACCTGCTTTGGCACCCGGCTAAGATGCTCTTAAATGTGATCCTAGGCTCTTTAGAAGATTAGCTGCCTGTCTAAATTGATTGAAAGTGAGGAGAGTTTAAAATTTCATTCTACAAAGCAGGAATGGGAAATGGTATTGTAGTTGTACGTTCCCTACACACATTAGCATGTACCCTGGCTTATCTGAACTTGGATGATACATATGTAGGGAAAGGGAACCTATTTGGGGGAAGTGCAGGTGCCAGTGGTCCGTGCCAGTGCCCATGTGAAATATCTCATGGAAAGAAACCCCAACAACTAATTTATTATTGCCTGTCATGGTCCCTTTAACAAAAGAAGAAAACTCTCCATTCATGACCCTGAAATAAGAAAGGGGGAAACCAGAACCAGATTCTGTGTGAGGGTGAGCTTTTTAGAGTCCATAACATGGAGGAGCAGATACAGAAAGGGATAATGGTTACAGCTCTATTGACTGTATTGAATAAACAAAAAGAGACCAACACTTTCAGAAAACCTTCCTGCCATAAAGACACATAGGGCAAACATTAAGGGTACAAAGAAGCTTCGCCATTTGCCTTGTAGCTGCTGCCAAGCCAAGAGGGGGTGAGTGACAGCTGAAGATTAATGGCAGGGGACAAACATGAGAAGCAGTTACAGGTAAGTGTCTGGAAAACACACTGTGCCCTTTGCATCATGCCTGGCACTCTCAGAGGGGCTGTCTGAGAATTCAGTAGTTATTAGAGCGGAGGAAAGGTGAGCATGCAAGAATGAGGCAAAGAACAAAATTAAAGAACATGTGGGAGGAGTAGGGAGCTGCAGGACTAGTAGACATGAAGGAAACAAAGTGGTCTGGCCATTTTGGGGAAGGAGATAAACAAGCATTTAGGCAGGAGTAAAGATTAAAGTACTGATGGAAAGAAAGGAAGAATACCAGGTAGCAGTTCACCGTACCTATGGTCTCAGATCACCACTGCAGGAAAGAAGCTGCCTGCTGACTGAATTAATAACTTCTTGTTCTTACCTGTACTCTGCAAATGGTTTTGGTTGGGCTGGGATCCCAAGAAAGCCTGGGAAAAGAAACAGAGCAAAAGGAGAAAGATGATTATCTGATGAAATAAACATGGGCATGTCCTAAAAGCAGCTCAGCATTTTGCTGCTTTAGGCAAACATGCCCTAGTAACCAGCCTCTTCCCTGCTCTCCCCATTGCTCCTCTTCAAATCCAATCACAGCTCTGCTCACTAACAGCAAAATGAATAATTACTGGCCTGCAGAGATTTACCCTTGAACACATTGCAGGGCTTTGCTTGGTCTTTTCCAATAGAATTGGGAAGTCCGAGCGAGATGCCTATGTAAAGAAAAGCTAGAAGAAAATAACTGTTACCAGTAAGGAAAACTCATTCTCTCCCCATTTCTAGAGCAAGCCATCTATGGCCACAGCAGCAAACAGAGATGTATCTATGTGATGGGAAGATGCCCCCAGGGATCCCTGTTAAAATAGTAACTAAGTGTACAAAGTGGGGAAATGCCTAAAGGAGAAACACAACAATGCTTTTGGGGGATTTTGGTTTTAATACATGAGAATATGATATGACCTATGGTATTATTACCCCAATGGGGTTAAATAGTTAAGAACAAAAAATATGAAACAAAGTCTTCAGAATTCCAGCATCCTGCCCAGCCCCAAAACTGTATTTCCTCATATAGGCAGTGGTTTTGGTGGTCATAACTTGATTGCTGGCTGAAAGATAGGGATCTCCACTAAACACCATTACATGGTGTGCAGACAGGTGCAAGATCTTCACAGAGTGAAAAGAAGAAACTGTACACGCTTCTGTTAACTCCTTGTAGCTTAATTAATTTCTAAATACTTCTAAATGAATGTTTCTAATATTTCTATATGAACAAGGCCTTGTTATTCACAGAGCAGAGTTATGCATATAAAGACTACCAGCTATTGGAAATGGTTCTGGTTTTCTTCAAATGCAGTAATTTTGCTTCTCTCAGCTCCACCTTTCCCTGGAAAAGGGGAAGAGTAAAATCTGGAATTAAATCAAACCCACCTCTAGAATAATGAGAGAGAGTTCCCATAGATACCTGACAAGAATGACACCTACTCATGGCAGACATCTTTCTTTTTAAAACAAGCTTGTGAATATGGTCCATCAGGTGTTGGCGACCATGGCCAAGCTCCACCATCACCCTCCGGAAGTCAGAATATGATGCTACATATCAAACATGAAATCCTGACATGACTCAGAAACAGCAGATTAGATCTCAGGTGCACATACACAAGGGATGCATGGATAAAACAGCATTTAACTGACAAATGCTTTTCAGCCAAAAATCCATCTGCATGTATCAGGCTGTTGAAATCCCACATAATGGTCTGAGAAGTATCAATGCCAAAGGACTTATCTGAGGATCTCAAAGCTATTTCCAAAGAGAGGAAAGTGAGCTAAGCCACACTTTTGTGACAGCACCAAACAGCTGACTGAGCCACACTCCAGGTCCCCTGGTGCATTTAATGTGCACCTGCACACACACGTAAGCCCGCAGGCAACAGAGGGATGGGTTGGACTAATAACAGGCTGTACATGAAAGCCTGAACTTGCTCCTGGAGATGGACCATAAATAAAAGAATTGCAGTCCAATATGCTTCCCTTCTAATGAAAGATTAGTTGTTGCCAGTTCACATAGCAGCTTCCAAAACACCCCAGCACTGACCATCTTAGCTAAGATTGACCAAATCTTAGTGCAGACACTACGTGCTGTAGTCACTGCCCCACATCCATGTGGCTATAAATCATCTGTTCCTAACAGCAACAGGGGTAATCAGTCCATCATCAAAGAACAGAAACAACGGATCTTTCCTGCCAGGGTCACTGCAGTGCCTGAGAAACACAAGAAACCTGAGCCAAAGCATCTGCAAGCCCTTGTGCATCCTGCTTCCCTGATTTGTTTCCTTTTCTGAATTTCATATGCACAATGAAATAAATCCCTCCCCAAGCCCCCAGCTCTTCCCAGAGACCACAGCTGCCTGGATGCGTTGGAAAACATATTCAAGTAATAACAAGATCCACTTACAGTGAGGACATTAAAAGAGCCATGTGACTTTGCACAAGCAGATAGAAGAATAGCCATTTCTTACCTCAACACCTCTGAGACAGGATAACAGACTGGAGAGCTCTATGAGTAGCCCCAGTACTTTGGGGATCTCCATCCCTCCTGTCAAAGCGGGCAGAAGCTTCTTCAAGCATCACATTGCCGTTCAGCTGCCAGGCTCAGCTGCTGCCTCCTCCCCGGGCTCTGCAGCTGGGCTTCCCCGGGAGCAGGGCACTAGCCGCTCCGCACCGGAGGGAGAGGGATGCCTCTTCCATTTCTGTGCAGGGAAAGGGGTACAGGGGAAGGGATCAAAGTTCCCAGCAGCATCTTAGAATTTCACTTTCCCCTTTCTCTCCCCATCTCTTCTCCTTGGTTATTCTCTTTGGAAAGGGGAAAAAGAGGGGAGAGCAGTAAGGGCGGAGAACATGCCCCTGTGTTTCTCTCGCACCCTTAAATCCAGGAGGAGGCAAGCGCTGGCGGGTGGGGCGCAGCCCTCAGCCCGCTCTCCCCTCCCTCTCCAGGTCTGCGCTTCTCCTCGCTGCCAGCCCCCGCCTCCCGCCCGGCGCCTGGGCCGGCCGCGCTCCTCTCCCTTCCCTCCCGAGGCAGGGAGGCTGCAGCCGCGGTGGGGACGCGGGGCTGTGTCCTCCTGCAGAACCACCGGCAGCAGAGCTGGAGAAGGAAGCTGCTTGTGCGCGCACACTTGCCAAAGATTATTGTTGGAAGGAATCTGGACTTTATCCCCCCCCCCCCCCCCCCCCGCCTCCTCGATTAGCTCCCTGCAGCTTCCCCAGGTCAAACTCTGGTTTGACACAGGTAAAAGGGACCCAGAAAACTTTACCTGAAGCAGCTTGCAGCTCTCCCCATGGAAAACCCCCAGGCGGCACAGCCCTCCGCGGCGCATTCCCAGTTTTCAGCCCTGCATCCTACCACTGCTTCTCTAGGTCTTTTTCAAGTGTCTCCTTGACCTTGGGCTGTAAAGTTATTTTCACTTCACTGGCTGGGATGCTTTCCAGAAGGCTGATCATTACTGTATTGTTACGAACAATCCTATGGGATTTTTTAGTGTTTTCAGCTTACTGCTCCTCCGTGTGAATTAAGAGTATAACAACGGAAGTTTCAAACATTCTTAAATGTACATATTAAGGTACATTTAAAGCTGCTCAATCTTGAGACTTTTTTTAACAAGTTCCCTGTGCAGCTCCTCAGCTCAGTTTAACAGGAATTACCTATTTATATTCTGATTTCGGAAGGATTAACTCCTGGTGTTCTGCAGCATGAAACAAGGTCACCTCAAGAAATGAGCTCACTCCTGGCCAAGTCTCCTGAGCAGCATTTCCAAACACACGTTCAGCATAAAAACAAGGAACAGGCTGATAGAAATCCATTGGCTTGACAAAAAGCCTCTTTTCTAATTCCCTCACTTATTGCTCATTACTCACTTCAGATGACAGTTTTGTGTTGCCTCATCCTCAGATGCTCATCAAAGGCAAGGAAATTCCACTCCATGCTGGATCTCTTATAGGAGTTGCTGAGTGATAGGAGGGAGCCCTTTCTGGAGTGGATTTGTACCACAGTGAATTCTGGACACAGTGGATTTGGCCAAGAATTGCACTCAGTTAATTAGGAGCAAATCTCCTATATCCTTGTAGTGAGGGAGGCAGATGATCAGGGCAACAGAGGATGGAAATAGCTTACATGCTACAGCATGCTGACACTCTCAGGCAGCACTGGCAAAAAAGGAACAAAACAAAAAGAAGACATGGGAATACGTTGGAATTTAGAACCACTTATTCCAGCGAAAACACAAGGAAAGGATATACTAGGAAGCAGGAACAGAAAAATCTACCGAGATTCCGAGAAATCTGCTCCTTAGTCAGGAGCAGAGAGGCTGTTGATGCTCCTTCAGAACTCCTGTAAGACGCTCACCTATTTAGCCCTCCGATACATGCTAACAGGGTGTAAAACCCCTAGCAAAAGCCTGCACTGGATTTCTTTCACAGTAGCTTGGAAGTTACTTCCCTTTCAAGGCAACCTGAATCACTAGATAAAGTTATTTCCTAGGTGAAGTGATTTTAAAGGAAACACAGACTGGCACACACCAAAAGCAACAGAAGTTCGAGCCTGGTATTCAGTTTCTGTAGAAATGACAGCCTCTGCAAAGACACATAGTGGGTGTTGGAAGTTTGCTCTTCTGTGCCAGGTCCTCTTTTGGAACTATTTTCTTCTTGCCAAGACTCCCCCCCTGGTTTTCTGTCAGTGACATTTTCTTCAGAGAGGTGGATCTCAGATTCTCAAAAGCTTCTCACAGCTATGCGGCCATTTCCAAAATGGAAAGGAAGACCAAGGAGGAAATGATACCAATATAACTACGGCAGTTTAGATAGGTAACATACCTAAAGATAAGGTAAACCAGATCTTGAACTTTCTTGCGTGGGCAAGTCTGAAGTAGTTGTAAATACTCAAGTCCATATTTACCACAAATAACCTTCTCACCCTGATATAAACACAGGTCTATAACAGTTAGTTTATGATTACCTAAAGACTCTTTCCATCTAGATTTTTTCAGATTATTCTGTATGGACCCTTCTGAAGTACCACCTTCCAAAATGTTCTGGCTCTCTGAAACTCAGCCTATTTCTCCTGAATTGGCCAGACTACTATTTGTCAAGACCAACTGAAATATCAGTGCTTCCTCCGTAAGAGATCTTCAGTGAAAGCCAAAAAAGAGAGGTAGTCAACAGCAACCATTCCCAGAGCTGGTATAGTACTCAAGCTATAAAGAACAGAAATAAGATCAAGGAATTCCAGCAGATTTGCTTAAATCCTGTAAATCCGACTTAGGAGGGTGGAACAGCTAGTCAGCTTTTCCTTAATTCTTTCCCCACCACGCAGCCACATACAGGTCTCTGCAGCAACGTTCTTAACCAGTGGGCTCAGCATCAGAACCCAGTTTTCTTTTATTCTCCAGCAACAACACGGGGTGGTACAAGCCCTGAACTCAAGAGAGGACAGGGCCACTTGCTGCAGTTACACACATCAACTATTAATGGTCCCCAATATCAGTATGTGATAGAATGCATTTGAACATCCAATGCAAACTTACAGTGAGATGGGGAAAATGGCAGCAGCTCAAATTGCCAAAGACAATCAGTAGCTGTTTTTTTGGTTATAGCATGGGATGCCAAGCCAAAAGAACTGCTAGAGTACTTTTAAAAAGAAGCAGTGTAAAAGCTGTGTGCATCTGAAAAGCATTTTCTTTCCTTCCTTCTTCCTCCAAATAAATGCATTCCTTTAAGGAGTGGAAAACCTTAGCATAGTAATTTCAAGCTTATAGTAGGCATGTAAAAGGTCAGAAAAAACCCAAAACAACTGAGCTTGTGAAGCTCACTGTGAATCAGAAAAATCTAAAAATAGCTGTCCAGATTAGTAGGAGTCACACAAAATTTCAAAAGTAGGAACAGAACAAGAAAGAATTAGTTTCACTGTTACAGCCTCTTACACAATGAGATAGTTCTTCACAGACACTGGAGTTTGGTACACTCAGCACAGCCGCTAGCTTAAGAGGTGCCAAACTGTACTTGCATTGTAAGTTTTAACACAAAGAAAGGAAAACCATCATCAAGAGAAGTAAATTTAGAAATCGATTTCTCACTCTCCCAGCTTAGCTTGTCTTCTTCAGAAACAAAGAATCAGCAAAGTAGATCTTTTCAGAGAGCGTCTTTTGGACTGAAAATGCAAAATGTCATAGAACCAAAGTGTCATCCCAAACACAGATGTGGACATCATGTTCTTACTCACCCCAAGTCCTCTGAAAGACCTTATTCTGTTGTTGACATAATAGCAACAATAGACTAAGGTACCCTGTGGGATAACCCACTAATGAGCCATTGTAAGTAACAAATACACGAAAACTGCTTCAATAACCGTAAAGCATACTCTTGCCCAGTATTTATGTTATGAAGAAGTATTGGCCTGGGCCTCCAGAGAAGTCAGATCCATCTCCACACAAACTACAGTCACATGTTGGTGATCACAGAGTCTATGTGTGCCAGACTTCCCTCTTTGCTTTTAATTTATACCCCAGAGAACTAGTGATATAAATGGTTATGTCATTAGTTCTCTGAGGTACTGCATTTTCTTACCAATTAGGTACTGGTCCTAAAACAACAGGGACCTGCCTGCTGTTTTGTGGTACTCTAGTGAACAAAGAAACAACCACCACCCCCACCCCCAAAACACTGAAAACTAGTGATTACATTGTTTCAGTATCAGTCTGTGCATTAATTGTCCCTCCCCCTTTTAGTTTTTTTCACCCAAACAATGCACATTTTGTTCTAGATTACGAATCGCCCAGGCCAAAAGACAGTTTTGCATTCTTTTATTATGGTACAGATGTAATTGATCTGACATGGCACCATACCTGTCCCACCTGCACATCAGAGGGCCTAAATCACAAGCCCCTATGTTAAAAAAGTTACATATAATCCTTACCAATATATTGTGTATTAACAAGGTATTTTGCTGGGGAGTTCTTCCTCATTCTACAGCCTTCTTGTACAGCAGCAGGAATTAAAAACATCTCAAGAGGAACCAAATTGTGTATACATACACGTAGGAGTACGAGTCGTGAGATTACTATCAATTTCAAGTCGGCTCAATGTCTTGGCCTGAGCACTTTTTGATAGCAGTTCAGAAGTTAGGCAGGAAGCTTGTGCATGAGAAAAAGTCACCCCCTAACTGTTAGAAAAGGCATTTGCATTTATTCCTAGGAGATTTAATTTCACAGTGAGGACCTGATTCCACACTTGGCTAGTTTAACAACATCCTGCAGAAATCCTAAGACAGCAAGACCCAAGAACCTCATGAACAAAGTCAGCTGATGGTCAGGACGTGTGTTTTTTACTCTGAAGACAAAAGCGAGGTCAAGAACCATACCTCAGTGCTGAAAGATACTGCCTGACATCCAGTCTACTTTTCACCAAAGTCTCCAATTGTAATTGCTTGTCTGCAGTTCCTTTAGTAAAGCACATTATACATAACGTGTGATCTGAGGAAACCTCCTCAGGAGCTTGTTTACTTTGCTTGAAGGCATGTTTCCCTGGGTTGACAAGGTGTCCTCGTTTAGATTCTTGCGCTCCTTCTGAAAGAGAGAAAGAAAGCTCAAAATATTACTTCTTTTTATTTGCAGACTTGACGCTCACCCTCAAAGACTAATACTGATCGTACTGGGACGTTTCATTCAGAGGAATGCTATTTCTTCAAGAAACATTCAGAACAAGACTTGACTCAATAATCATGAGGCTTTCAAAAGCCTGATGACTTTTCAGTGATGTAATTAATGACTGACATCTTGTAAGGATGATATTTGCCCAGAGAAGTTGTGGCTGCCCCATCCTTGGCAATGTCCACGGCCAGGTTGGATGGAGCTTTGAGCAACCTGGTCTAGTGGAAGACGTACCTGTCTGTGGCAGGGGGGTTAGAACTATATGTTCTTTAAGGTCCCTTCCAACCCAAACCATTCTGTGATTCTGAGATATTCCTCTGTATTCTTATTCTGATACTATAAACTCAGTAACAATTCAGATTTTTTTTTTCCACTTTCTGTTAATCAATTTGATTCTATCTACCAAATAAACTGCAGACAGCTTTTCCTTTATGCTGTCAAACAGCAACAGTAAAGAGCTATTAAATGATGGTAGTTACCGAAAAAAAAAAGTAAACTGAAACCTGAAACCACTTTAAGGACAAATTCAGTACATATACTTACCTTTAGTCTGCTTTTGAAACTGACCTGATACCATAAGTTTATCATATAGCTGGAAATCTCTAACTTCCAAACAATGTGAAATCTATTTTTCAAGAAAATATCTAGCCTTCATAGTCAGAAACAGCCTAAAAGACCTCTTCATTTTCAGAGAATCAAGAATAGCTGTAACTACGTCATGCACCCTGAAAATACCATTTCTCATCAGGATTACTGAAACCACTGGTTATTTCTCTACCACCTTGTCCCCAACCTCCCTCTCCTCACTATTTAAGTATTTATGACAGACTGGAGTCTGGGAATCCTAACTTACCTAACGCACTTTCTCCCACTGTCCAGATAATGCAGGTACTGGACTGGTACCCAAGTCAGCTATTCTTTGTTTTATGAATCTGAGCAGTTGCGAAAGCTTACCCACACTATACATCTCCCAAATTACAGTATAATCCACATCTCTCACCATACAAATCACTGTTCTACTTAACAGCTCCAAGTTGCATTCTCCCTCATTCAGAACTATCATGTAATATGGAGAAGAGCAGTGACTGCTATTGTTTCCTTAATGCTGAATCATAGAATCATAAAATAGTTAAGGTTGGAAAGAATCTTAAGACCATCAAGTTCCAACCCTCTGCCATGGGCAGGGACACCTCACACTAAACCATGTCACCCAAGGCTCTGTCCAACCTGGCCTTGAACACTGTCAGGGATGGAGCATTCACAACTTCCTTGGGCAACCCATTCCAGTGCCTCACCACCCTCACAGTAAAGAACTTCTTCCTCACATCCAATCTAAACTTCCCTTGTTTAAGTTTTAACCCGTTATCCCTTGTCCTATCACTACAGCCCCTAATGAAGAGGCCCTCCCCAGCATCCCTATAGCCCCCCTTCAGGTACTAGAAGGCTGCTATGAGGTCTCCACGCAGCCTTCTCTTCTCCAAGCTGAACAGCCCCAACTTTCTCAGCCTATCTTCATACGGGAGGTGCTCCAGTCCCCTGATCATCCTCATGGTGCTCCTCTGGACTTGTTCCAACAGTTCCATGTCCTTTTTATGTTAAGGACACCAGAACTGCACACAATACTCCAGGTGAGGTCTCTTTAGAGATTAAAAGCCACAAGAAATCAAAATGGGTTAGGGTCAACTAACAGCAACTAAGCTCAACTTCAAGAATTTGACAACACAAAAAGGACTGGATATGACTATTGTTTCACCCTCAGTTATAATATACCAAAAATCTAGTCCTTTCCTAAGGTCCTTATATTTTGATTCAAATTTAATTTATCTTCCGCATTCAAAAAAGGAAGGGCTGCATGTTTGAGCTGCATCGTTCTGTATCTCTCCTACAGCTCAAATTGGTCATAACACCAATCAAATTCTTTGGAGAACATTATTACTGTTGGCATGATTGGGGGCTTCCTCCTACCGTACTAATAGCATTTAAGAACACAAAAGAGGCCTTAATTACTTCTGCCTTTGCCACGCAGTCGTAGAACATCCGGATCTCCTCGGCACAGGCTGCATCATTGAAGTCATTCTGTTTCCAGCAGGCCATCATTACTGACATCTCCGTAATGCATGTCGCTTCTAGAAGTGAAACACACAACCCAAAATCTCAGGTCTTTGGGATTCCATGCTAAAAGCCTCCACAAGGCATAAATCTCCAGAGAGAAGTTTAAGACAGCACAGAGGCAGGTGAGGAAAAACAACACTAAAGCAAAGATGTGTCGTGTAAAGCTGTTGTGATCACAAGCATCAGTAGTAGCATTGCAGTCATCTAACACCTGATCGAATTCTTAAAGGAAACGCTATGTTGAGATGTAACAAAGTATTTTACATGTGTGAGTCACATAAAGGGCACCACAAGGTGCAAACGCGGGGCTGCTGTGTGAGAAAGCAATCTTTAATGCCATGGCACAAATCAGACCTTCCCCTCTGCTCTCTACAGAGCACAAAACACTTAGTTCGACCCAGCCCCGACACCACGGTGGTCCTCCCCAGGGTAAAGCCACGGGAGAGCGGCGGGACAGCTCCCGGGGACACCGCCGGCAGCTCTACCCCACAGGAGCTGGAGGCCCGGCCGCTTCTCTCCGGAAGGGGTCATTTAGCAGCCCGGCGCCGGGAACTCACCTCCCGCCTTCTCCTTGCGGTTGGCCACCTTGTTAGCCAGCACCAGCGGCCGGGTCGGGCGGAGCACAGGCGGCCGCTTCTTCTGCCGCCACTGCCCGGAGACCCAGCGGGTGACCCAGGCCGGGTACACCGGGGCCGCCATGCTCCCTGCGCCGGGCCCAGCGCGACCGGCCACCCGGCGCATGCGCGAGCCGGCGCACTCCCCGCCTTGCGGGGCGGACGTCCCCGGCGCAGCGGTCCGGTTGTGGTGCGATCCCGTCCTTCCTCCCCATCCCATGCGTAATTAGAATGCACGTATTCTAATTAGCTCCTGAGAAAACTATGAATATGCATGACTATGCTAAATATACAGCCGCTGTCGGCATGTAACGGGAGCGCTCACCTTTGCGCCCAGCGCTGCAACAAAAAATGCTGCTTTCTAAAACTCCAAACCGAGTCTTGAGCCAGTTTCTCCGAGTGACTTTCACGGGTACACCCCCAAACTGTTTCTGCATCAAACCCAGCCAAATGAGGGAGCATGCGTGCCTCTCAAACACAGCAAAATAACTTACGATTGCTGCAAGTAATTCAAATGCAACCTAAGGAATTCTTCTGCGACTCTGACAACTTTTTTTGGTGCTTGAAACTCAGCATCACTTCACCCTCAGCTGTTCATCTCCATTACATACTAACAGCTGGATCTCCCCTGCATTATTTCTGCTATCTAACAACGAGAGACTGAAACTGCTGCTTCTGAAATGGTAGTGGTGTTCTCACAGCCTCGTTCTCAGTACTGGAGAATACCCTCATTCCTGGAAGTTTCTTTCCATCTGTAGGATTTAAATCTCTGGAAGTCCTAAACTCTCCTGGCTGGCTCTGGAGCTGATATACCCCAGTTTAAGGAGGTAGATAATATAGAAGGCATGGTAACATTTCAAGGGCTGGAGCATAGATTACTGCACAGGATGAAGGACAAGGCAAGATGTAGGTAACTGAGGAAGCAGACGTTGGACACTGGGGACCTAAAATACTCTGACACTTGTCACATAGCAGTCACTGAACAACCCATCTTACCACCATACTGGGGCTCCTTCAGGTACCAACAGTTTGCCCTGGGCACTGGAGGGCATGCAAAGTATCGGTTTTCTTCCACAGGAACAGTTACAAGTTTGTCATCTAACCATGTACAGCTGGCCAAAACAAAGATGCGGGGAACAATTTTTTCTGCACAGGACATTACTTTGGATGAAAATATATTCAACTTACTAGATAGAGACATAAACCCCAAGGCACTCCCCTTGCCTCTGCCTAGTCAAGGAAGGTAACAATACATTGGAAGTTCTGTTACATTGAGCTAAACGTCATCAGAATCATTATCAGTATCGTTACTAGAACTTACTGCATCTGCAGACAATATATGCCGGTATGTCTGATTCTAGAATTATTTTTGTGTTATTTTTAAAATGGTATTCTCTTAAAGTCCAAGAACAATAGCTAGGAAAGGTGGAAATACTGGGACGTAAAAGAGACTGAAATGCGCTCCCAGCAAATCAACCTTCCCTTTTCCAAATTATATTAGCTAATGGCAGCAACACCTTCAGGCGCATTCACTTTCAAAAGCTGATCTCTCTTTTAAGTAATTCCAGGAAAGGAGGGGGAAGAGGAGTGGCAGCTGAGAAAGGCAAGCAACGCAAGGAGAATTGTAGTAACTTCCTGTCCATTACTGCTGTCTGCATTAGAAATTCTTTTCTTGGCATTGAGCCTGGGATTGGAGCACCAGCCTAAGATATTCCCAAGCAGACAGAATAAGGTACGTGGTGGTGTCTGCATACACCATGCAGAATGCAGAACTACAGAAGAGGTGTGTTACTGTATATCCAGGCCTCTCCAATAACCTATATTTTATATAGCTGATAGCACAGAGACACTAAGGGATGAGACGGAAGTGTCGACTTTATAGGTAAAGTCAGGAACCCAGTTCCCTCAGCACACAAAGCAGTGAACCCCACAGATGTTTCATTGTGAGTCCTGAATGTACAACTACAGAAAACATGTAAAATTCTAACTGCATTTAGAACTTCTTTACTTGCATCAGCATACTTAAAGCTGAATTATAGCCTGTGTTTCAGCTAGTCAAAACCAAAATGAACCACAGAGATAAACTATTAGTATCAGATTTCAAAAGAACCTGTATTACAACTGGTATAAGGGCCAATTATGATGTTATGACACAATTAAATACAATGCTAACAATGCTGTAATAAAATACACAGTAAAAATGAGACTGTTGTCTGAAATACCTCTTTAAGAGATTTCAGACTTACTCTTGTCTGTTGAGCTATTGTGTTCGAACAGTATTAGCACTTCATGCACTTATTAGCACAAAGGCATTCATTTATATTCATAGCACAGTGACAGCTGCAATTGCTCTTCTGATGTCACCCCCAAGCCCCAGTGCCAGCCTACCTTATCCTAAGCTATTTCAATCAGAACAGCCACCCTGCATTATTCTGTCCACCTGACTAGGTCTGAGCTGCCATCCCTAATCTCTAGCTCCCAGATCTACTCAAATCCAGCCCAATTCCACTGCAAATTACCTGAAGCCTCCTTATTTGCTCAGAGATGCCACAAAGTATCACGATCTGCTCTGATCCATTCCAAGATCCCCAGAATCATCTGTAGCTGAGACACTTCAGCATTAGATGGGGCTTTTCTGCAAGAAAGAATGTACGTAACAGCATACAAATTAAGTTGCCAGTCATGTCAGAGCTCTGGAACAAATCCTTCATCTCCGTTCTTCTCCACCCTCCCTAGTTCCCCTGCAGGGTCATCTATCTCTCAGTGCCAGCTCCAAGATACTGAATCATGAGATTGTTAAAGCCTGACATAGGCTTTGGCTCAGCTGGTCATATCACTAAAAGGATTTTGTCTCTGATTAATTTCTGCCTGTCAGTAGAGGTCTCTGGGCAGAATGAAGGAACCTGCCACCCTGTATGTTTCCCATTAATACAGCTTCTCAGAAAGCACCTGGAGATCCATCAACAATCTTAATTATATCCAACCAAATTGATGACAATAAATCTTTAAGGGAGTGGCTCTCTTGGGACAATGGCTGGAGTACACATGAAAGGATGGTAAGGGAGACAGATGGCTGCTTGTCTAGCATGGCAAAGCCTGTCTAAAGAGTGATGTGCCTGGTTGGCTGTGCTTCAATTCAATTTATCCTGTTCCCGGTCCTTTAGGAGTTACTTGCTCTTCCACACCAGTTAAAACTACCCTTTGCCAAGGTGCAAGATGGGCATTTCTGCTGTGATTTTCCAGCTGCTGTACTTTTCAGGCCATTTCCAGGGAAAGAATCTCATTCTCCTTTTCCCTCTAAACATACACATCCACTGTTGGTTGGCTTTCATTCTACTTACCATCACAGAGTACCCAGAGATCCTTCAGTCTGAAAATTACTACAGTGACAGAAATAAGAAAAGGCAATTATTTTTCAGTTCGAGAAATTATCAATGTTAGGTATCAAATCAATATTCTTCAGTGAGGTTACGTGCTTCCTAGAAATTGCAGTCCTTGCTAAAGGACAGAAACCACAGAGTACTAATTCAGTATATAAAATACCCAGCATCTTACTGAAAATTAGGCAGCTCCTGGTATCACAGTTTCGTCAGGAGAATGAGAACTTCAGCTTGTCCAATGTAATGAACTGGATTGCTAGATTTTCAACCTTCTGTCAGCCCGTTGTTTCTCCTCACTTCTCAGAAGGCATAAACTTAGCTGGTCGAGGCAATTCTGAGACACAGTATCAGTAGAATCTACTAGTGTTTCGTATGAGCAGTAGTAAGGAGATACCTATTTTTAGAACATTAATGCTAGTGAATAAAGCTATCCTGACAGCTTTGAAAGCCTCCCTCACACAGTAAACAGGCAAAATGAAAGACAAGCAGTGAAGTGACTCACCCCAGTTAGCCTACCTAGAAGGTTTATAGAGATGATCTCGTTATCATCTGCAGTATTTGGTGTCTTTGCTAAAATTCATAATTAGTCTCAGTTGTGTGTTTTTATGAGTATGGGCACCTGCACTGTAAGAATTTAATTAAGGAGGATATTGTATACACTGTTCATTCTGAGTATCGTGTAATCTGGAAGGTAGTCCCAACATGAGTGACAATATTCAGCCACCACCTAGCTGGTTTGGATTTCAAGCAGTGAAGTGAGAAATCGAGTTAGCAGTCTAGAGCAGAAATCATTAGCCTTTTTCCAAAATATTAATAGTTGCTGCAGTGACCTTTCTCCTTGCCTGCATTCACATATTCACTTGGATTAGCAGAAAGACAACTAAAAGACAACTAAGATCATAAATTGAATCAAGAGAATCTGAAGTAACTGGAGGCATTAATTCAAGCAATTTATTTAAATATAATTAAACTGCTTGGTAGAGGTGGACATTCAGTACTAAAGTAGCTTTAATTTGTTTTATCTTAACTTACTTCTCAAGCACATTGTGGCCACTTCCATCCTGAATACACATATCTGAAATCTTAACCAGATTTGAGTAATCCACTTTAACAATTAATTCAGATACATTCCTTTCAGTATTCATGTCTCCTGGGTAAATGGAATAAAGAAAAAAGGAATTTAAACTGATGAATGCATTTTAGCCAAAGAACAATTTGTTATTATTATTACAGAAGAGAGATTAAAAAAGCATTTTTCTCCTAATGAAACACTGGATGAGATTGTATAGTGTATGCATTTTCTACATTTACAAGAATACAGTGACAGCTATGGGTCTGAAGTCTTTGCTGTCAAGATGCTCTGATTGTAACATGACGGTATTGTATTACCTGAAAGACAAACACCGAGATGCATATTATTACCTATATGGATATAACACCTAAAATATTGTATCTACAACATTATCACTGGGAATTTGAGGGATGAAAAAAAAAAAAAGAGATTAAGTGATCTATCCGCAGCTAAGCAATAGTGACTTAATCAGGGACAGAACGCAGATTTGCTCCTGTTCCTAACTTTCACTAACAAGCTTCAGACTTCCCATAGCCATGTGTGAGCTGCCCTACAAAATGAAACTACTCCACAGGCTCTAGGTTTGCCTTACCAACATTCTGTCTTAGGCATGGATAAACTCTGACTACTTAGTCAGTAGTTACTTCTGAAGAGGGAGGAGAAATGGAGAAACAAAATACAATTACACCATTAGGGACATGACTGCAGTGTGGCCAAATTTGACTGTGCTTTTTAAACCCATGACACTGTGAATTGGTCTCCGATTAGTCCTCCAATTCAAAGATCAATTGTTTCAGAAGGGTACCTAACATGGCAGGGAACAGCAGACTTATATCTCTAAGAGATACAGACTACGCAACAAGGAAAATGTATTCACATATCACTTACTCTAAGGAACGCTAGTCAAGAGACCAGGATCATAGTGTGTTAAGATTTGGTAAAGATACAAAAACATCTCAGTGCACCTGATTCTGGTCATCCATTTCAGCACAGAAAGACCACAAGCTCTGAATCCAAACTGCAGAGACCACTGGAAAGGCACCATTATTGAAATGTATTTGTCTTTGCACAAAGCTGCAGACACTCAAAAAGGACAGATCAAAGGCCTCTGGATTGCTAGCATTAAGGAGATGATAAATAAGAAATCACAATACCAGGTAATACACGTCCTTGGGTGAAATACGTTGTTGAATGTTGTAAATTAAATAATTTAATCTCTCACCCCACTGTATGTGTCATGTGGTAAGTTTGTAAGAGAAAAATTAGGCAGAGAGTAAGTGACCTGCCCATAGGTATTCAGTTACCCTAAAAAGCAGGAGTATTTGAGAAACGCTTACTTGGAAAAAAGAGACTTTATTGCTGCAATTTCATAAGGCACAACTGCTCTCCACAGACATTTGTCTTTCGTAAGTCCTTCACTGAAAAAGCTATTTTTAATAGCGCTAAAAGTACACCTTAATGAAGATAAAAAGTGACTGATAAAATACTTATAAAAAATGCTTAATATTTTGGACATTAACAAAAAATCCCTGAAATAACTTTGGATGTTTTAGCAAGAGTTTGAAGAGGTGCTCCTCTGGAGTCATGTAAGCCACAAGGAAACGAGACAAATACAAAAGGAGAGTAAATTCCTCTTTTGCCCCACATGTTGACACCTGCAATTCAGGAGTGGCTTCACGCCACAGAGCTGAAATTCAAATCAAAGCTGTTGCTAAGATCTCCACTGCTGAAATCCAATCACAACAGAAACTTACTTCATGCACCAGAAAAAATAGTCTCTGGGAAAGTTTTCCTTCTATTCCAAGGCAAACATTTGGAGCGAGGTAAGAATTTACAGTCTCAACTTCCACTGCAATTTTCAAATCAATCTCTTACAAAGATGGGTCAGTGCTGCCTCGTCCTCTTGAGAAAAATCTCATGCATATAGTCCCAAAATCTTCCCTGATGCGTCTCATTGCGATGAATCATAGCAGTGAGGGCCTCACCCTGATCAAGGCTTTGCCAATAATCCTGCAGCCACATCTCTTTCCAACTGAAACAAAAAAAAGAGACACAACTGTAAACCTCTAAAATCCCTCAGATTACTCTGCAGCTGAAACAGCACTGAAGCCATTGTTTTTCTTTCACCTAAGAGGAAAACAAGCCCAGAAATGCTCATAACGAAGTATGTTGTTACTGTGCCATTGTGCTGGAAGTTAATTTAAAGAAACTCACTGTGAAAATTCTCTACAGAATATGCAAGTTCACTATTAGCTTTACAACATTCTAGAAATATCAGCATGTGACTACAGAGTTAACCAAAGACACTCAATCATTAATCATGGAGAATTAAACCTTCTATTAACATAAAATCGAGCACAGAGTCCTTACATGATTTTGAGAGTCACCTTCCATGGCTAGTACGCATATAACAACCTAAGAATCAAGTTTTTCTTTTCTTCTCTTCCTTCCCCCATGATAAACCATTTAACAATTAGGGAGTGGCAGCTACTGAGAGCTATTCATTGCAAACTCTGGTTATACATGGTAGAAACAAAAAATCATTATATCCTTCAACCCTAACTCTGCATCTCCAAACTAGATGGTCGAGTATATCTTTTGCAGTGCAGACATTCTCAAACTTTTCATAGGACAGACTGCATCACTGCACCTTTCAACAATTCCCATTCGTGATCATGTGGACTACTTCTCTCATTTGTGTTATATCAAGGTATCTTCTAAAGTAGACAGCAGGCAATGTGAAAGCTTTCTTGGTACAATTTTTCCAGACTCACATCTACGAACAGGGGAAAAGTAACATAGTGTGGTTCAGTGAGACATGGAAACTTCCGTGTGATGCAATGGTGGCTTGGATTAGGGAGTAACTGTTCAAAACTCCTTGTTGATAACCAATGCACAGAGTGATGGGAGTACCTGAGCTTGTAAGTAAGTGGCATAGGCACCCATGCCGTGCCTTCAAGAGTACTTCTCTACTGCCATCTGCTGCTTCAGCAAAAGGCCAGCTATGAAAAGGCAGAGAATGCTTACAGAGCTGGACACTGCATAATGTTAGGAGCTAAAACCACATTTCGTAATGAAGACTGAGAAAAAGTTTCAGTTGGCCATTTATGAAAGCATTCAAACGTAGGACAAAGGAGGTCCCCACACTTACAAAATTCTTCATGTTTTTTTGTGGATGGATAACATAATAAAAACATTCTTAGTTCTGGGTTAGCATACTTGAAATGATGGATTCATTTTCAACACACTGTTCCTTCTAACACTAACACTCCTGAGCATTCAATTCCTTAGTCCAGGAAATTATTAACGGGGCTGTAGACTGATATAAACTGAGATAGAGTATACTGACAAACTCCTTCTGGACAGTGTTTGAGATCTTACTAATATTTTCAAAAAGTCATCAATTTAGTACTACAGTGGGACTGACATCAGAACATTGAAATCTTTGGTGATAGCTATGAACATAGGCAAGATCTGCTGTGGCTGAGGGTTTATGTTTATAAGGGTTGTCCGATGGCTTTCAGAAAGTGAATTGTATGCACTTGAGTAAATTCCTAAAAAGACAGAAATTGTTGCAAGTAATGCAAAGAAAAATTACAAACCTGAGGGATCCAAACATGTTATACACTAGATTACACTACAAAAGGTGCACACATTGTTCATGAACTGCAAGCACCTTTCCTTCTAGAAACTGCAACTTCAAACAAACACTGTTAGTGGAAAAACTCAAGGTTTGGAAACCCAAGCACTGACTTTGTTTTGTTCCAAGATATGTATAAATACTAAGTATACCATGCAAACAAACCTCTATTCTGCCTGTCGAAAGTGGTTGCCTGAGGGTTAGTGTGGGTAGTTCCCTGCTGACAGACTTCTGTGCAGCTCACACTAGAGATGGCTAACACAGGGCTATGGGCCTGGGTGATTCCAGCAACACCAGCAATCCCCACGTGCAAATGGGCTAAGCAGCTACTTATTCTCTGTCCTGCACGATCCCTCTCCTAAATAAACGGGATGGTGTCCTTCAAACACAAGCCAGAATTTTGTCACGCAAACCAATAAAAAGTTTTGTAAAGTATTTTGGGTGAGCCTAACTTCTGCTCTGAAGTCAAGAGGAGTTAAACAAGCCTGCACTGAACAGTGCCACCCCATTCTTGATGCAGTACTTTGTAAAGAGGCACAGAGCTTCTTGCACCCAAGGGCTATCTAATGCTTTACCATCATTGTACCAAAAAACATCCTTCTTTCAAACAAAGAGGCTAATACAGACAAAGGATAAACACACTGCCCAAGGCCACAGAGCATTTTAACAGAGTATTATGGGTGCCTCATGCCCCTCATTCAGCCGCTAACAAATACCACCAGCTATGCCTCTTCTTCAGCCTCAGTGTTACACAAAATTAGCAGAACTACCATACTACCCACAAGATATAATATAAAGTGTCACTGGAGACGTATTAAGAGATCCTTTAAGTACAAAGCATTATTAACAGTTATGGCTACTATTTTTGAAGCTCCTTTTTTCCTTCAAAAGGCACAGTCTTGGTACATTACCTGTCTCCTCCAGAGAGGTCTTCAACGTTTCCAAACCCAGGGGTGGGCATAGGACAGCCCATATGCTTGAACTGAGCTATGCGAGGTCTGGGAGCTGGAATTTTCCCATGGGACTTTCTGTGTTCCTGCTCCTCTTTGACCCGGGTGTTCTCCCTGTCACAGATGAAACACTCGAAGCCATTCAGGTAATTGGGCAGAGTCATGTCATTCACCCCCCACTCCCGCCTCTCCAAGCTCTCTAGCAAGAACTGGTTTTTGATTCCATCATGGTTTTTATACTCTAGATACTTCAAATATTCCTCTCCATTCTTGTCCACGAAGTCAAGATACTTTGCCAGCTCTTGGGGGCTGTCAAAATCATCTATCAGAATAATGGACAGGTTGTTTGGCATCCAGTCCCGCACAGCTGGGGAGCCTCGGTATACTGGGACAGCCCCCAGATGCATTGGACGCCACAGCTTCTCTGTCATGTAGTCATCACATATAGCATTCTCCAAGGCCAGATGGAACTTGTACCTGGCGATAAAAGTCATAAACTCAGAATCTTCTGTTGTTGCTGTAGAAGTGTCTCTCAGTCGTTCACTGGGGAGCTCACGGTTATGCAGGCATTTCCCATAGGAGTCAACCTAAAATAACAACCGGCATCTTTACAAAGTGACTTGTTTGCCTGGAGCTTGTTGTCAGAGCTTGTATTTCTTGTACAATTCCTAACTTTGATGAGTTCCTAGCTTCTTTAGCTTAGCTTCGCTTTCACTCCAAGTTTTTTCCCTTGTGACCATTCCTTTAGTCCCAGTTCTAACAACTTTAGAGGAAACTGAGGGCTCAGTTTCAAAAGCAGCATAAACGATGCTACAGATTGAGGGGAAGGGGGAGTGTGCAGAAAGGAAGATGTTACCCAAAAACTTATTTATTAGTGGCTACATCAGGATCTCGGAGGTAAGGATGGGCATTCAGCACCCTCTGAGTTAATTTAGAAATGATCTACTTAACAGAGATGCAGCACTTTTCCAAACAGTTATTACACACAGCTCCTGCCAGTCTCAGCAGGCTGGCAAAAATGTTTCATTTGTCAGATGGAGGAAAATTGATGCAGGGAACTAAAAGGATACTGTCTAAAACTGAAAGACCATGCACTCGATCTAGAATCTGCCTCAAACTTTGACAATACAGTCATATTTTAAATTTTTTTTGTCTTTGCTTCACTGCTGAGTACATGATAAACTTGCCCAATGAATGAATCACGACCAATAGAAACAGCAGAAATGGCAAGGAAAAAGATATTTTAGATAAACAATAAAACCTGATTTTGTGTTTCTAATCTACTGTCCTTCAGAATTTTTAAGAAGAAAAAAGCATTAAGCTTTTTTTTTTTTTTGCTTGACAGTTTATGAAGCTACTCTGTTAGCTGTGCCAGAGCAATACAAACCACCATGGAAGCAACACGGTCCTACAACACTTCTCAAGCAGCAGATACTCAAAACATCTGTCTTTTCACTGAACACCTGTAATTTCAAATGGGAGCAAGGCTTGCAACCAACCAGCCTTCATATAGGCTAACTTAAAGGTCCTGAGATTTCAGTAACTCTTGGTAACACTTGGCCCACTAATCCATTCAGGCTTAGCCCAACCTGTGATTGATCCCAAGTCTGGCCAACTCCACAACTAACAGCTACCATCAGGCCTACCTACTGGCATGTGGTGTAGTCTAGATCACGCTTTGGGAAGGAATACAACTAGTTTTTCTGTCCAGCTTGTAGTCGGCATGCATCCCCGTTACGATTCGTGCCTTGGCTAAAAGCAAAGACAAACAAACCCCATTAAGAAGAGGAGGTGGAAGGAGGGAGGGAGGGAGGGAGGGGGGCAGCCAGGCGGACCCACCTCCTACAGCAACCCCACACCACAGCTTCCCCGCGCATCCCGCCTACCTGGATGTACTTCATGAGCTCCCGCACGTAGCGGTCCCGGTCCGAGGGGACGTCGCAGTGGGACTGCATGTACAGCACCGGGGCATAGCCCTTCCGCCGCCACGCGTCCTTCTCGGCCAGGGGCACGGCCGGGCTCCGCAGGTACCCCACGCCGGGTAGCCACTGCAGCGTGAGCGGGTAGTCCGACTCCCGGCGGAACGTGGCTGTGTAGTTGAAGAGCTGGATGCCAGGCGAGTGCGAGAGGACGTAGTTGTTCATGGGGGACTCCTCGTGGAAGAGCGCCCAGGTCTGGTGGGGCAGGCGGGGCAGCGGCGCCTCGTAGGCCCTGAAGTCTGTGCCGTAGAAGATGAGGGCCTTGGTGCGGCGGTGCCGGGCCACCCGCCGGCTGCGGGTGACGAGGCAGGAGCCCCGCGGGCAGTCGATGCGCTCCGTGTCGCCGGGGAAGTGCGGGAAGAGGCTCCCGCTCCACCACAGCAGGATGGGCAGCACCTTGTTGCTCCGCGTGTCGTTGTTGCCGGGGCCGCGGTAGGACGCGGCGGCCACGAAGGCCGCGCCCGGCGGGACAGCATTCTGCGCCCACCCCTCCGCCCCGCACGGCGCCGCCGGTACAGCCGCCTCCTCCTCCTCCGCCGCCGCCGGCTCCTCCATGGCGAGCGCGGCCCCCGCGCCCCAGGCCAACGCCAGCGTCACCCAGAAGCGAGCGCGACCCGGCCTGCCGCCACCCATGCCCACCGCCCCGGGCCGGCACCGCTCGCCCCGCTACAGGAAGCGGCCGCAAAGGCCCCGCCCCCGGGAGGTGCTCCGTCAGCGGCCGCAAGGGGCGCAAGAGCCTGGGTAGGACCGGGAAGGGGCCCCGGTCGGGTCGTCATGCCCTGCCCTCCGCGCAAGCTAGGAGCGGGTGGTGGGGCATGCGACAAGGCCCATAGGGCTGCCCGCGCTGCAGGACAGGGGTAGTCTGTCTTCAGCTGGCTCTAACGCACCTGCCGCACAACCTGGCTGCACCTACTGGGGGACACCTGGGCGATTTCACTGAGGCAGCGCCTGCCGAGAGCAAATCCACCCGCAACGGGGCGTCTTCAGTACAAAACCGGCCTTTCGATGGTGCAAGAAAAGTATGCCGAGAGAGGGAATGCCTTCAAGTGATATTTTTTACCTATCTACCACTAGGTTTAATGCACTCTTGAAGCTGCTCTTCTGTGCCAACCTTCAATAAACTGCTTTGGTATTAAAAGATTCTGGGGATAGGGAGTCGGTAATCTGCAAAACTGAGTTTAGGATACACTATAAAAATCTAGCGGAAGCATACTAGAATTACCACTCGGTTATGGAGTTGCTAAACACTTCAAATTCATTCCTTGAGAGGTAATTTAAGCCCAAACACAATAGTTGACTGATAATTCATAACAGGACATCAGTATGAACGCAAGCAAAGTATTCTCTAGCTGTGTAAGGAACAGGTTAAAACGGGAACATTTTTGCTTTATTTTCAAAAGTCAGGTCTTTCCACTGCCCAAGCATGATCCAGATGCACACCCCAGCCAGTGCACAGGCACCACCCCCGTGCCATCCCCACCAGCTCCTCCACTTACATCCCGACAGAGTGCTAACAGACACAGGCTCTGCAAGGCAATTTCCACATCCCTCGGAAGGTGTGCTGCCACAAAAATGCCCACAAGCACAGTTTACTCCACATAATTAACGTACAAGATGCACAAGGACCATCATCACAGTAAATCAGTTCAGTAGCAGATTCTGGACATAATGTACATCCTTGCAGGAGAAAAACCTCAAAAATATGCTACAGCAAACTACATAGGACGTGGAACTGTTGGAACAAGTCCAGAGGAGGGCCACAAGGATGATCAGGGGACTGGAGCACCTCCCATACGAAGAGAGGCTGACACAGCTGGGGCTGTTCAGCCTGGAGAAGAGAAGGCTGCATGGAGACCTCATAGCAGCCTTCCAGTATCTGAAGGGGGGCTGTAGGGATGCTGGGGAGGGCCTCTTCATTAGGGACTGTAGTGACAGGACAAGGGATAACGTGTTAAAACTTAAACAGAAGTTTAGATTGGATATGAGGAAGAAGTTCTTTACTGTGAGGGTGGTGAGGCACTGGAATGGGTTGCCCAAGGAAGTTGTGAATGCTCCATCCCTGGCAGTGTTCAAGGCCAGGTTGGACGAAGCCTTGGGTGACATGGTTTAGTGTGAGGTGTCCCTGCCCATGGCAAGGGGGTTGGAACGAGATGATCTTAAGGTCCTTTCCAACCCTAACTGTTCTATGATTCTATGTATTTTTGGTGATTTAGTAATGATTGTCTTGTGCTTTCATAGAGATTGTTGTAAGGGTATCAGCAAATTGTACATCAGTGTTCTAGGGTACTGTCAAGTTACAGCGCCGGTTCACTCAGAATATTATTTTGGCAATTAGCACCCACCATCCCCCCAAAAAACAGACACCAAACAAAAAACAAAACAAAACAAACCACAAATGAAGAAAAACCCTCAAACCAAACCCCACACAGCTTCCCTGCTATCTTAAGTCTGAAACAGAAGCTCTAGCTCTCCAACACACACAAGGTAAGAGTAATACCTCCTAAAGCAGACCAAAAAGCCCCCAGTCAAACTCAAGCTGTGTTAGAGAAAAGGGAAATCTCTTAGCAAAATGAAAGCTCAGAAGGGACAAAAAGTTAAAACCCAGTCACACCTAAGCAAAGTAATACTTGAGATTGAGCAGCACCTTCTGTCTCCTGACTCTTGTTGAGTTTCTTACCATTCAGTGCAAATAGGAAAGAACCTGAACTTGGTCAGCAGCCGATGAGCTGTAAAGGATCAATCAGCTGGACTTCAGCCCTTCCCCCTTCCTCCCTCCCGCAAAATACAGGGTTTGGAAAAATAAGCAGTGTTTATTTACTAACAATGACATAAAATACATCTTAATATATTTTTATTTCTTTACAAATTAAAAGATGCATTGGAAAAACAAGTGAAGAAAATGAAAGGTTCCTTTATCATTTCATTTCCACCCCCACACCCCCCAGTATTAATACTAGAAATTAGTATTTGTGGAAGTCTGTGGTTGCTGCGCCTTATGTTCCTGGGAAGTTCTTTTTCCCCCTCTGGTTAAAAATCCTCTAGATTTTTTGGTTGGAGGCAGTACGTGGAGTAAAAAGTCAGCCACATTCATACAAAAACGCTGAAGGTTCTGTCAACTACATCTTGAAAGAGTTTCTCCATTATAAGTTTCATATTCCCCTTTCTGTGTAGTGATGGGAGGGAAGACAAACTAGCAGCATTAGAAATAAAATGGATTCATACACATGCCACAAGGATAGGGAACTAAAACCGCAGGCAGGTTTTTTTCTCATCTTAATGAAGACTTTTCTCTGAAATAACAACCCCAGATAATATGTTCTCTAATCCACCCACATTCTTCCTTCCACTTTTAGTGCTATTTGTAGCTTAAACTCCTGGGTATTGTAAGAATGCTTGTTAAGCATTCAAGCCAAAATATATAAGCCCTCTTTCTAAATGAATAAACAAAGCCCTTATAATTCTGAATTTGATTTACACCCGCTCCCTCATTGCAGGATTCTTCTCTTCCACCCTTGCAGGATGGAGCAGCAGAGTGGCCTAAGTGGATGGATTAATCTGAGGTATTTTAGTTTAACAAACAGGCTTATAAAAAGGTTTTGTGCAAGCTGATCAGTAGGTAGAATGGGGGAGGGTACAAACATCCAGTAATGAAACTCTTCACTATGGCCCAGATGCTTTCAATAACTGTAATCGGGTACTTGTAATACCTACTACAGTACAGTTTAAGTCTCAGGGGGTTTTACCTCCTTCCTTGTATTCCGGGGTACAAAGCAGTTTCAAATTTGCATCAGTATAAATAAAATTCCTACTTGTTTGCTATGATTCACAATAATATGGTTGAAAATGGCCACTTCCTTATCATCCAGTTCCTACACAGCCCCACATCACCTTGTTAAAAGCATTTTCTGCTTACAGTTAAGAGGCTTTTGTTCCCACCACCATCTGATTAGACAGGTAAGCTCTGGAGGAGAGGCCATGGAACATGGATTGAGCAGAACATTACAGAGCTGTGCAATGAGAAGGAAAGGAGTCACCACACACGCCAACAGGAAGCACCAGCTCTATCCCTACGCTGTTCAGAAGCTTTTGATTGTTGCTCACTGAACTACTACTCCATTATTGATCGGCACAGCAACTTATAGTGCGGGGAAGATTGTGGAAAGAAATTTGCCCTGTTGCCTCCTGGGTTACTGCTCATTTCCTTCTTCATGGCTTTCTGGTTCAGACAGCCACATGATATATCTGTGCTCTGCAACTTCATGTTTCCCTATTAAGAGGAGACACAATATGTTTGGCTGCTCCAGCTCCCATCACCTGACCTGCCTCTCATCCTCCCCACCTGCATCCTCTCCACACTCGGAGCATGCACACGCACCCATATAAACACACAGCAACTACCAGAAGTTTTGAAGAGTTACCGCTTTTTCACCCAATGTTGAATCATGTACAGTGAACTGAAAAAAACCTACATTCATTACGACAGGATTAGCGAGCATGGGGAGGGGGGAGGGGGGTGAACTCCTGCCAAGCACAGGAAACAATTTAGTTGCAAGTAAAAGACCTGGTATCAAAGGCCTTTTGCTTCTTTTTAGCCCTCACCAGGAAAATTTGTTATCTCTCATACGGGACTGGGAGAGGTTGAAAGGATTTCTGCTTATGCAATGTGTATTAAAAATTATGGAATTGTACAGATTTCTATGCTGTCCTTTTTGAGGGCGCTGGACCGTCTGATCAGGTCATTAGTGGAGACTTGAAATGTCACTGCCGAGTTCCAGCACCACTCCCTCCTCTAGCTCAGTAGTTGCCGAATCTCCTTGTGCATGTGACACAGGAAGTCCACATATGAAGCCCCCCCACTCAGGCTCTTGTCCTCCACTAGGAAGTGTTTGAACAGCATTTCCAGCTTATCTTCTTGCTTCACAATTATTAACTACAAAAAAAAACAAGAACAAAACCAACAGTGAGTAGTTAGCAGAATTAATGTTCTTGATAAACAGGAGTAAAAATCCAAGTAGCTCAAAAATCCAAAGATGGATAATCAGAATCACAGTGTATATGGCTTATGTGCTTTGACTTCTATAACTAAACCCGGTTATAGTCTGAGTCTTTTCCAAATAGAAAGAAGACACCATGTATGTGGTTTGTGCAATGCTATGTTATAACAGGTTTGAAAAAAATTAGCTTTAGAACTATAGAAAGCACAGAACTCCAAAACTAGTAACTATTTTAACTGGCTTTGTGGTGGGTTTTTTTTGTTGTTGTGGGTTTGCTTTTTTTTTTCCCCAGATCCTTGTAAACTTTATGTTTGGATCATGTTTATGAGATCAGGAAGAGTAAGTTCAGCACTGCAGCGGTGCCAGGCGTCACCTGCTCTGCTGAAAGGGAAGGGAATTTAAAGCTATGAATGGGGGACAATGTTTTTACCTTCATGTAGCGGGATCTCTGCATTTGAAGCATGTCAATAATAGATCGTACTTTCTTTGAAAAGGGATTTTCCAAGACAGGCAGGGTACTCTGGAATGCAAGATACCCAATCCCCATTAGTCACATAAAGTAGAGCAACATTAAACGAAACTCCGCAGTTTTGTAATATTACATAGCATATATCTACTCCCACTAACATACAATCTCTTTGACCACAACTGGTTAAAAGAGAATGTAACAGAATACCAGAATTAAATGTAAATTACTTGTTCCATTTACATAGCCAACTGTTCTCCTCACTATCACTGGAGATGTGGCTTGACAAATAAAGCTAGGCAAGGCTATGCCCGACATTCCCAGACTAGGGGCATTTCCACTAGTTTCCCACACCTACGCTTCTCTTGTTCCTAGTATGAAAAAATTGAACAGTTTTCTCCGCTTGCTTTCTCACTGTTTCAAGTTTTGGGCAACACTCACAGATGCTAGTGCCTGCACTGCCATCCAACTCACCAAGCCATTGCTAATCTGACTGAAGGATGACACTCCAAAGAGGTTCTGGATCAAGCCTTGTTGCACATTGACTCCCACCCACACAAAGATGTTCAGCCCATTCTCCAGCAGGTATATGTCACCCTTGGAAAGACGTTCTTCTGAGTTCCGGATTGCTGCTGGCAAGGAGTCACTGTCAACATCTGCTTTAGTCTGGTTTAGAATTAAATAAAAAATTAAAAATCAAGGTTATAATACAAGAATATCTTACAAAGTCCTGAAAATTTCTGCCATTAAGACCCAAATGGTTTTCTCATTTCTAGGACTTGTACAACTGCCATAGCTGTGACTGAAGCATCATGTTCCTTAGCTTAGTTTTCTTACTGAATGTGACGTACAAGCAGAGCAGAGACTCTTGGTCAGCAAAAGAGAACATCAGGCATCTGTAAAATTACTAGTTCCAATATTTCCTCCTGGAGTAGGAATGTAATTAGCTCTTAGTGTTATTCCAGCAGCTATGGTAATGAAAAGCCAGAATAGTGCATGGAGTTGCTCTGCAATGATGAAAACTACTACATAAAGTTACAAGAAGCTTTAGAATTTTTAAGACTGTGAAAGGGTCAAAAGTGTCTTTGCCACTAGTCATATGCTAACAGCTCAGGAAAAAAAACCCCCAGCAAATTCACAAGTTGCAGTAATGCATCTATCACCGAGTGGAATTAAGTACCCCAACAGATGGCAGATCCCAAATCTTCCTCAAATCGCTTTCACTTGATAAAATATAAATGCCAGTCCTTATGACAAGACAAGAAAACAGCAAGTCTGAAGTGGCAAGAACATACTGAATTACTCACCAGGGGCAAAAGCCTAGGATAAAAGAAAACATTTGTTTCAGCCACATCCATGGATGTGACTAACTGACGAATGTAAGCTCGGTCATCTGTTGTGACCTCTAGACCAGGCTGAAGGACGTCGCTCTTCAACACGCAATTCAAGTACACAGGAAGCAGCTTCATGCATTCAGGAAGGATCAGCTACAAGTCACAAGCAGACAGAGGATGGTCAGCTGTCTTGCTGAATAAGCTTATGTCTGACAAAATGAGGCTTGCATGAACCAACAAAGTGTGGTACAGCTGTGAGGAGTCAAAGTTGACAGTCTAATTATATCATGGACTTGCAAAGGTAACTTAAAACTTTTCCCTGGAGCAGGAAGTGCTTCCTGGGCTCCAGACAGATGTCCAATAAGCTATTCTCAACTACAGTTTTATTTGCAGCCTCTTTCTTCGTCTTCTCTTTGCAAGTTTCTGCTGAGCAAAGCAATTTTGAATAGGCTAAGTACGAAGCTCTCATTATTTTTAATATCCAAGCCTGTGATTCAAGTGAAAGTACTGGAATTTACCTGGCCAGCAGAAGAGGGACTAGCGCAGTTCTTTCTATAGCAAGCTAGGATCTGGGCACACTGGTTGATCAGTGCATCTCGTACAGTCTTTACTGGACTACTCAGAACTCCACGATATGCTACATAGAAAGAGGAAAGAGATGGATGGCTACCAGATGATTGCTCATAAACAGTAAAAAAAGTGAACACTACTTCCACAAAGTAAATCTAAACAGCTATTGTTTATGAAGGAGCAGTTAAAGAACTAAAACAGTCCAAAAATAAATACAAGGATTAATTTAGACAACTGTCAAGACAAACCTCTATTAAAATAAATTTAGACAAGAATTTGCATGAAAGATAAGCTCACATGCTCCATCTGTACCTCTTGTCCCAAGCAACAATACATCACAGCTTTAAGCTCTTTCCCATAAATTACTGAAGTATCAGGATTGCAACCTGATATTTGATGCATAGAGAATAAACGTGTCATTGGATGACAACAGGTATTTTAACAGCAGTTAAAGGTTGCAATTCTTTTTACCGTATTTACCCTTACCATATTTGGCCAAGTAATTGATGAGTGTGTCTGTCTCACAGTTTCGATAGAGGTCAGCAAGCTGTGTGCAGCAGTTTAAGGACAGGTTGTGAATGCGGAGTCGTCGCTGTCCTGCACAACTTGTATATAACAGAGCACACTGTAGGAGACAAAAATGGCAGGATATAGAAGAATTAGGTCCTGCTACAATAAGCAAGGCAGGAATATAGTTCATTAAAAAATAGGACTCAGACGCCTAAACAAATGAGATTACGTAAAAGACTTGCACAATAAACTAAAAGCATATGCTAAGAATCAGGGTCAATGAAAGACAACAAACAGCGGTGTTCGCATTTTGTATTAAGGGAACTGGTCTTAGAAAACAGATTGTAGTTTGAAGCAGTTTAGGTCACACTGAGAACAAGCATGCTGAAAGGCTAAGGGTAGTAAGAGGCAGAAAGAAAGAATGAATGATTTCTTGAAGGAGAGTCTAATTACTCAGTTCAGAGCAACCTCAACCTCTTCTGCAACTGGCATGCTCCCAGCTGAGATTTGCTTCTGCCTTGACACAGTTTTGTTGAAAATTCTGAACTGTCAACACTTCTTTCTCATAGAAAGCCTCCTCCCTCACCTGAAGGAGTGCACCACTGTCTTCACTCAGTTTGTCATCGTGCTTGAATTCCACTGTGATTGTTTTATCACAGTCCAAACCTGCCATCTCTACATCAGTGGTGTTGCTCATATAGAAAGCTCCAAAGAAGTCAGTTGCTCGAATACCTTAAAAAGAAAAACCAACAAAAACAAACAAAACCAACATGAACCACAATTCTCACCAGAATAACAAAACAGACAAGTTTCAAAGCCCTGAAAAATCCTGTCATTTGTAACACTAAGTTATCTTGAAAGATTTCAGTAGGGGTTTTTATTCAACCTTGACAAAGCATTAGAATTTCAGAGCTTTAGCAGACCTTTTTATATAGCCTAGTCTCAAGATGTTTTACATTCGGGGAAAAATCTGTAATTCCCTAAGGACATGCTTGAAATGGTCCATTTATTAAGACTTGTATGTGCTAATACCCACCTGTGCTTGTGCGCACTCTCATTACAGCATCAAATCCCACTTCTTTCTGGACATCTCTTCTCAAGTCATTGAGGAACCTATCCTGGTCGGTCTCCAGCTAGAAAACAAGCAATAATTCAAGTTTCATACTCCCATAAATTAGAGCTGCTCCATAAACCATAGGGTAATTTAAAACCAGATACTATCCCCTACAGTCTTACTCTAAAAGTTACCTCTCATACAGGACTTAGTGCCCTGCTAATAAAATATTGTGCTAAATGGTAACAGCATAGTTTTTCTTCCTGTTGTTTTTGTTATTGAGATATTTTGTGTGAAGACATAAAGCTAACTAAATCATTTTGGTGAAAATTGCTACTTAAATCTCAAGATTTATTTCCAGAGAAGTACTTGTTCACTACGGTTCACACTATAAAAAAGAATTCTTAACTAAACAATTCTCATTTAGTTCAAACACCAGTCTGAGTCAGTGTCCGTCTTACCTGGAAATATGCATACTTATAAATGGAGCCTCCAGTCTGGTAAGTGACTACACCTAGTGTCGCCACATCCAAATACTGGTTTGGAAACAGGAACAGATCCACACAGCAGCCCTGGGTCACACAGTCCTTGGCCAAGTTGTTGTAAAAGCTTGTCTGCGGCTGAAACAAAGTCTAAGAAAAGAAGTCAGAGATGAGATCAGAAATTTGTGCTGAGAAAAGGAAAGTGAGAGTCATTTAATAATCCCAGTCAGTACACCTTTATGCTTTAAATCTCTCTTCAGGGAAATCAGGATCATGTAAATTCTTCTTGACCCTGACTTTGAAGAACTGTTGAATTTCATGAAAATTACTATACATCTTATTTTGACTGTAAGTTCAGCAGATTTACTTTAACCCAGCTATGGGTATTTTATCCCATATAAAATATGTTAAGAGATATTAGCTGGAATGCTTACATTACGTGCTACCCTTGAAATTTATTAATGTTGCTTCAGAGTTATTTTATCTCATAAAGAGTATAATATAGAACTCTTACATAAGCTCCATCCAAGTCATTATTACCTTCTCCTTATCTGTGTTGATCAGTTTCTTATCATCCCTGTTCTTTAACTTCCCTGGGGCCTCTGCGATGGGCAGAGAGGTGTGGAAAATGAAGAGCTTTCCAGCACACTCAGCTGCCTGCAGGAAAGTGAGCATAAAAGTGCAGGTTAGAAACATTTATAAAGACTGTAAGGGAAACTGTGATTCAAGAACAAGCATTCAAGCATCCTCATCACTTCTTTACGTCAGGAAGGCTCTGTCAGACACACAGACACAGTGATCACTTGGTTATTTCAGTGGTATCCAAAAAGGGGGAAACAACCTACTGGTCAGTCACAGAACAGCAAGTTTCAGTTTACTCGACCTGTGCTACTTCCACAGCAGGAAGGACTGGTTCCAAGGAGAAACAGAGCAGTAAGCAGCGCTCAGTTACAAAAGGTTTTGTGCAAACATGTTACACTGCTTTCTTTTCTGATTTGCAGCTAGTGTTTGTGGAAAAGTCACAGAAATGGCAAGGGATTTTGTAATCTGAGCTTCAACGGATCATTAATTTTAAATCAATAACCTATATCAACACTAGTCAATGTTTAGCATGGCATTTTCTCTGACACACACAGTACATAAACAATTTATAATATTTCTTGACTGAACAATTGTCATGCAAACAGAGTTTAATAGAGACTTCTGAGGACTTACATGACAGACAAATAGAGCTATATGAACAGGGTTGGATGGAATCATACAGGAAATCTATTCAATCAACACATGCAAGTCACAGTTAAACCATGCATGTAATTATCTGGATGAAGTACAGGGATGGAAGGAGTTGAGGAAAGGTTTTCTTCGTTAGCAGATTGTTGTGGGCAACTTCAGACTGCATTCTATCCTTTTATTTAAGATTATACCAAAGCTTCAAGCACAGGATTGTTATGTGTTAGCGGAGTATGAACTTCAGGGTACTTGAACAGAAAACAATTTGCCATAATAATGCATTTACTAACCTTCAGTGCCTCCAGCCCTGCTTGAATCACGGGTGCAAAAACAGTTTCTGTTTCTCTTGTGTCTGCAAACATTTCTGGAATCTGATCCAGCAAACTAGCAATGAAAAAAGGAGGAATTCAAGACTCCATTTAATTGGAAAAGCCAGACAGTTGCATCTGATCACCGACAAGACTGAGGTGGTTCAAACAGAAGTCCCTAACATGTTTCTAAATTTGCATAGTTTTTATGTTATTTGGCATTTCATCAGTTATCTGTGAGAAAATGATGCTTTGCCATTCTTCTTTGGCTTCTCACATCCATATCCTCAAGTGCCTATATAACCTCAACTGATGCCTACTTCAGAAGCTCTTCTGTATTCCTGCTTTTTTAATATATTCCAATATATATTGGTAAGTGAACTCTAGGAAAGGCTAGTGATACTTGGCCTCTGTTTGCCAAGCACCCTGTGTGCTATTCAAAGATTCATAGGTTTAATCCACAGTTTTATACTTAGCTTGTTAACGCATTACAAAACAGGCTAGAATTTTCTTTTAAAGACATACAGTGCAAGGTCTAGTTCCCAAAACACAGTTAGCGACACACCATAGTTTAATTACAGTTCAAGCATTATGTTAAAGAGTTTGCCAAAACTTTGCTAATTTATCTTTCCTTCTAGATTTTATCTTATGGATCCCACTCATTCAATCTTCTCCACAGAACCAAAATTGGACACCACTGTTGCCTCAGTTGATGGTTATTTAGGCAGTTGCCTTAAAGACTGTGATTCAGTACTCTTTTGACTTTCATTCTGCATCATTCTAGTTGTGTTTTTGTTTTGTTCCCAGAAATGCCTTTCTGCACTAAATCCCCTTACATATATATACACACACACACACACCTTCTGCCAATCTGGACTGCAAGACAAATACACCCTTACCTCATGAATTTTCCTATTTCACTTTGCAAGCTTAATCTCAAAGAGTATAAGAAGTTAACATATATGGAGTGACATCTAGATGAATAACATGACAAGTAAGCATGAACAGCTGAATCTACCGTACAAGATGCTTACTACATACATTTTAAATCAATTCCATTACCTGGCAATAACTGTCCTGGACTCGTTCACATTCACCAGAAAACCATCAAGGAGAGGCACAAACATATCTGCCACATCTGAGACAACCATCATTTGTGGCTGTGCCAGGGAGCTTTTCACATTGTAGAAGTGTAACACTTTGTTGTAGGTGACAAAGCCCACTCGAATGGCTGACTCTTCCATGTTGCCTTCCCTGTAAGAGACATACTTGCCTTCACATCTAAGTCCACAGTGAAATCATTACACAGAACCCAACACAAGAAAGGATAAAGGAAAAATGAAAAGAAGGAAAACTTAATTTTCACCTAGAACGGTATCCATAAAGATGTTCTGCTTGGCCTTTTTCTGAAGAAGAGCTTGTTAGGATTATAAAATTTTTCTTCCTAGCTTTTTTAAAAAGGGAAAAAGTGAGTTTCTCCCATTTTGACCAGCAGTAGTAGTATACAATAAACCTACCTGGGTAGGTAATCTAGGAGCGACTTTAATTCTTCACATATTAGTCTCACTAAGCCACTCTTTACAGCATTGTAAGACACATCGATCATGAAAATGAAAGCAGGTGGACTGGGAAACTTGTTATTCTGGAAAGAGAGGGAAGAAGACATGTGACCATGTAATGCAGCCCATATAACAGCTCTGTAATATGGATAAATGAATGCTGGTCAAAATAATAGCTTTTATGTACTTTTCTACTCAGGACTATCTGTTTCTTCAGGTCATTCTCTCATCCCTGCCCAACTAACAGACATGTAAGCACACTGTGCTTGAAATGAACTGGTATAACATGCCCTAGACTGATTTTGTCATTGCTCAGTGAAGAATTGTGTATATATACATATATATACATATCTAACTAATGTAATTATATCATCTATTTATATGACCAGGCCAGATACGGAAAGTAAACAGGGAAGTTTCCTGCCAATTCTCAAGACTTTGGAGTCTGACCAGACTTGTAATAGGTGATTTCATTAATACAAAGCAAAACATTTTCCTCTTTGAGGACTGCAACCTTTCCCTTCTACTTAAGTATCAGGTTTGCTTTGGCAAAGAGAAGCTTGCTTCAGTCAACAGGTTTCTGAAATCTATAGGTCATGTGGAAGGCACATACAGAACAAAAGATAAACAGAACTTTCAGAAAAGCTGGGATGATTTCATCTCATTTGAACTAATAATGCTTCCTATGCTGTCAGAAGCAAGACAATTATTTTTCCCCATAAATAGAAGTAAAGGTGAGGCATTAGAAGGTAGCTAGTATAAAGCTGCAACATTTAGACATCTATTTCCCCATCATTTATTTCAGCAGAGATATAAGTTGCTTTAATAAACACCTTCCACGTATTTTTTCTATTCCTTAGAAGTGAACCAGCTCTGATAATATATCTTTCCACACCATTCTTGTGTTTTTAACCACTATGGCTGTATTTGAAATTTAAGCTCAATAGGTAAAGCCTGCCTTATGCAACAGGTAGCACACTGCATAGTTACTCTGCTCTTCTTTTGAAGCTCTCTGACAATCTTCTGCCCCAAGGACTACCACAAGAAAGTCACTTAGCAGAACTGCTAAGGTAACAGCAACTATAGCGGCTCATATAGCTCCAAAAGAGAATGAGAGTGGCAGCTACCATAAAGTTATGTGTGATCAAGACTTCCTCTACTTTGGGAAGTAAGCAGATGTGCACATTATTTTACACAATGAAGTGGGCTGAAGTAATGCTGTTAATCATCTCTGCCAGGTAGAAAGCAGCCCTGGACAATTGATGACATTCTGACTTTTAGTCTTTTTATCTGTAATCAAACCAAAATACAGTAACAAACACATACTACTCTACCTTGCAATAGTCAACTGTTGCTAGAAACTCGTAAGACCCCAATGATAACTCAGGTCGGTCACAGAAGTCTACTCGCTTTCCAGTATGATCCAAATGCTGGAAGTAGTGAGGTGGCACTGGGAAATGAAAAATGAAATCATTAAGTCCAGTGACATGCCTATGATAAACACTGACTAGAGAGCTAACATGACAATGGCTGTTACAAATAAAACTCCAGGAAAGCTAGCTTGCACTCTCTGTTAGCACACAAATATTACTAAAAATATTAATGCAATTTAAGAGCATCACTAAAGCCAAGAAATACAAACTGCTTCCAGCTTGTCTTATACAACAGGTGACACACTGTACAGTCACTACTGTACTTTTCTTGAATCTCCTTTCACTTTATGTTTCATATCAGAGATGCTCCTCGGATTCTTCTGAAATATCTAGTTCAAACAAAAAATATAACAATCTTCTACAAGTAGCAACAAATGACTTACAATAAAGTTTGAGGCAAACTACAGGCTATATTACTGACTCAATTCAGGCTTCTTATTTTGCTACAAGTTAGTTTTTTCCTTGCTTTCCCATGCTGGACAGGAGTCAAGCCTTCTAGGCATTCTCTCATGCAGAAACTGCCATAATCCTGTTGTCAGAATAAGCAGGGTACTTCTTACAGTGGATTGTAAAGCCCCAGTGAGGAAGAACTGGAAGTGTAACCACATCCCCAACACCCAATACTTTCACACTAGTACAAGGCATCAGAAAGTAAATAGAAATTATGCTAAGTTCTTGCCTACAGACGTCAGCTGCAGAAACAAGAAAAGCATTTCCCTTGTGACTCAAGAATTGCCATGACAGAGTTCCTTCTGCAGAATTGCTAGGGTGACAAAATATATTCCAGCTATAGCTGCCTATATAGCTCTATGGAAGAATAAAATGAGATTACCTGTAACGATAGTACTCACCACCTTTACAGTATTCTAAAGATTAAAAGTTTCAACAGTTCAAAAAGAAAAGTTCAAAGAAAACAAAAGTGATATTAAGACTATACATAAGCACTTATCACTCTTCTCCTCTCTAACTCAATAGCTAGTTACCTGACTCTTTTTTGCAAAGAAACCAGAAATAGTTCTTACACATTAGGTACAACTACATTGTATTTTCACAGCACTGTTTTCATCAGCAGTCTCTGAGCATCTCTCCCTCTTCTGCCCTTGCTCAGTTGTTATGGGTACAGCCATTCATACAGCTGCTGAGTGAGCAGACAGGGAACGCATTCAGGCTGAAAATCACCAGACAAACATTTTTTAAAGTTGGCCATTTCTAGTTCCTGTCAGCTTCCCATTTGGTTTGTACAAACAGTTGTACAGCATAACTGAGGTGATAAGAACAAACAGTCCATTAAAAGCCACCAGGCTACCAAATGAGACACTCAAAAACATCACCATAAGGTTTGTTGTACCTTACATTTCACTGTGCCTTCAAAACAAATCTACAGATGTCATAATATGAGCAGCACACAGTGACTTATGCTTAAAAGGATGCATGTTTTATAATCATTTAGAAGAGCAACTAAGATTAACTGACATATATTGAACACACCTACTCAGCTGTAGCAGATTTAGCTGCAATCTCGTCTCTAAGCAGTGTTTAAACAGGCTTCGTGAGAGAAAAAAAATCCTAACTCACACTACTGACTAGATGTACATCTCATACAAAAATGCAAGTTTCAAATACCCTTCAAATACCACTTTCAAGAAAACAGCATAACTAATTTTTCAAAACACCATACGTTATTCTAAAAGTAACTTCTGTTAAAAGCAAGTGCATAAGCACTTACTTGTTTTGAACATAACTTCAGAATTGAGCACTGAACATACCTTATAACAATTTTTTTACAAGACTAAACACACATTAAAGCACAGTATACATTATAAATAATCTTAATATGATAAAGATTTATTTGCTTACCCTCAGTGACACAGCTGCAGAAACAACACTGGAACCTCCTTCCACCCTCAATGAATTGCATAAAAGGGCACATGTAAGCCTTGCACCTATTACATCGGACAGGACCGGATTCTCCATGATCTACTAAATAAGGAAGGGTCTGTGGAATCAAGGGAAAAAAGAAAAAAAAGAAAGGTCACATGATGATTAGAAAGAAGCAACCACACATACTGCAGAGCTTAAAACTACCTTCCTGCACATTGCATAGGATCTAGCATTTCGGCAGCTGTGGGACAGAGCACAAGGGGTGGGGAAGCCCGAGCAAATATTTTGTAAATGCTTTTCAACTCAAGCTCCAGCACAGCAGTTCTTTGTGGGCTGCAGTCATTAATGGGCTATCCCACTCAGATACAAACAAGTACTTCCACATGGTGCTGCACTACTTTCCATAGTGGCCTGCTTGAGGAGCATTAGCTCTTGCAGGAATACTACTTCACACAGATGTGTCCCAAGTGAACACAAAAGATTGAAGCCATGCAAAGAATGGCTGTGATAACCTCATGGGAGTGAGCACACAATTTACATTTCACCACAGGTTGGGTGTTTTAAAATAAACTCTTCACCTCTTTATATTTTCTCCTTGTAAATAAGCAAGCTTTTTGACAAAATAGAAGCCAGTTATTGCATTCCAGATACTCCAGAACTTAGAGCATCTGGACCATCTCAGGAATAATTTCAGCTGATAAGACTTATTTTTGAAGTACATCCCAGAATTGTTACATAGCAATACCATTTTCGAACTATTACAGATAATATATTGGTTTTGCAGCCAAAGATGAGTAAGATGCTTAGCAACTTCTGTATCTTCTCAACCTCAGAACAAACAAGTAGCACTTTAAAACGATAAAGACAGAACTCACACAAGCTACAAGCTGCATTCACAGTTAAAAGCACCTTTCATACCTAAGAATCTAGCTCAAAAGAAAGTTTAACTAATTACTACCAAAATTTCTGCACTAAAGGCGTCCAGTCTGAATTCTCTCTGTCACCCTCAGTCTCTGATCATGTTTAAGAGACAACATACTCGTTGGGCAGGAGTTGAACAAATGCCCTGGTCACTTTCTTCCTCTTCATGCCACAGATGTGTCACAGCTCTCACTCAACCCCCGTAATCATTTATTGACAATACACTGGTTTTGCAGCCAGTGTTTCTCAGCACCTATCGCTCAGGCTGACCTCCTCAGAGGTAACAAAATTTGAAGTTTTCTAACTGCCAGGCAATGTTGGTATTGTAATTTGATACAATAAGCTTTTTTCCTCAGCCTCTCCCCAATAACACACATGCAATCACTACAGGGGTGCTGAAAACATGCAGTGATACGCATAACTTCTCACTAACTACCTACTTCCAGAGGGCACAGAGATACTTCTTTTTGAAGCCTCAAGCTTTGCTTTCATAACTGTGCATTAACATTGAACAAAAGCCCTGTATCTGGCAACCAGGCGATGAATTTTTATATGTTGTAGATTTACCTGAATGCTGTCTTTTCATGAGACATTTATCTGCTCGTCACTGATATGTTAAGCTTCAGCTCTCTTTACAGTCTTACTGTTCTGAACAGCTGAGCTTTCTTCATCTGTTAGAAGGGTCCCTCCACAGGGAGTTTGATCTTGCCATAAAGAACTTCCCACTTCCAGAAGCAGACTGGTCTCCAGGGAAATTTTTCGATCCTCGATCCTAGCCTTGTTTTTTCTGGCTATCACAAATGTTTGTTCAAAGCATAAACACACCAGGAGACCTAACAACTAGTTATTTGTAAAGCTTCTCTAAAAATGTGCAGCTCCATAAGCCTCTGTGTTTTCAAATAAGATCACATTCTCCTTCCGTCTCCTTGTAAACTCCAGCCACAATACGGCAATACAAGAATTAACTTCATAACTCAGTTTTATCACAAACCAGTTTTCAAAATCCAAGCCATAGTTTAGTTGCATTAACAAAATGCAACAGGCAAAAAAAAAAAAAAAACAAAACCAAACAAACTTCAAAGCCCAGAGAATATTCTTTTGCTTAGCAGATGCAAAAGTTAAACTTTATAGGACACAGAACGCTGAAAATATATGTACTCAAATTTAACAAACATATTTGTCTTTATGTCACTGCTCCAAGCAGGCTAACACTACACAGTAGCCAGGGTATTTAAAATACTTAACAAAAGTTCTAGCTCTAATATTCTTGAAACTGTCATGTTCTCAGCAACCAGGGTGAAAGGCTAGATGACCACACACTACACCTAGAAGGAAACAAGCGCTGCACAGAGGAAGCACAGAAATACAAGTGAAGCTCAGCAGTGCCCAGTACTCAAGTCTTGTACTGTCATCCCACACAGTGCTGTGCCTGTACACACACATTAGACAGCTTAACCAGTGCTCCTTGACACATTCTCATTCAATTACACAACATCCTAGAAGAGACTTAAAATCAGTGATTAGTAACCATTCAAATACTTTAGGTCAAGAAAGAAATTGAGATTAACCGGGAGTGCACATGTTTGTAACCATCCTAGCGTTCTGGTTATGTGGTGACAGTGCTCAACAGTTACTGCAAAAAAGCTGGAATTATCCTGGATAATTTCTAATGATAGAAATCCCAGACAGTTTGAACATGTCATTCGCCTGCCTTACAGATCTCTACCACACGCTTGCTTAAGAATCAGTGTTTATCTAGTCTTCATCACCTAAACATTCCTTCTCAACATATCTGTTAAAGTTGGCATCCAACAGCATTCTCCTAATGAGTTCAAAGTGCATACAGTGCCTATGAAACTCTGCATATGGTTCTCACCTCCTCTGGGCGTAGAGTAGCCAGCGGTTTTATGACAGCAGCTAGAGGAACTTGGGACTGTTTGGCCATATCTGAGGTGCAGGGAATATTGTAAGATGTGCATCTTATGTAGCGGGGGCTTGCGTTACCTGAGGAACAAAGGAAAAAAACCCACAATTTTCAGTACAAGTCAAGTTTATATTCAAGAACAGAAACAGAGAAAGTCTTTGTGGCTAAAACTCAACTGAGGGTAAGATCTTATTGAAGCAATCCATTTCAATCTATGCAAGACTTGAATTTCAAACAAAATACCCCTTTATGATTAGTTACATATAATAACTCAAACCTTATAATAACTCAGACCTTAAAACAAACGAACTTGACTTTACATCAAGTTGAACATCTAAAAAGGCATTAATGTAATTTTTTGCAGACTAAACCATACTATAGGCAGAAAACTGAATTAAAACATTTCTACTGGTCAATTTTGTAATTTTGGCTGAAGAGTAAAGCATCTGATTGTAGAATTGGATTCTGAAGTTTTGAAGGAGCTTTAAATAAAAAAAAAAAAAAGGCACCTAAAGAATGAAATATCCTTTCTCTATGAAGCCCGTGGACCAATTGACATCCCACTCAATTTAAAAACAAATGTAGTTCCCAGTCCAATTCAAACCAAAAATATTGCTAGCAAATTTCAGTACTTAACTGTTGTTGATACAGCTCTACAGAAGAGGCATAATTTGTTGCTTTCTGATACCCCTGCTAGTGCTGGTCCCACATATCTGCCTTGGAAAACATGTTTTATTTGCAAACCAGTCACTAGCTACCAAACAATCAGAAGAGTCTAAATTGAGATCAAATCAACACAAGACTTGAAATCAAGCTTCTGCTGGCAAAAAACACATCCCCAGCCACTGAAATCAGTCCTCAAACTTTTCCTTTAAAGACATATTCAGTTCTGTCACTGATTCTTTGGGGTTTGTGTTTTGTTTGTTTAGGAAAAGAAAGATATTTTACCTTGATCCTTGACCAAGAAATCTGTAGTAACAAGAGGTGGGACCTGCCCTCTCACTCCAGTGACAAATGGTTCTGACCCACAGTTATTTCTGTCATCTTCAATCACTTGAATCTATGATGGAAGACACAACATTAATTATTTGGAGGCTTGGTTTCAAAGCATGATAGAATATAAAATTTGTATCTGTAAGGCATTAAAACGGGACCTGAGACAAACATTACTACCTCTAAAAATAAGAAATCTAAAGCAAATAAGTTTTGTCAAGCAGTCACCTCTTGGTCTGATTTCAACTAGCACTGAATGACTAACAATAAATTGTAAATAGTAAGTTGTAAAGCAGTGTTTTCCCCCAAGAATTTCAAGTAGTAGCACATTTTGTGTTTTAAGGCCTGATCTGAACTCACAAAAGCCAAACACAGATAAAGAGAGGAATTTTTGGTAGTATTCCCCCCTATACCAGTCCTAGCCAAACTAAAATTAGAAGCTTCTGTAAGCCTCAAGTTCTATAGATAATCTGCCTTTTCCTTTCTGTATGTTCCCACTGTTTCCATAGCATGCATTTATTTCTAACCACAGTAACTCCAACCTAAAGATAGGTGCTTGCAAGCTCAGGTGGAAGTCCTCATTACTTCCTGGTGCAAATATGCTTAAGATAATGGAAACACATTAAACAGTTTTGATTGACTGAAGTAGCTACTGACCTTTGTGAAAGAACAGAGAACTGTAGTTATACGCAGTTTTAACTACATTTCCATGCTGATGCTTGAATGAAAGCATTAAAGCTATCAGTCATTCTTCTTATTCTGCCTTATCAAACACACGTCTTTGCTTAAACTGCGAAATGCAGAAGTTTGCATGGCAGACCTTCTACCCTCTCACTAAGGGATCCAAGTTGTCAGCAGAAAGTCTCCCATAGTATAAGACAGTGACTACTCTAGGACAAATCTAGTCCCATTTCAAAAGTCTACTGACTGACACTGGTGATCTCAATGCTCGTACCTGTTATAAGACCAAATTGGACTAAATGAGGAAGAAGTGATACAGGGGTAACAAAGTCAAAGCCAAATGTGGTGTGGGCTTTTTCCTACCTTCCAATCCAAAAGGTAGCTACTTTGTTCTTTCTTTAGGTAAGATACTCTACACATAAGCATTAAATTTTCAAATTCAAAATGTAAAGGTTATGTACGAGCACAGATAATGACAGAATGTTTCTAGCTCCCCATGCCTTATACTAATCTACTAGAAGATTTATATCAAGAATTAACATCAAAACAGTTCATCTGCAATTTTCAAACTTCAAGGCATTAGCCCAGTACTGGTATATCAGCATGACATATCAAATTCTGCTCAAAACTCGTAGAAAACATTGCTACAAAGGCTCATGCCGTGTGTATGTTAAGATAAGGCATTCACTGTATAGACGATTATACTGATGGCTTACACCAAAGTGCCAGTTGGAATCTGATGAAGGAGATATTCTAAAGATCAGACAAAGCGGAGGGGAGGCATTCTTCATGATCTGTTTCTGAAACATTCTGCTTTCTATTGCCTCACCATTCATCAGAGAAGATTTTAACAGCCTTTTGTGGTGTAATGTTACTCATTTTGATAAGGCAAGCAGAAGACAGCAAGGAAAGGGTAAAGGATTAATGGAGGGTTAGTGAGGTGAAGTTCAGGTATCAGGCATGCACAGATGTTCACCAACATACAAACTACAGTTACATACATATACAGCACTTACTGGACTAGGAATTGCATCTGGGTCTATTCTGTGCCTGGGTTTCTGCTGGGGTGGCAGCTCATTAAGTTGCTTATTTTTTAAATAAAAAAAAAAGAGTGCCACAAAAATAAAAAAAAACACCAAACAAAAGACAAAGAGAAAAAAGAAGAGAATAATAAACCAAAAAGTAATAGTGTTACTTCTTTCTACCCAAACCTGTAGCACTAGAAGTAGATACACTTGGTTCATGCAACAGGAAACATCAGCTTCTGCAGCACAGACTGATTCCAAAACCAGCCTTGCTCTGAACACACTGCTAACAGAAGTGGCAGCTCATATGCTTATTTTGGTTAGAAACTGGGGATTTATGCTTTAAGTACATGCTAAAATGAAGGCAACTGACACAAGCCATTTGAGATCTCATTTAGTGGAAGAGAAGAGAAGCAGACAACCAATTAAAGACTTCTTATATTCTGTGAAAAAAATATGGTCATAAACTTTACATAAACCTGGAGTCTAAACAGATAATCTTTTTTGAATACAAGTAACTTCTGAACAGCACCAGTCCAGATCTAAGACGTAACTCAAGACTAAATTATTATTATAGTTTTAGAGGAAACATTGTAAGCACTGCCCTGGAAAAGTTTCCTGTTATCAAATGACTGTGGCCTTCTGAGCCAATAACAGAACAGCATCGGCAGCAGTAGAAGAAATGGCACAGTAGACCAGTAGCAATAATACTGTCAGGCTTAATATTACTCATCATTGCTAACCACTGCGTATCACTGCTTGTCCTTTCTTGAACCTGTGTTCTGAAAGATAATCCCAGTTTGAGAAGTTGTCCATATTTGACTCAAGTTGTGTCATGACTTAATGACCAAATAACCCGATAACCTGTTTTTTGACAAGTTATAGGAAAAGTGAAAGGAAAAATGCTAGTCATCTCCTGTTAACTGTACTTTAAAGGTGGATCATAGACTGTCACCTCAAAACCTGAAATTGTTTCACCATGGTAAGCCATTAAGAAAGAATCCAAAAATGGAGAAACAAGCTTAATCAAAGCTCTCAAGGATTCTCAACATGTAACACAGTACAGAAAAAGACCTGAGGAAGTAGAGCATACATTTGCATATGCAGCGCCTTCCTTTAGTCAGCAAGAAAAATATTGCTTCTTGGATCACTCATAACAAAAGACTGAAGCCGGATATACAAAGAAAAAAAGCAAGCAGGAGAACAGACTGATGTTCGTTGGAACGAGAAACTTGTTTTCAGCTTTGGTCTTTGTCAGTTCCGTTTTACATAAGAACACTACGGAAGAGTTCACACTGGTAAGAACAAAGTAAGCTTACAGGGCTCGGAATGGAATCTGGATCCAAGCGTTTGGGTGGAGGTGGTGGTCCAGGTTGCCTTCCATAATTTGGTGGTCCTGGATAGGCTGCTCCACAGTTTGGTTGAGGACCCCTCACCTGCCCAAAGGAACCTTTACAAGAAAGGAACAGCAAAATCAAACAGTGGCTAATACTCATAATTTCGTTATTTGGCACTTCCCACTTTTCCTGTCACTGTCAAAAAACCAAGAAAATCACATGGTTTTCAGTTAATTAGGATTAAATATACTTATCAGTGTTTCGGGTTAGACCTGTACATCTCTATCAGTGATCCAGTAAAATGATGGAGACAGTCCTCCTATAAACCACACTTAAGGAAACACAAGGTTTTGTACTAACACAACTATTTTTAGAATAATATGATTACAATATGCATTAAGATCATGCACTATGAATATTTAAGTTAAATTGCAGAACTGCCTACTAGAAAGTACACACAGAACTGCCAAGTAAGCTAGCAGATGGCCCGTAATTCCTCAAAATAAAGGTATGCAAGGAGTTTTCTCAGGCAGTTCTGGCTTGCCTGAAATAAGAGTAATAAGTTAATGTGTGATTGTCTCTTTCGTTTTGTTAACTACCTGAATTTATTTCATATTATTACTTTAGACAATTTCTTGCAGTTATGGAATACACCATGATATAATGCATTAGTGTTTCTACAGTTCATCACAATTTGCACAGATATTTGTAAGTAATCTACCTGACCAGTTGTGCAAAACTGCATGGGGAATGGGATTCTCAATCCTCACACTTGCACATGACTATTTTATCCTAGCTATCTGTAAATGTTCCTGATTAAAAATCAGTCAAAACCATTTATAATTCAGAAAGCTTAACTGATACTACTTATAAGCACACACAAAATGTGAATGGTTCTACAAATTAAATGTCATAATAAAATTCTGATCACAAACTCTTGTAGTATTACAGCACTCACTACTAAATGACTTTTTAGCCAAGTACGCTAGGATTTATTTAATTATATTAAACTGATTGAAACCTGTATGACAAGTATCTTAAAGTGACACATCCTATTGTTTATCTTGGATTTGCCTTTGAGACATGAGCACAGGGAAACACTGAAGTGCCACCAAAAGCCCACAAATAACAAAACTGAAATCCAGTTCTCAGTTTGCAGTACACAGAGAGCACATATAGTGTACAATATCTACAAGTACAAATACTCACCGTTCTGCTGCATTTGGTATCCTGGCTGAGGAGGATGAGTTGGAGGAGGGGGTCCATGGAGGCCACTCATGAGAGGCCCAGGCTGTGGCCCTGACACAGATGATGGAGGTGGTGGTGAGAATACATGATTAGGCTGGGAGGCTGGTGGTCCAGCAGCTGTCTGCCCAGGCAGTGGTGGGCCTGGCATGGTAGGTGGCCTTGGGGCACCTGTGGTAGAAAGGTAAGAGGAAGGTCCAAACACTGTATAAGAGGGAGGAAACTAGAATTTCAACACCCAGAGATTCCCATCACCATATGGTAATGAATCATTGACAAGAGCAAATCTTTTATGAAATTACCAGCATAACTGAAAAGCAATAACATATTTCTGTAGCCAGGAAACCTCACCATATCCTAGTCCTGCTGGGGGAGGAGCAGAGGCTGCAATAATGCCAACTGTCATCCCTGCCATGTGCTTGCTGAGCTGCTGTACACTGGTTGGGGGGGGACCATATTGCTGGAACGTAGGTGTCTGGGTGACAGGCATGGATGCTGAGCCTGGCAGATACGGCTGAGAAGCAGGTGGCCTGAGAAGGAAGATGAGAAACGTCACTGGATTCCCCATTATACAAGCAGTTACTCTCTATGCTTTATAAACACTAGCTGGGTCTCAGTTATTTACATGAAGCACTGTAGCTCAGTTTTGGAAAAATAATTACATATCCTGCATGGACTTCAGTCCATTTCATAAAAAAACAAAACAAAACAACCCCCACCCCCCAAAAAAACCCAACCAAACAAAAAAACCACCAACAAAAAAACAAACACCCCCCCCCCCATTCTTAAAAAACAAATTCTATATTTATAGCATTTTTTGTTAATTCCATTTCAGTTATAGCAACAAAACAGAAATACTGCCATGGAGGCTACAGGTGAGCAACAGTAAGGCCTGCACAGTTATGTAAGAATGCTCTGTTGCTTTAAGGATTTCAAAACTCCACTGACAGTGCAGAGGGAAGCAAAAACGCACCACCTTACCCAAAACCAATAATCAGAATGAAGCAGTGGGCACTGCTGCTACTTTTACCACAAAGGTAATGCCAATATCTTTCTGGAGAAGGTGCCCAAGAGCTTTACATGAAGATAGCTCAGGGATCCGTAATGGACAGGAAAGGACTCAGAACCAGTGCTAAGGAATTACTCCGTAATGACAAAAAGCAACATGCTCTGGACAGAGATCAACTCACACTACCAAAGAATCAAATACTATGGTAGTGTGGACACAATTGTTTTAAAAGAAGACAGACTATGAGAATCAGAAAATTCTTTATGGGAAAATGACTACCACAAAGAAAGTCTTTGGAGAAGTGGTTTTGATCAGTCACTGACATATGCTCATTCCCTTCTGGAAGTTTTTAATCTTCAGAGATTCTCATTGTCTAATACCCCTACAACAAAACATTGTTCTAAACCAGTAAGTCAGCAATAGAGAAAGTCAACATCTACCACAGTAAAAACAATGTATGTATAGTTTGGTTTAGATCCTAAAAGGCCTAGACCTAGCACAGGTCTACCAAGGCATGCCTTTGTTATAACTTCTTCTTGTATGTACCTCTGCATCGGGGCTGCTGAGGCTGGAATCCCATTCTGCACATCTCCCTGTCCAAATGGACTGTATGTCAGGTGATCAGAAGGAAGAGATGCTCCAGATGTTGAAGGGGCTCTTAATGAGCCTACCGACATAAGGGAAAAATTATAAATTAAAAATCACAACACAGAAGCAAGGTCTTGAACCATGAAAAATCCCAGAAATAAAAAGGAGTGCAGAAACAGTTTAGCAGTGGCCAAACTGCAGTATCAAAACTTCATGAGCAACAAATAATTTATACAACTATATTAGAAGCAGCAAAACTAAAGCACAGTTTTTTAGCCAGTGTCACTAGTCACCATCTTCACACAAACCAAGCAGAAAATGTGTATTGTGAAGGGTCTTCAATCAACAATTTCATCTTCTGATGAAGAAAAGAAAAAGTTATCTTGGAGGGGGAAGAATTTAATACCTCACTGACAAGTCCAATTATTTTTATCCAGACCAAGGAGAGTATTCACATGGAACCTAACGTTTTTTACAGGTCAGTTGGAAGGTCAGCAGATTGTGTAAGCAAATTCAGAAAATTATATCTAATTGCTCATTAATGTGGGCCACCACTGTTCTTCCCCAGCTCTTGAGGCTGGAGGCTAACATGAGTACTTTCTCATCTTTCAGACTGAGCTGGTTTAGTCACAGTTCAAATGTATTTGCCACAAAACCAAGCCTTCACGCTTTCCACAGACCACACAATGCTGGATACAATACCAGCAGACCAATCACAGTGTCTACCTCCAAAAAAGAGATTCTAAACTTCCATTTTAATATTATTAAATTAAAAATGCTGATAATTAGAACCATATGACCATTCCTGCTAACCGCAAGAGAACATATTTAATGTATGGGGTATCATTAAATACAGATGACTAAACAATGCAAACTTCCCCATGAGACCAGGGCAGCACATACACACTGTTGTGTATCTCTGACTGGCATGACAAGTTTAAAAGGGACTCTGAAACCTTGTTGTAAGGAACCACTATGAAATAGGAAGTCAGAGAGGCCATTTCTCAATTCTGCAGTGTAATTTACACACCAGAGCATGAGGTTTCAATTTATACATTTTAATCTTATCTGTTACATGTAAACTCTTAGTAAGCTTGTGGATGTAAGCTCAAGGAATGAATTAAATAGACCTTGTATGAATAACCAGTGATTTCTTGGGGCTTTTTTATTACAATACCTACTCCTGTTCTTTTTGAGACATAGGATTTAATTTTTTTCAGATACTTACTATCCTTATGTACCTTCATCACATGAAACCTTGTATTTTCTAAACTACTGTTACAGCACCTTTGTCTTACTATTTCTCTGGCTAAGCATTTCCTGATCTCTTAACTATTTGTATGTTGTGTGGTATTTCTATTTCTGAATGTCACTTGTGATATCCGTTAATTTGGTATAATTTCACCTATTTTGGAATCTCTTTCCTTTCATAGTACACGTAAACTGTTTGGAATTGTTACCTTTTGTCTCTGAAAGCATATTTTATTTAATTCATGGTGGGATCCTACACATTTTTTTACATTAACTTCCCCCCCAGCTTTAACAGATATACAACTTGACAAATACATGCTTACTTCAGAAAAAGCTCCTGAAAGTCTTTTTCTAGCTCTTGTCACAAACATAATTCTGTAACCATTACCACAGACTCCTCAAATAGCCACTGAAAAAAAATTCACTGGAACAGCTATGAGTATCTGGTGGTTTATTAGCTTAAGATTCATGACTCTTCAGGAGTCCCAAAGTTCTCCTTCAACACCTCTGAGATACTGCACTGTCTGTAATCACTGCAGACCTCAAAATGGAGGTAGATTACAGCAAAATTGGGAATGCCTGGGATTTTACTGAAAGCCCCCAGACTATCAGGTTTTGCCCCAGTTCTGACTCCCTACTTATCTAAGCAAATTGATGCTGCTGGAAATAGGTCTTCTGAAATACCACTAGTTTGAAAGAAAGAAAAGAAACGTACAATGATTTCTTGCAGTGTTCCTAATTCTTACATTTTGATTGCTAGCTTTGCAAAAGTATTTCTTTCTTCAAGCCACAGCTTTTGAAATCATAATTATTCCTAACATATACTTGGTTTCTATGCTATAGCCAAGGAGACTAAAGACTTCTTTTTTCCCTTAAATGAAAGCACAAGTTACAAAGATCTCATGACCTCCAGTAACAACCTCCTGGTGCTGAGGAAGAATTTTCATTTCTTCATTGCATATTTTCATTTCTTCATTGCATATTTTCATTTCTAACCTCATGTTTTAGTCCTCTCTCAAGTGGGAGGCTGCATTCTTTTAAATTAAGGATTCCCCCTGACAGAACCTAAACAGGCCAATTCAGGTTTTGAAATCAGTCTTCAGAAAACATTAGTCACAAGTCAGGTTTTATCTATGAATCTGCAGGCATAAGGGATTTCTAGTAGGATTATTTCTTCATATCCCATTTATGTCTTTGGAGTGCTGCCTACAAATTGACTGGGAAGTGTCCCACCCACCTCTGCCTGAATAATCAGGTATCCACACCTTTGAGATAAATACCCATATTAAATGGGAACTTTGCACAAAAGAAGCATCACAAGCACAAGCACTCTCATGAAAAGGACACCATTTACCTATGAAATTAGGTGCAAGAGAAGAAGTGTCAGAGTTGAGAGAAACAGGAGAGCCCTTCGAAGGGAACCCCAAGGAAGGAAAGTAACCTGGAAAGACAGAATACACCAGTGAATCAAGCCTGAGAGAAAGCACCAAGAGACAGTGTTTCCAATGCTAAAGACAGTCTGCAGTGCAGAAAACATCATATGCATAAAATCCACACCACATTTACATTATTCCTTAAGCTATACTCCCTCTCACTCTTCTACCAAGCATAACATGTATTACCAACACAGTACATATATTAATGTTAATACAAGTGTTAACAGTATTGTAAACCAAGTCCATGTAAAACAATCCAGAAGCAGCCTAATTGTGACTGGTATTCAGGTAATTGTGTTTGCACTTTCAACTGAATGATCTCATTAGAAAGAAACTGTTCAAAGGAAGAAGGTGAGAAATTGTCCTGGTTCTTTCAGTATTCTCACAGAAAGAAGCAGCTATTTTCAGCTAGCAGCACAGTACTCCACTTCTGGTCCCAAGCAAGACTAGCATCACTGGCACAGCATTCCCATATTTCCATTGGTGAGAGCAAGAGTTTGTCATATAAATCAGATACAAAGAACTCCCTGACTGAGGATGGCATCTGCTACCAACACTCATCCACTCAGTCCTCCAAGCTATGTTGTTGTTTTTAAAATAAATCCCTAAGACAACTACTTAGAGAACACAGATTAACATTGGCAGTTTTCCTTTTACCACTCAGTGTTCCCTAAATTACTGTCACTCTAGTGCCTCCAAAAATAATTCTCTTCTCTCTACAGCATGCAGCTATAACAGGTCTTGCTACAAAGACCTGCAATAAACATACATGTTGGAGATGGGGGTAGAAAAAAATAACTGTCAATATCTTCAGTACCACCCATATGCTTTCTTTGATAATGCATTGTTTGTCACTCTCTTCTCCCTGGCTATCCTATTCAGCAGCTACTAACAGGTCAACTTCTGGCTGTTGTGCCAGTGCTCCAAATTTTACATTCCTTCTTTCTAAAGATAGGAATCCTGAACTTACAGTAACAGTCCAAAATGCACAATGTGACAACTGAGATTCGCTTAATACAGTCTGCTACCTGTGGGAAGGATGGTCTCAGAAGTAAAGACAGAAGAAAAATCTCCACAAACTATGGGTGACATTAGCCTGATGTATCAATAAACTACAGGAGATACTGCTTAAGAGTAAAGCGATACATATTTTTTTGTCCAAATGAGACCACCTAGTTGCCCTCAGTGTCACAACAGCTTTCAATCATTGCTGGCACAAACAAAATCTGGACTTTTAATCTGCCTAAGTTTATATACCAAGCTTTCTAGGTATGTTCTTACTGAGCTGTCATAACCACATTTCTCCTGTTATAAAATTAAAAGAAGCAAACCAGAAATAATTCAGAAGGAAGAAAGTTAATTCCCTTAAAAAGAATTGCTTTTAAGATTTGTAAAGCCTGAAAGTTGTTGAAGTATCTGATAGAAGATGCCCATCAGTTTCTTTTCACAAACATCCTAAACATTCTTCACACTGCTAACAGCCAAAACCTGTTTTCTATAAATAGTTGCACTGATGAAACTTTTCCAACAAATCCCCAGTAATCTTTGTCCTTCTTGAATCTCCTTCTCTCCCTCACTGAAACAAGTCCAATTTTTCCCCATTCCTTCCATGGGACAGGAAACACTAGTAAGTCAATGCCTACATTGAGCAGCCAAACTGTGCTCAAATGGCAAGCCCTGCCTCTGTCTTCCCAGCAGGCAGGGTTTCTTTCCTCTGCCCAGTGCTGATTTTCATTACTTTTATAGGAATTTAAATCCTCTGTGAAATTAGTTCACAACTCATAGATTAAAAGTGCTGTTGTAAGAGATTTATTGAGAGGAGGGGAGGAAGAGGATTAAGGAAAGAAAAGGAAGATGGAGCAACGGAATAATCCATTTTTTAGCACACCATGCTAATTCTTCTACTTCACTACCATGCTAACTTCAGACAGAAAAACCCATAGTAATTATTCAGCTCCCAGATTTCAGGCTCCCACTTCTCCTAATTGCAAGACAACTATAGGCACTTTGATTGTTCTATCCTTCTCACCAATTTTCAAGATTCAAGAAGCTAAAACAAAATAAAAAAAATAAAAAAAATCAAGGTGCACCTGGAGGGGAGAACAATACAGAGACCATTAGTCCATTAGCATGATTAGCATATTACTCGATTTCCTCTCAATACCAATCTGAATTCTAAACACTTCAAAGTTAAAGTCTGTATTGTGCTTATTCTGGTAGATTTGAATTCATTCACCTGATTTTGAAAGGCAGAAATACTCCTACTCAGAGCACAGTACTTTCTCCTCTACATTTCAGATGTTAATGTCACTATGAATCTCCCAAAGCAATTCAGGTACTTAGAAAAAAAGACTCCAAAAGTTCTTTAATAATTTTAAGTTAGCCTTTATTTTGAAAACAGATAAGAAAAGTTAAACTACTTTGTTTGGTGGCTTTTGTTTGCTTGTTTTTTTGTGGTTGTTTGGGATTTTTATTTATTGTTGTTATTTAGTTTTTAAATAAACAAATCCAACAAGCCGTATGACCCTGCAGAAGCAGGGAAACTCCAGAACACATTCGGTTAGAATCATACAATCATAGCTTGCCACATGTACACAAACTTTCTATTGATTTTAAAGGCATTTGAGAAAACAGCTCCAAATACGCTTTCTGCCTACAGTTTATGTCTAGATCTTTCATGATGGCATGCAGAACTTTCTTAATAGTAATGTAAGGGAGTCTCAATTATAAATCTGTTACAGTCACTACTTGCTGCCCCTCAACACAGCCTCATCAGGAAGATTGCCCTAGTCAGGTGCTTCAGTATCATGGGGCAGGGACATACGGAAAAAAAAAAGCAGGCTGTGCCTCTTAACATGTCAATTTTATGAGCTATTAAAAGAAGTGTGAAAGAAGTGGACAAATGACAGAACAGGAACCTCATAATGTACAGGAAGAACATGAGTTTTAACATCATGTAAGCTATATACAGAAGGAATAATAATTGCTGCCACAAAACAGAGAGTAATAATAAGTATACAGAAAAAATCCCATGCAAACAACAGTTCAAAAGTTATCAATCATTAAGTTTTGGCTGAGAAGTACCTTGTGGAGGGGCTGGCTGTTGATATCCTGGCATCGGACCATTATAAGCTCCATACTGCAATTGAGGAACCCCTGGCAATGGCTGTCCTCCGTAGGCAGGCTGCTGGTATCCCTGATATCCAGGCTGAGGTTGCCCATACGGAGGCCCTGTGTGAGCTTGCTGGTTTACACTCATTGTATTCACATCCCCAAACTAATCTCACCTGCAAAAAGCGGGGGAAAGATGGCTTTTAGCAGACATAAAACCAAACTGGCCAACTTCCCTACTGGTTTTACAGGAATAAGAGCTCCCAAGACCAGAGGGAAGGTGAAACATTAATGGTAATATACACTTGCACAGCATGATTTTCAAGTAAGGTAAATGCTTTACAAGAGATAGTTAGAAAACAGCATTTTAAGAAACTAGATTTTCTAATCAACTTATTCACTGCTTCATCCTGGCTCGACTTGTGATCATCATCTTAGAAAAAAAATACCGTAATTTGTCATTCCATAACAGATGATCATCAAGTTTCCTGAGACACCTTACAAGCTACTTCCACCCCACAGAACATCAGACCAACAAAAACCAGATTTCATGACAGAGATGAGAGATTCCTTAACATAAGACTTAACACTGAACAAGTTCAGCTTTCAACTCCGTGTTAGTCTACTTGATCATATTTCATTGCTCCAAGCAACACACACTTCACCATCCACAAAGGCTGCTACTTGAAGTGTTTGATAGTATCTAGGACAGGATTAATACAGGGGGGTTGGCTTATTTTTTCTTTAAACAACAGATGATTTTAAGTCTTTGTTAAGTACAAAAATTTCAGAAAATGAAAATATTCCAAAAGCAGTATGTTGATCTAAAAAAGATGTTAAAACTGGAAAAGATGTCACTAAAACAGTTATAAGAAAGCATAAGAACTGAAACAGAGCAGAGACAGATGTTTCTTTGCAAAGTTACATAAGACATTTTGCTTAACAGACTCCCAATTCCTTTACTAACTGTATAAAGAGATTGACTGACTTTATAGAGAAAAGACAGAAACAGCACTGGGAGACCCCAAACCAAGCAGGCAAGTCTTACAATACCATGGCACCAAGCAAGCAGATAAGCCATAGAGCCCCTGAATTGTGGACAGCCAAGGAGATGACTTCATGGTCTACCTCTGGAGGATACTTCGCATCTCCTGTACTCCTTTGAATGCTCCATATATCACTGTTACCCACTTCAGATAAGACTATCTACACTGACACTGCAAAGAAATGTGTGTTTATGGAATTTAATCTTTTACTAAAAAAAAAAAAAAAAAAAATCCAGTTTATAAAAAAATGCAAAGTTAAGGTAAAGGAAATAATTCATGATGATTACTCCAAACCCTATGATGAGCTTGTGCATTAAAGATACATAGTAAATATTCACACAGAGGAGACATAAGCTGCAATAACCACCAGCTAGTTGAGGCAAATCCCAAGAAGGAATCTACAGCTTAATTCAAGTGGATAACAAACACCTGAGCTGTTTTGCCTATACATTGATTAGCATATACCAACCAATGCTAAGGTTGGTTCTTCACATAACCAAATCCATGATGTCAAAAGAATTATTTCAAAAACTGACACCACAGTTAAACCTACAGTAACTACAGCTCTGTAAGAGCCATACACACAGAAATTCTTTCAGATCCATATATATATAAAGGGAAGATATAATAAATCAGAGTGATGCAATAATTTAGAGAAGAAAGTTAGCATAATACACACATGACATTTAACCTCCTACAGCTGGTAAACATGACAAATGTCAACACTAAGAACACTAATGCTTACTCTGAAATTAGATATTAAACTTTATATGAAAGGAAATAAATGAAGTTTTATATTTTTAGTCTTCAAACTGTACAAAGGTAATAAGGTTTTTGTTTAGAAAAAGAACTTATATTAAATATTTAAAGGCAATTTGCCCTAGAAACTAGCATGTGTAATTTGCAACAGCTTACAACAGTGCAAAAGAATTTTTTATCAGCCTGCAGTGTTTTTAAACACGATTACACAAGATACACATGACAGCAAGAGAGTAATTTCTAAAGATTCTAGTTTCCCATACTACCTTTAACTTAGTTCTGCAGAACAGTCTAACCTGAGCAGCTATGGAGCCAGGAAATATGGACTTTGGGACCTGCACCCTTCCCAAGTTCCCCTGAAGGTTAACCTCTTCCTCCCCATATAGGCAACCAGTGTTGCCACACTGCAATCACAGACCTATCTCCAACCACCTCTTTTTCAGTGCAAACAGTAAAGCAGGAGAGTTCCTCTTGCAAAGGTGCATGGTAAAGGAAGACTGCTCTACCCACACATCTTGGAACATCCAGGCATGGCTTTCTGCCAAGGAAAGAGGGCTGCTTCCTCTTCTTTTTGCCCCTGACTTGCTTACTGGATTGCACATGAAGAACTTGGCTTTTAGTCACTGGTCTACAAACAGGTCCTTCATCCAGTAACAGCTGCAGACAAAGTAACAGCACCCTGCAGTATACTTCCTGAGCTATAATCAAGACACTCTTCACAAGTTACACCTACAGAAATCCCCCAACAGATCTAGTGTTTGAACAAGGAATTACTACAGGGGAGGAGATCAACCCTTCATGCTTTTTTTCTTTTTATTTTTTTAAAAGCACAATGGGGGAAGAACTCAAGCATGTACCTTGCAAACCACTTCTGACTTACTGTTGTGAGTGTATACTCAGTAAGTGATCTTACCTGATGATCATTTACTAATCTCTTTTCATCCCTCTCATGTGAATATTGGTGTTTCCCACTTGAGCAGCCAGTATCTGTTGGCTTGTTGCTCTCTCTACAATAACACTGAAACCAAGAAGTAAGCTCCTTTAATGCAAGTCTTACAAAGAGTTTTGAGATCATTTCCTACACTTTCTAGGAAAAAAAGCAGCTACAGAAAGGAGATGGCTCTAAAACTCATACTGGAAAGCTGTTATACAAGAGTGAGAACCAGTGCTGATCAGCAATGAATGGCTGGAGTAAAAATTAACAGTACTATGGGGTAAGGTGGAAGAGGTGTCTTCTACAATAGTTTCCAGATTCCTTAATATCCAAACAAAGCACACTGAAGTGCAGTTTTTATGGCCTGTTAAAAGAAGAAATAAATAAATTCACAAATACTAGTGATTCACACAAGCTTGTTTCAATCAGCAAACCTCCCAAATCAGCGAAACCTGCATATTCATCATTTTTTATAGTTCGCATTCACTGTTAATTCCCTTTTGAAACTGAAAAGCTTGATGTCATCAGCTCTTGATTGCTTTCTAAAGGAAACACATACAGCAAAATTACTTTCCTTCAGAAAGATGCTAGTGCCTTTTTTACCGGTCCCAGGAAAAAAAGAAAGGGTGGTTTATTTGAACTTATGGGGAGACAGATCCTTAAAAATGGGGGCAAAAGAAAAACCCAAACAACAAACCAAACCAAACCACAAAAAAATTCAGAAAAATTCAAAAAAAGTTCAGAATATTACCTATAGTGCTTTTAATGCTTCCATTCTGCAGCTTTATGGAAAGGTAGCAAAGTTCTGCTATTCTTATTAAAGATCCAGACTCTGAACAACTTCTAGCTAAGAACATTGTTCTGCAAAGCAGATGCTCCTTCTTTTGTTTTACCAACAGCCTGACTAGGTCCTCTACAAGAACTCACAGAATATTTGATTTTTTTCAGATAAAAGAAACTCCTGTTTTGTTTTTTCTACAGAAAACTCTAGAAGAGAAGCTCATATCCTGGAAGTTAGAGACTATAACCACCCTAGAAGCACTCAGGTCATTATAACAAATGCCACCCGTGTTTGTCCAAATCAATCCAAATGGCACTACTGAACTGGCGCCCAGTTTGGTTGTACTTTTGTGGTGCTCTATCTTTCCCCTGGGCAGAGTCTCAACTTGTGACACACAGTATATTCTTCTTCTATGCATTTGGAGTCACTGCCAGAAACATCTATTTTAACAGTTCACGAGAGGCATATTGCACAGTTTTCAGAATGTAAATGTTACAATCTAGTATCAGTGAAAGTCCAGAAGCCACCATATTTTCACCGAGGACACCTTCAGGAGAAGAAAGGATAGGTTTGCTGCTAAAACTTGACACGAGAGGTACTGGAGCAGATTTTTGCAGACCAGTCATTCCTCGGCTGATCCAAAAAGGTCTTTCAGGCTTCAGGACATAAAAAACACGGTTTGCACCTAAGGTGTGATCAATTCTATGTTCTTTTAAAGAAGGTCCATATTAAACCTGGTTTTGTCAGGCTGATTCATCGTTTGGGCAAGGTCCTATACAACATAAAAGTTATGAGAGTAAATTGGTAAAAAATGACACACACACAAAAATATAAAAAACTTAGTGGTAGGTTTAAGCTTAGGTCAAGACTATTTCCAACCCCTGCCACCACCACCAGATTTTTACTTCAATAACACAGAATGGTTTGGGTTGGAAGGGACTGTAAGGATCATCTAGTTCTAAACCCCTGCCATGGGAAGGGGCACCTTCCACTAGACTAGATTGCTCAAAGCCGCATTCAACATGCCTTTGAACATTTCCAGGGATGGGGCATCCATCCCAGCTTCTCTGGGCAACCTGTTCCACTATCTCACCACCCTCACAGTAAAGAATTTCTTTCCAATATTTCTAATCTAAATCTCTCCTTTGTCAGTTTAAAGCCATTCCCCTTGTCTCATCCCTACATTTATGTCCCTGTTAAAAAGTCTCTCTCAAGCTTTCTCGTAGGCCCCCCTTTAGGTACTGGAAGACTGTTATAAGGCTTCCCTGAAGCCTTCTTTTCTCCAGGCTGAACAACCCCAAGTCTCTCATCCTGTCTTCATAGGAAAGGTGGTCCAGCCCCCAGTCACCTTTGTGGCCCTCCTCTGGACTTGCTCCAATGGGTCCACATTCTTTTTGTGTTGGGGGCTCCAAAAGTGGACACACTAGTCCAGGTAGTGTCTCACGAGAGCAGAGTAGAGGGAGAAGATCACCCTGTCTCCTTGTGGGACTGATTTACACCTCTCTCTCTGTAATAAAGGTCTATGAAAATATTTCAAACCCACTCAGTTATGGGCATTGCTTCTGGAGAGCAATCCTGGAGATGCAGAAATTATGGAAAACGTGCCATTAACAAAATCACAGTGAAAGACTTCTCTCTTCCTTTGCTACCTGCATATACGTGTTGCAATGTGTGAAGTCATCTGACTCATTTCTGTGAACTTTGCACAAGTATAACTGATTAGGAAAAGTTACAAGGATAGTTTAAAGTTGAGAGAAGAGGCCAGAAGGAAGAATGGAGGAATAGAAATATACAGAATAAGACTTAAAATCATGCTTTTGTACTAAACAAGTTTTTCTTCACATACATTGTAACACTGGCCACCCTTCATTCAAAACTTCTGTACTCTGACTTCCTCTACATAAAAACGCACCACACAAATCCCATCACTCACAAGAAACAAAAAAGCTCAGAATTAGCTTTTCGTAATGCATACTGCCCAGTTTATAGTGACTTTAGTGTTTTCTATGCTAACAGTGCATCTTGCTGAACATATAGGAACAAACTGATCTTCACAATTCATCACTAATAAAACTTTTCAGACCTAAAGAGCAAGAAACATCTATCTCTTCTCTTCTGTGGAGACCTCGCTGCTGATCGCTTTCAGTCACTCTTTGTACCTTGCCCTTCCTTTAGCCAACCATCAATTTTCTTGGATTTTTGACCCTCCTTCTGATAATAAGTGTTACAGGAAGAAAATATAGTCCTACAGTAGCAGAAGAAAACATTCACAGCAGTATAAGCATCAAACGGCTCATTAGAGGAATAATCCTTTAGACATCTGTTCACTGTTAGAACTCAGCTTTCAGCCATGAAATTAGAACCTGGAGCAAATGTCACAGCGTATTAAGAAGAAATATTCCTTACATCAGTGTTCACTTCACAGTCTGTCTGTATCAACAAAGAAACCTGAGTGGTACAGCTTCAAGCTGAACAGGGTAGTTCCAGAAGTAAGAACCTTTTCTACACAAAAAAAGTACAGAAATGCTTATGATTCCACACATAATGTATATACACGATCGAAGGTGAGTCTCCTCTAAAGAGAAAGGCTCTGGAGTTCTAGGCCATATATATTTCTATCCACGCAATAACCAAAACATGTACTCTGTGAGAAGGGGGAAGGGAATGGAAGGAAGAGGTGAAAGCTCAAGTTCCCTAACCTACTCAGGACAACTTCATATTAATAAACATTTAAGACTTTAGGATAAAACCAGCAACACGTAATCTCCTATTTCTGTGGTGTGAATCTGCACTGCGTATAAACAACTACAACAAAAAGTCACTGCATACAGGGTCTCAGATGGTCATTTCTCTCACTCTAATATTCCCCCCCCCCTCAACGTTTGGTAAAGTTGACTAAGGATCACTGTAACAGAAAAGGATTTATAAATATTTTTATGGAACTATGACATTAATGGCTAAAACTTAACCCCAAGTACCAAAGTGAAAAAACAAAAATAAATCTGCATTTTAACATATCACAAATATTAACTCTGGTGGAAGACTTCTGATGAAGGTGTAAGTACTTCACCTACATTTCAGCAACCACTTCCGTCAGCTAGTACGTTTACACAGAACTTCGACTCAGTGTGACAGCTACATCAGAGGCCTAGTTTGTACGGTTTTGCAAGGTCTCTTTGAGAAAAACTTAAGACACCACAGGCACATACTTAAAAACACTGAAGTACCTCCCGAGAACAAGAAGAAATGAAACTAACCTTCATTCTACTCCAAAGACCATTGCTCAAAAGAGTCAAAGCAAACTCCAACAATACAAACCAAACACATTTAAAGCATCACCTACATGGAAAGCAAGAATCCATCCACTTTTCCCAAGACTACACTTATAATTTGGTCATGTCATCTCCATTCCTTTCCTTCTTTCTTTTTCAAAGACACAATCACTAGTTTGTAATACCAAACTCAATCTCCCTGTGGAACGACCATCCTTTGCAAGCCTCGAATGAATGGGAGCTTGAGCAGCTCAACACAGACACTGGGGTAAGGATTCGCAGATTACAAGAGACTGGGGACGCTACAGAGGGAGCATCCGCCTCAGCGCACCCGAGCCGAAAACAAGCGCTCAGCTATACGGGCGGGTGTGACGGTCGGACTCGTAGTCCTCGCAACTCCCCGCACCATACTCGGACACCGGGGGCTCCCTTCCAGGCACTGCAGGACAAGGCCCCGCCGACAGCCGGCCGCGACCCCGCTGGGCCGGCACCCGCTGGGCCGAGCCGGGCCTCTAGCGGTGAGGGGCGCCCCCACCCAAACGCACCACTGAGGAAGACCCGGGCCCCTGCAAAGGCCGGGCGTGGCGCGTAGGCACGGCGGGCCCGACGTGCTACCCGGCTGGGCGCCGCCAGGCCTCATCTCCTTGGCGGAGAAGGAAGCGACGGCAGCGCCCCAGGCTCGGGCCGCGGCAGCAGCCCCCCACCAGCCCGCACCGGGTACCTCCGCGTCCGCCACCAGCAGCCCCAGTACCCCCCGCAGAGCCCCGCTCACCGCCGATGCCCACCTCCCCGGGCGCTGCTGCCGGACCCGCTTCCGGTTTCCGACACCGCCGCTCCCCCGCCCGCTGCCTGCCACGTCCGCACTCCCCGCCAACCCCCGGCCGCCACAGCGCCCCACCCAGCGGGGCCCGGATGCGGCGCAGGCGCCGTGCGCCGCGGACGCGGGCGTTGACGTAGCTTTGGGGGTGCGAGTCGCCAGTGGCGTTCCTCAGGCGTGACGGGAGGCCTTGCGTGCCGCGCCGTAGGCGGATGGCTGTCCGCAAGTGCCGGGCTGCGGCCGCGGCAGTCGGCGGGAGCAGCCGCCGCTCCGACAGCGGCTGTTGTCGGGGCGCCGAGGCCGCAGCCGCCCTCGCACTTCCCTCGGGCCCCGGGCAGCACAGGGAGAGGGCTGTTGCGGGCCGCTGTGGCTGTGGTGGGGCAGGTTCCTCAGGTCGATTGCATAGTCCGAGAACCAGCGTTTCCCGCGGGAGCGGGGCCTGGCGCTGCACACCCTCAGCCCGTGTGAGCAGGGTGCTGTTGGCTGCGTGTCCCGTCAGCGGCCTCCCAAAAAGCACGGCTTGGGAGCACACGGAGCCAGTTACGCGCTATGTGGTGCGAGAGTTGTGCGCTACCTAATAATGTTTGCTCGTATGTGCTCAGCAGCACCATGCAGTGGCACTGAGTGAGCGGTGGAGTAGGCAACCGAGCAAAATTGTGTCCTGTGGCTGTTGCAGTACGAAGGTATCGCAGAGACCTGTAAGGTACTAGTCACTGAGAACTAAGCGCATGCAGAATAAGGAAGAGTTTGTGCTCGGGATCTTAACAGAAAATTACGTTGTAAGCCCTGTAGCAAAAAAAAAAATGGATTTTATTTTCCCTTATAATTCCAAGGGATCAAGGTGGCTTGGGACAGCAGGAGGTCTTGTCTGTTGTGGCCCTAAGAGAAAATGGTGAAGGAGTTGACACTGAGGAGACCCACCTGGAGTACTGCATCCATCTCTGGAGCCTGAAGCACAGAAAAAAGCTGTAGACCTGTTGGGGCAGGTCCAGAGAAGGGCTGCAAAAGTGACCAGAGGCATGAACACCTTGCCTGTGAAGACAGGCTGAGAGAGCTGGGGTTGTTCAGCCTGGAGAAAACTCCGGGGAGACCATACTGCAACTTTCCAATACTTAAAGAGGGCTTATAAGAATGATAGGGACAGGCTTTTTAATATAGCTTGTAGAGATAGGACGAGAGATAATGGCTTCAAACTAAAAGAGGGTCAATTTAGACTACATATAAGGAAGAATTTTTTTGCATTAAGGGTGGTAAAACACTGGAACAGGAACAGGTTGCTCAGAGAGGTGATAGATGCCCACCCCTGGAAACATTCATTGCCAGGTTGGACGGGGCTCGGAGCAACTTGGTCTAGCTGAAGGTGGCCCTTTCTTTAAAAAGTCCCTTTAAAAGTCCCTTCCCACCCAAACCATTCTGTGATCCTGTGACCCTGATGCAAAGCCATTCTCTTGGCCACTGAGGAGTGCATGTATGTGGTGCTCTGCAGAGAACTGTCTGAATCCCATCTGTGTAGCTAATCCTGGCTATTCTGGTCCCAGTGTCTAATATTAGGAATGGCTGCAGGGGATGTCAGGGAGCAGCAAGCTGCAGAGGGAGCACATCACATCTGTAATCTGCCTGTGGTTTTCAGAGCAAACACATGGTGATACTGTGTAGTAACACTAGCTGCATGGAGAAAACAAGTGCAGAGCATATCATTTGCAAGCTGTTTTTGTTTAGTTTCTTAGGTGCTATCACCTGATCTTGTACGAGTTTGTGCCTGCGTCATGTCCTTGCCTGAAACTCATGAATCCTGGGAGCTGGATGACTCCAGGATTTGCATTTGGAATGGGAAGTGGAAATAAAATTTTTACTGAAATTCTTCCAGCCCTAAGAGTGTCAGACAAAGCTTTGGAGAGACAGGAGGTGTGCTATTTTCAGCCATGCTCCGGTGAGAGATCAGTCTTATATGCGGAGGGGGGAACACAGAGGGTGAGATTGACATGACACGTGTGTCAGACAACTCTGGCCCCTTACCAAGAGCAGAATCAAATGTCTAATCATAGGCAGAGCAGCAGCTGGTTGTCCAGAAGAGCAGTGAAGGCTGAGCTTGACAGTCTCAACTCTCCTCTTGTGTGTGTGAACTTGAAGGAGAAAGTGTGCACAGGACCTTTTGGGGGACCAGAGAGTTGTGTGAATTTTGAAGATGGGAGTAGAAGATACTGCCTGTTAAGAACTGGAGTCTGTTTTGAAGTTGGGAAGACAAAATATCCAAAGCATAGAAAACATGGGAGCTGAAGAAGAAATGCTCATCACTCTGTCTGGAGGTGCCCCCTGGGGCTTCCGGTTGCAAGGGGGTTCAGAGCAGAAACGGCCCCTTCAGGTGTCAAAGGTAGGACTTTGAGATGTGGACTGTGAGAGCAGAGTCATTCTGCTGAACTCAGATATCCCTTCTGAGTCAGGCATCTTTCACTGCCATTAAGGAATGCAGGAATTCCTTTCTGTGACAGCAGATCTTAAAAGGAAAACCTGGGTGGAATGGTCAAGCAGGGTGTGGGGTGGGTCCTGAAGTAGATGCTATTGAGGTAAAGACAAGTGTTAGGTGAAGATCCGCATCTGTGCAGGTCTGTACAGCTCAAGCGCTTTATAATGTGTACAGCTCTCCCCAGTTGTCAGCAGGCATATAAACATAGTGACTCTGCAGGAAAAAGGGCTAAAATGTGGAAGCTTCAGTACTTGTGTAAGTCATCCAACAAAACAAAAAATAATTCAAATTGAAGCAACAAAAGTCATATTTGCAATGTAACTGTCCCTAACACTTCATTACTATATTCTAGCTTTCAAAATATATGCACATTTCTTACGGTCTCTTCTGTTGGCAAAACTTTCTCAATATTGTCTGAAGTGAATATTTTTAATGCTCTAAAGCAGCAAATACTGGTTCCATTCCAAGAATTAAAGAGAAGCTGTTGATTGGATGGGAGATGAAATAATAAAAAAGAAGTAAGAAACTTGTGTTGCACTACTTTTGATAAGCAACTGTTACAGATCTCTTTCATAAAGACTAGTGAGTACCTTAAAATTAGGAATAAAAGTCCTCTGTTTACTAAACTTATAACAGCTGCATTAGCCTTGACACAATGATACCTTGGGATGTCTCACTGGAAGGTACCCATCAACAAGAATGAAAAAATGCTGTGGTCAGCTCCTTTTGTTTCCTTAAGTAGACTGTGCTTTTGACAGAGTAGTTTAAAATGAAATGTTCTGTGTCATTTGGCTCACCCCAGGTCAAGAAGTGTTTGTGTGTAACTTCTGCCAAATGATTTGAAATCCCATAGCTTGACCCTGAAGTGGATGTTTCTTACATAGAGAAAGATTATTTTTCGCCATGAAAACAACTTCTGTGCGTACACGTAGAGCTTCAGGTACTGAAAAGAAAGAATCAATACAATTTAAACAGGTATCTGGCATCAGTGGTTGTTAGGAAAATGGGATTTTCAGTGGCCACATAAGATCTGTAGGGTCTAGGGTTATTTTCCCCAAGTAGACAAGAAACTGGGACTGGAAAGAGAGGAGGTACTGAGTGTCTTATAAAGGATTGAACAGGGGTGAGAAGCAGCTATTACTCAGGCTAAGTTGTACCTTAAGGTGAATGGAATATTGCTCAAAGATTAGTAGCACTTTGAGAAAGGTATTAACTAGGAATTAACTTAGAGGTGTGACACCTAAAACTTGGTGTCATACCTTAAGTCTAGCATATTGCATAAAAAAGTAATTATGGAATATGTAATTGATACAAATCCATTTGAGGCTCAAAGTGTACACCATTCTTCAAGCAGGACTTTGATTTTGTAATTATTGCATTGGGCTATTATTGTCCAGAATTTAATGGCATCCAGGTGACCATACATGCTCACTGTCTTAAAGGCAACACCATTTAAACAGTCTCCAAAGAACGGATTTATAGATCCTTACCAGAACTCAGTAAGATCATATCTGAATGTAAACTGCTTAGAAGAGAATAAACCCCCAGGAGTCATGGAATAACTCAATTGTCCTCCTCTTAGTGTGGAGGGAGTAGAAGTTTGAATCTCAGGTTTTGTCTCTTTGAGTTGAAAGATGAACTCTTCATTCTTGTGCAGTTAGGATTCTACTACTGACTATTGACGCCAAAATGCTGCCTGTAAAGCATCTTCCAAAACTCTTACTATCATTGGCACTGTTTGTTTAGTTATTTTAGGAGCTGAAGATGGGAATGATCCTATTGCTAAAGAAGCCTGAGCTGGGATTGTGTCTGTATGGTATAGCACAGAGAAACAGAGCAGTACTGTTTCTCTATTGGTTTGTTAGAGCTGGGACTCATGTGGATGAGCAATTTGCTCTGTTTGGCCTCCATCCAGGAGATGAGTGCCACTGGGCAGCACTGGGAAGTGTGGCCAGATGGAGGTGTCACTGAGAATGAGCCTGCCTAGCAGAGGTAAGGTCAAATAATGACACAATGTTCATTAGTACAGTGAAGAATGTATTGTGCGTGTATAAACAGACAGATTAGATAAATTAGAGGGTCTATTAGTAAGCAGATTACTGTCAAATGAAGGACTCTTGGGGAGAAAGAGAAGTGTTCATATGAGACCAGGAAAACTTTGGCTTAGCAGAACGTAAATACTAGCGCTTTGATTCTTTCAGCAAAACCTATTTGGACAGAATGAGGAAGGACAGAACAGGAACATGGATGAATCTGGAGAAAATGTGATGAGATACAGGCGTGAATATCCAATAGGTGCCAGGAAATAGTTGAGTGGATACAGTTGGTGTCTCTGGGGATTCCAGTGCTATCACTTTAGGCAGTTTCAACTTCTGGACTAAAAATGTCATAGCAGTAACACTAAGGAAAGATGCTTACCCCCTTGGATGCGGAGTCATATTGCTTCTATACACTTTCTGGGTGAAAAAGAGCAATAAAAGCTAATTTGGGAAATGTATTAAGTATAACAAATAAGTTATATATAAATTATATACACTGTAGTTATGTAGAGCTGGTAGAATTGCTAGACCAGACTAGGTTAATAGTCACTCCATCTTCTGCTTCCTCTTTCCTTTGTGTTTCACAGGAAGTTGTAAACTTCACCAATGCATCTAATTTTTCTCATGATGTGATGTGAAGGGAAATTCTTTCACCCCTCCTGATTACTAGCATGTCCTATGAAGTACATAAGAATTGACAGCACTGGTGGTTTATCCTACATATAAACAGATAACTATTTGTTAACAGTGCTTGTCTGACTAAATCTTATATGGTTTCCTAATAAAGACTTGAAAACCTCAAGCAGACAGGCATTCTAAAGACTAAATGTTGCACAAAGTGGGATTTCCTGTTTGAGCTGATCTTGCATTAAAAATCCATACATAATTCATGTTATGTGATCAATTTACACAATACACAAAAGTCACAATCTTCTTGCCTTTCTTCTTTCTAAAGTTTACATTACAATAGTATTTTTATTGTTTCTTTGTATGGAGATTATGATAATCAATCACTAAGTGCTGTTCTTGGTAACTTTTTTTCCTTGAAAATTCTTAGAGCCTGCTTGTATGCTTTTTTTTTTTTTTCTTTTCTGAGAAGATGTTATTTAAATGAGATGAGAATGTTTTCAGCATTATTCTCAATCCTCTTCTCATACATCAGTGGACTTGCAATTGATTGTTCTGTCCTAAGCTGTTCACAATGATGGCTTAAATTGCTGACTTTTTTCAAGTTCAGCTAACTCAGAATGCACAGTGAGCATATGCATTTTAAAACCACCCTTCATAGCACCAAGTATTCAGCTGGCTGCAACTAAATAAAGTAGCAGAACATGTTGGAAGTTGGGTGTGAACCCATTTTTCTACAGACTGAAAGAATGCATAGCTGTAGTTTAAACCATTTGACTATGCAAGGGATGAGTTCTAAACCTCAGTTCAGCCAACACAAAGGGGTAAAAAAGCAGCTAGATCTTCATATGCTGGATCCAGCTGTCACAGGGCTTCTGTGCTATCAACTCCCCATGGGTCATGGGTTCAGGGGCACATTTAGAGCAAGGTGCTGGAATTATATATGTTGTTGGGTTATACATAAGTAACTTCATGTTCAAGTAACCGTATAGAGCCAAACCGGCTCTGCCTGCTTCAGGAGCAGTGAAACACACATTGGTTCTTCCAGTAGCACCCAGTGGATATTGAGGCAAAATCTCAAATTTAAATAACGTAAGCAAGACTGAAAACTGACTAAATGGTTCCACATCTGTAACTTCAAACATCTGTTCCTTTTATCTTAAACTTGCTTACAGAAGCATGTACTATTTTTCTCCACCCAAACAATCAACTTCAGTGTCTGGGTGCTAAAAATGTCTGACGTGTATATGAAGTATACCATACTGAAAGGGGTACTGTAACAATGCAGTCTTATAAAAACACTGAAAGGGTGGAGAGTGAGACAAAAGATGACGCAAAATAAAATTTATTAGTGTCTGGGGAGCCCTCAGAGAGAAAGAATAGATGATTTTTAATTAGGGTTGCTTTAAAATATCAACTCAGTAATGAGTAATCTGAAAGACCAGCAGCCATTGATATGCTCAACAGGCAGATACACAGCAGGATCAAACATCAACAGAAGACAGGAATGATTATGCAGAAATTAAGAAGGATTGGAGAAATAGAGAAACAAAAGGGAAAATAAAGAACCCCCAAAAGAAAGAAAAATCTTTGTTCTTAGTTACAACAATGTCCTTTTAAGTGAAATCAGTTGAACATTAATATTTGGCTTACTGTGATTCCTAATGAATCTTTTAACTCTTGCCTAGTGAAGCAGATAAAGTATAGTGGAACTTTACACTACCCCTTACCAAAATAAAGCTGATTTAGTGTAGCTCAGTAGCTGTAGCACGCAGGGCAACACATCGAATCTTTGGCTAGAGACAGTTACCAGGACAGAAAGAGATCAAATCAAGCATAAAAGCAAGGAAACAAAAAGGATCCATAGATGGCAAGATTTTTACTTTAGAAAGGCTGAGGGAAAAGTACACAGTCCTGACATGTACAGCATTCCTTGCAAGGAGGAGCTATAAATGATGAAAAGGTTCACCCATTCTTAAAAAAAGAGTAAGGGAGAACAATACCGTCAGGTTCCTGGAAGCTTTCTTTGCAGTAAGAATATGTGTATCAAATGCACCTGAAAGTAAACAAAATGAAAAACAGCTAGTCTGAGAAAAACGATAAGATGGAATGGATTGCCCAAGGAAGTTGTGAATGCTCCATCCCTGGCAGTGTTCAAGGCCAGGTTGGATAGAGCCTTGGGTGACATGCTTTAGTATGAGGTGTCCCTGCCCATGGCGGGGGGGGGTTGGAACTAGATGATCTTAAAGTCCTTTCCAACCCTAACTATTCTATGATTCTGTGATAGGACATAAGCATTAAGACCAAATCAACCAAAGGAGAAACATAGCATGGGACTGTATTAGGGAAATTTTTACAACAGTGACCAGTGCAGCTTTAAGACGGTGCAAGTGCATACAAGCATGCCTTTAGAGATCCTACTACAAACCAAGAGTTACCCAATGAGAGGGAAACCCAGTTACTATACAAAGCAATAAAGGTACTGTACCTCCAGCATAGTGTGGTGCACGAACATTAATGATGAAGTAAGTAGGAACCAGAGGCTTCCCAGCTAGTACTCCTGGTAGAGGAGAAAGACCTGGGAATGTTAGTGCACCACAAGAGGATAATGAACCGGCAAAATGATGCATTTCTGAAAAAAAGGCAAACAAACTAGTGAGCCTGTCGTAGCCATATCTAACTCAAATAGGAAGGTACTGATGTTCCTGTCTAATGCACAAGTGGGAATTCACTGGAGATATCACACCTTTGCAGCCAGCCACTTTAAAGAAAAGTGATTTTAAGGCAGAGCAGCTATAGAAAAGGAGGGGAGGAGAGAAGGCTTCTTTCACTTAGTAAAAGGTTGAAAAATATGATTGCTGTCTACAAATAGATGTTGGGCAAATACCAGCAGCACTGTTCAAATATAGGACAGCATTGCCTCTGACCAAATGTGCACAAAACTACTAACCAGGGAGGTTCAGCAACAGCTTTCTAATCTAGGAAAAGATTTTGCAATCAGTTTACAAACTGGAGTAAGTTGTGGCATCTGAAACAACACGGGATTGGCCCTGATAATTCAAGAGGCTCCTTTCAGTTACCCATTCTATACAAATACTCTGCAGCAATGGAGTGAATTCTTAGGGGAAGTTGTGACACTGATTGCTGATCTTGGTAACCTTTTTTTTTTTTTCCTCCTGAGAATTCCTTGGGTCTGCTGTATGCTGTGATTTTCTTTTTCTCATATTTTTGAGACAAGGTGGTATTTAAATGAGGTGAGAATGTTGTCAGCATTATTCTCAGTCCTCTTCAAAAACATTGGTGGGCTTCGATTCGATTGTTCTGTCCTAAGCTGTTCACAGTGATGGCTTGAATTGCTGACTTTTTTCAAGTTGCAGCTAACTCAGAATGTACTTTGAGCATATGCATTTTAAACCACAAGAATTGTTCTGTTGTTTAATAACGGTTCATCACAACCTCCTTTTTACCTCTTTCTCACATAGTACCACTTCCTCCTGACAATTAACTGTTTGTTCTACGGTCTCCTCTGCCAGATGTCCTGCTGCCTGCATGCCAGGTCACTGGTCTGTGACCCGTGGCCTGGCTGCTCTGTCCCATTCGCCTTTGCTCATGTGACATTACTCCTTTTGGAGATGCTAGCTCTAACCCAAATAAGTCTGGTGGCTTCCAGATTTGCAAGCACCTTCTCTTCCTCTGTCATTTTCAATAGGCAGGCTGTTCTTTACCTGTTTTTATAAATGCTTACTGTCACACATAAAGAAAACTGTCAGCCTAGTCTGTAGCATTCACTAATGCTGGTTTTGGAGGGCCCAAGATATCTGCCTGCACTGTGGAAGGAGCACCTCCAGCAGTTCTGGGAGTGCTCCTGGACATTATTTATGGCTTGTCGGCACTTAGGCAGGTGCCACCCCTGGCTGCCAGCGAAGGAGCGCAGGCTAGAACACTGGTGGAACTTTCCAAGGAGCAGCTGGGGCCACCAGTCACCACATGTAGGGAGAACATGGGGTGCTCCAGGGCTGCTGTCTGGCTGAGGAGCTGCAAACTCCGCACAGTACTGGGACAGCAGCGAGCATGATACAGAACTTGGAAGTGGAGCTGTCCTTCCATGATAGAAGGTGGCCTAAACAGAAAACCATATTGTCATGGTTGCAGATCAACATTGCTGATTGTAGCAGCTAATGATCTGGTTCACAATTCCTTGTGCCTGTCCAGGACTTGGAGCTACCTGCAAGGGAAGTGGCTTTACGCAGGAACTCCGTCACAAAACAAGTACAGTGAGCAGACTGTGTGGATGAACTAGGTTGTGCCATTCCCTCTATTAAAATCTTGATTTATACTCAGTGTTTACTTTTTGATAACCTTTAACCATGTGTTAAATTATTCCTTTGTCACTGCCCAAGCCACATCGCTCTGTGGTTTTTCATTTTTCTTCGCTTCCTGCCTTCCCTTGAAAGGATGTGAAGCAATCATGCCTATGACAAAGTGCAATGTCAGCTCCTGGTCTTTCACACATGACTGTCCTTAATGGTTTCTCCTCTGCTGTGTGACCACAGCTGTGCTGCCCCATGCTTTTTGCTTCAACAAGTTGTCTAACACCTCTGTTTGAAGGGCACTGCTAAAAAAGCTTTCCCTTTTCTCCTTGATGTGGTAAAGGGTCTAGGCAGTTTTGTCTTTACATCCTATTTGCCTATTAGCAAGCAGGAATCCTGGAAGCATCTTTTGATGGATGATGGCCAGCAGCTGAGGTGAAACCATACAAGCTGCAACTATACCTGTTGCATTTAATGTGCCTGGGACCACTCTCTGGCACTGATGGCAGCTGCCAGAGAGTGGAACGAAACCCAGCAGTTAATGTCTTCTGTTCTCCCAAACAAGATGACCATGTGCAAGCTGCCCACAGGCTCTGGGAATGGTCTGTTCTAGCTCCTAAACTGTGTCTGGGAGTTGTTCTGGAGAGTATTAGCTGGCATGAGCCAAAGATGTGCCAAGGGCCATTTCAACAGTTTGATGCTACAGGCAATTGCGGTCCAGAGCTCAGGTTCATTTTCTGGCATTATTCAACCTGCTACTTGCTAGAACCAATGAATGCAGAGCCTATTTTTCCCTGTATGTACAAGATGCCTACAAGATGCTGCAAGGCACAGGGGTCTCTATACCAAAGTTCCTCATGAATCTTTCAGGTGAATGGTGGGCTTGTCTAATCCGTACCTGTGGCTGATCCTGTCCTTGCTGCTGCAGAACAATGGTGCTTTATCCTCTTCGGACTATTGCTGAGAGGTTCTCTTAGGGCAAGTGCTGTGTTTTGGTACAATACACTTCCAAATATGGTGAATGCTGTGTACAACTACTTTTGCAAATGTAAGTTACTTTTTTTGTCTAGGATTGTATCTTCATTGCATCAAAATAATAGTAGGTGTCTTCTAGTTTGCCATCTCTCAGCGTAAGTATCATAGAGGCATATTACGATTGCTGATATTCAACAATTGGTAGCATCTGAGTAAAACCCTTACTGTCTTCTGAGTAAGGTTTTTATTCAGAGCTTGCATAGCCTCACTGCCCTTTAGAGCACAGTACCAGCATGCTAAGGTTGAGAATAACTTCAGTTATTCTCATGGCTTCAGTTCTGGAGGACTGAAGCCATGTGCCTGGCTGACTCTGCCATGAATTCAAGGCTCTCTCTCTCCTGTCCTAGTTCAGTGCTGGTCCCTGTAAAGATACATTTTGGTGGCTGAATGAGCTTATGAGCTCCAATTCCTTTAGATTTTGATCCTAAAATCTTTTATGTGAAGGAGTGAGACTGAGGCTCTACAAAAGGACCTATGTGGAACATGTATAAGCATGTTTCTTCTGAACACTCAATTCCTTTTGTCTTAGCAGCTAGATGTGAGCACTGGGACCTTGCTTTTTGACAATCTTATCTGTTACTTCTGAATCCTTGCTTCATACAAAAGCCCCTTGATATCCTGCTGCTTACCCTGTTGAGTGTAAAATGCTTAACGAGTACTTTTAGTATCTATTCTAGTACATGTGGCATTGTTTTTGTCTTTAGTGGAAAAGTGACTGAAGTGTAATACCAATCTTCCATCAAATAACAAAGGGTCATGGAGATAAAGCCTTTTTTTTTTTTTACCTGCCTGCAGCCAACTCTGGGTAGATAAACATTCCCAACAATGATCCCTGTGCTAAACATTTTGCTTAGGCAAAGCAGGTGGGTTGTTTTCCTCTTCCCTTCCTTGTATTATGAGGACAAAATGCTTTTTAAAGACATTTTATTTCAACGGAGGGAAAAAACTAAATACTTCATTGCTTGCATTTGTTTTTTATCAGCTTGTATTCCCCTGGTACATTTAGTGCACCGAAGAAGTTGTTCTTTCTCTCCCACACTGCATAGCAATAGCCCCCTCACCAGTACACTCTAGGTGGTAACATATCACAATAGTCTTGTATGTATTTAACCGACTGGCCAGCACCAGTATCCTCTGCCACTACCAAGTTTCATCTCTAAATCCCTTGTCTCAGAAGTCACCCAAGTCTGTCCTGCCACTCAAGATACCTTCTTTCACCATCCTCTCTTGCTGTGTTCATCCCAGAAAATGTGTTTTCTTTCCCTTCTTTATATAAAGACTCCCTAATTAAGCTTTAGTGTGGATGACCAGTGAAGTATGTCTGCAGAAACACCAGATTTACTTTACGAAGTCACCTCTTAAACAGGAATATGGTGTTGGTCAAGAAGTTATTGGAACTAAGTGGAAAAGAGTAATTGTAATGGTTAGTGTAATTATATTACTATACTATATAGTGCAATATACATTATATATTATATCTTATATATTATACATATTATATATAATTATAGTAAAATTCTCCTGTAAAATAGCTGCCAATAAAAATATGGCATTGCCATGAAGATGTGATGGCATTCACATACTTAACAGACAAGGCATTAAAAAAGTATCTTGCTGGATCTCTGTGTTCAGGAGGGCAGCTGAGACAAAGGAAACTTAAGAGCCAGAACAAAATATGGTTGGAAAAACATCCTGATTTCCAGGCTTCTGCCACTTACGGCTCACAATCTGAGTGCTTTCTCCAAGGTCACACAAAGAATCATCCAGGTCTCCTGGATCCCACTCTAGTGCTTTTACTTCCTTGCGCCAGTAAAAATTAGACCCTGGTCTTGGAGGAAAAATAAACTGTCCCACTAATCAAAATGGTGTCAATGTAGATGGTCAGAAGGAAGAAGAGATGGAGGGTGTTTGTTTCTGCTCTTACATCTAGCAGCCACTGCATTTGTGGTTTGGCTGAGCAGGAAGTTCTGGAAGAAGCAGACCCAAATGCTTGTTGGCTCCTACCCGAGTTCATTCCCTTTTGGTAATGCTATATACTACAACAGGGCAGCTCTTACCTCTCGATGGGAACTCTGTGACAGGACTACATTTCAGATAAGGATGGGAATGAAAGTTCAAACACTGCCAGGTTGCCATGGAGTGCTGTACCCCATGGCATTGTAGCTGCTGAGGGAAAGGGGGCAGCTGAGTGCAATCAGAGAATGGAAGGGGTACTGGATGGGAATATGGATTGCATTCAGTATACAAATTTGACTGGGCCTGAGTTCACTAGGTTGCTTCTGGAAAGAATTTAGGAGTATTTTAGGAGATTTAGGGGAAGACTTATAATGTAATTTTTCTTCCTGCCTTATAGATTGAGTTCTCTTGATGAGAGGAGGTGGGAGATGCCTTGGGGAGGCAAGGGGTAAAAGATGGCATGAACTTGTTACAGCTTATTCCTGAAAGGCACCGCAAACCACTTCTGATTACCCACAGCATGTTTCCTTTCTTATGAAGAAGTGGTGCTGGCCAGCAGGGAGGGTGGCTGCAAAATTTCAAGGCAGGTTCCCTGGGCTGTACTCAGGCAAGATGTGAAGCCGCTGAGTTACTATCAGGATTACTCTATTCTTAGTGTCCCAGCATGTGTTCACCCCCCACATACCACTGTTTAAATATAGTCCCTACTGAAGGACAGATGCTGCCAAGTTGCAGCTGACCCCTCCTCCCTTGCATTCTGTTCCTGAAAGCTAGGCTGAATTCTCCCGAGACGTGTCCAATGGTCAGCATGTCTTTTTGTCTCCACAGGGCTGTACAAGGAAACTTGTGCTGCACTGTTAAAGCCTAATCCCAGCCCTGGCCTTTCTGGCCTCTCCTAGCACTGGCTTTCCCTTCAACACCTTTTCTTCTAACTTGTTGCCTTCACCTTTTTCTTTCTTCCCCCCTCAGCTGCTTCTGTCCTTTACCTCCTGTCTGATTCAACATGATGAGTGAGAGGAAGAGGACAAAGAAATGAAAAAACTAGGCACATAGGTGTGCATGTACCCTGGTGCCACAGACACACAAACCTCTCCTACACGAGCAATTTTGCCACAACAGAAGTCCTGCTGAGAAGGCAGCGAGATGGACAATGTTCTGCATAAATGCATTTCATTACTGTATATTTCCAGTCACATAAATTAATAATGCATTGAAATTGGGATTCTCTAAACAGAGCTGAAATCTAAACAGGACATTCCTTCCATGTGAGCCGAGGTGTGCCAAGGGGAAGTGTGTCCACTGGGGCTCAGAGTGGAAAGCATAATAGGCAGTTAATTACAAGAGGCTCAGAGAATGTGTGGGGTTGTCCCTGTGAAAAGGGGAGATCAGTCTTTGCAGTATGTGCTAGAAGGCTGGACAATACAATCCCCCAGGGCCAGGTCTGGGACTAGTTTTGACCACTTGCTGGAGTCCCTCAGTGCTGCCTTTCACTTGCACAAGAGCACTATCTAGGGATCTGCTACAGGAAGCAGAGAGGATTTGTCTTTGAAATGCTGCTTTTCCCATCCCTTCCTAGCTGCTGGGGGACACCTTCCAACCTGCGTGCAGCCTAAGCAGAAGCTCCCTTTTCGTGATGCTTCATGTGCCTCACTGGATGCCCAGGAGAGGGCATCTTTTGGACATGGGGAGCAAGTGGCAGAGCCTGAGGGCAGCCTGACCTTCAGGGTGGGCAGCTGCCCTGGCCTGGGGCCTCAAAGGCTCAGTGCTGCCCTCCCTGTGAGCGAGAAGTGCAGGCTATGGGTTATTATTAAAGGTCTCCACAGCTCCGTGCCGGCAGTCATGTAAAAACCGGCAGGCTTGTGCTGGTGTCTGTCCATGGGCTCTCTAGCCTCCAGCACACTGCACCCTGCTGCCGTGGTTCTGGATTAAATCCTGTCCTTTCTGTATGACTGCCTTCTTCCTTCTCTCCCTGCACAGTCCTCCTCTGCCTTTAACCCCTTTGCTTTCCTCCCTGGCAAATGCAGTGGTGTAGGGGTTCATAATTAAAATGAAGCTGTGAATAGTATGTCCCCTCTGCGCCAAGAAGCAGATTCATAAACTCCCAGGGATAGGTTTATGAAACTGTGAGAGACTGCCACCCAGGAACATTTGCAAGCTATTTTCAGGCTCCTTAGGTCTCTTCCTGTGCTAATAGAGACCCAGTCCTGTTTTCCCAAAAAGGAATGGAGACAGGGAGAAATCCTCTCCTGGGTTATAGAGCTAGTCTGCAGGCTTCTGCAATAGCACTGAAGTAACAATAGTTAATTTAGTGCATGGACCTTCTGCCACCATGGTAAAATCTGAGCACAGACCAAGCCAGAGCCAAAATCTTTACTAATCACAAAAGAAAGGCATTGCTCACCTTGCATCCCACCAGCCTAGTGTGATCTAAAGGTGCCTGAAGCAGCTGCAGGCAGTATTGTGAGCACAGCCTTACCCCTCCCTGCCTGGGAATTGCAAACATTTGCCAGCAAAGCCCTGCAGTACTATAGGACCATAGGATTGCAGGAAGCTTACCGGCTTTAGTCTTGGTGGTCACAAACCTACATCCAGTCGGTTTCAGTAAGCACAAAGGACAATGGGATGTGAAGAATGCTCTGAGCACCTGCTGACAGCCTTTAATCCCCTGTCCCGTCCGTAATTGGGAGAGATAGCCAGCAGGTGTGTTCCCATCCAGGGCTAAGCACCAAGCACTTGGCCATGGAGCAGCAGTTGACTTTTGGGGGGATACCAGGAGGAGACAGACTCTCCTTCTCATCTCTCTTTCAGTTTCCTGACTCTGCATTAGCTGCTCTGTTGGTAGGCAGCACTGGAAAATGTGTCTGCTATCTCTTCTCAGTTAACAGCTGCACCTTGAGGGAGTATCAGGAAGCAGCATTTATATGTAACAGCAAAAAAATGGTTCTTCAGCAGTTCATTACAGACCCACACATTCTCATTCCAGGCTTATATTAACAAGGAGGGAGATAAAGGACTAAAATGACAGAGGCTGATGGATGTGGCAGCTGGGATGAGCCAGCCCCTATTTTAAGCATGCCAGCAAAATTTCGGGTCAAGCTGGAAAGGCTACAGAGTGATGAAGTGCCAGTGAACACAAATGGCTTGGAGCATAGCTCTCCTCTTTCCATCTCCTTCCCCAACACCTCTCAGTCCTGCTGACAGGCTACCTGGGAGGAGTGCTGCTCTTGCCCGCTCAACACAAGCCAGCAGGGCTAAGCCCTGGGCATGTCTGTACACCATGCATGCAGAAGGCCTGGGCCCGGGCCCTGAGACCAGCCGGCCATGCCATGGGACCTCCACAGGGCTCTGGCTCTACCCCTTCCTGCTCTCCTCCTGCCCCTGCAAGAGCAATGACAGGGCAGCAATACTCTCACATCCGCTTCTCCATCCTGGGACTGCCATGGGAGTGCAGGCAAAGTAGCTTATGTGATTTTATAGCTAAGTCTGGAGTACAAGGCTACAAGATATGACTAAGGTGCCCAGCTGTACATTGGCTCTCTGCAGGAGTCTGACACAGTTTGTTCACTGCACCCTCTGTTAAACAGCTCTACACTGATTTGTCTCTCACTCAACTGTAAAATCTGAAGAAATATTCTAGAAGCATCTACAAATCCAGCATATTGCTACCTTCAGCATGATCTGCCCTGACCCAGTGTTTTTTCCTGGCTGTTCTTTTATGTGCAGAATGAACATATAAGACATAAAATGACAGCTTGGCATTGTGGGTGCCAAGCTGACCTACAAGGCTATCCCATTGCTTGCCTATATGAGAGAGGTCTGTGATTTTGGGCTGAGGGGGCATATGGTTTGATTGCTTGCTTGTTCTAGCAGAAAGGCTAGGCTTGGTTGGGGCTTTCAGTAAGAAGTTTAACTGATGAATGATGTAACAAAAGGGAAATGAAACAGTTGGTGAAAGATGGCCATGAGAAGCCAGATCTAGAAACTAGCCTGGAACTAGAGACCCAGACTCCAGTGTCAGATATAGCAATGCATATCCTGCACAGCTCCTGTTAAGGCTAAAGATTTACTCCAAGTTTACACTGTGTAACAGGATACCATATAGCCTGATGCAGATGTCCAGAAATACACTGGCCAAATCCATTAGAGCAGGAATGCTTCACAGCAGGAAGTGCTTCGTAGTCACCATCTCTTCCCAATGTCAGTTTCCCTGAGGATGGTTACCTGCAGGGGCTCTGCACGAGTGTCCAGGATCATACCAAGGATGTACAGTAAGGGTATACAGAAGGACACACAGCCATATCCAGGGGCGGTCTGGAAAGAGTTCCTGTTCCATCTCTGAAACACAGACTCCCTAAGCAACTTAGGAGGTAGGGAACGAGGGGAGAAGATCACATAGATGTTCTTGTTATTCACTGCAGTCTTTCATCTGCACTGAAGGTCATTAATTGGGTTGGTGATAGGTCAGGCCTATCCTGAGCAGACTGACTCTTGGAAATAACAGGAATACAGAGACTAAAAGGCACTGACAGGTTTTACCCTTGAGGACTGGTCCTCCACCCTGGCAGCATGGTAGTCTTAGGACTTATTTTATTCTGACAGGGACAGAGCAATAGAAGGGCCAACAGGAGACAAATAACTAAACTAAATAGCTGCAGTACTTCCCTTCATCCCTATCTTCTCTCTTCTGCTTTTCCAGATCCGAAAGAGAAGCAAAGCGTGCCGTGGAGGCCTGTGGGAAAATGATGTGCTAGTATCTATCAATGGGAAGTCATGTGCTGGCCTCTCCCATGCTACTGCCATGCAGATCATCGATTCCTCCAATGGCATGCTCAACATCCGCGTGAAAAGGTAACCTGCTCCCCAGGCACCAGTGCTGTGACAGTGCAGGCAGCAGGGCAGCTTCAACCAGTGCAGCAGCTATCCACACCTAGCAGAAAGAAGGCAGGCAGGAAGCCTTTGATCTCCTCATACTGCAGGGTGTACTAGGAGGACTTCCCCATGGCTAACACGTGGCCATCCAGAAGTTTTGCATGGTCTCAGTTGTGCTCACCAGAGTGCCTGGCCCTGGGGCTGAACTGACCCCAGACCTTGCTGACCCTCAGGCTGGAAGCAGATGTTTGCAGTGTGAGGGCTATTCTGCAAAGAATGAGCAATTTAGGCTCCAAGCAAGCAGATGCCACAGGGCAGATCATCTCAATAATTAACAGAGACGCCAGTTCATTCCGGGTAAATAACTGTTCCATAGAGGTGGATTTGACTACACATTGGATAATTGAGCCAAGACAAGATTACCTGAGTATTTGCTACAGCAAGCTACTGTAGTCCAATAGAGTGTGAACTGACTTCCACAAAGAAGTGTGTAGCTGAGTCCCATTTACAGAATGTGTTCCAAACAAAGAAAAAATATCTCTGTCAGTCTCTAGTCCAAAATACTGAAGTTCAGGCTCAAATTTAGGCACAAAGATGGTCCCAGTAGTGTCCTTGGTTCTGCCTGTGCCAAGATAATCCAGTGCTTCAGTGCATGTTGGATGAGGCTCAAGTTGTAAATGAATCATATAAAGATGAAGGCAGCAAAGCTGTGTGAGGTCCCAGCTAGTCCACACTACTGCCAAAGCAGAAATCACCCTCAGGAAATCAGGCCGTGGTTAAAGGGACTGGGAAATGTGTTTTTCTACAGCCCTGAAAAAATACAGTACTGTGAGCCATGTTGGTTGCTAGTATCTATAAAGCGAGGCCAGAGGTGGGCAGTGCTCAAAGAAGGAAAGCCTGAGCATGTGGGACCTTCCCCTTGGCTTTAGGGAAAGCGCCAATGCCTTCTGATGTGCTCACCCTATACCCTAGCTGTGATTAAGTGCAATGAGGGAGCCTTGTACAAGGTGTCCAGGTCCTGGTCCCTTGCCAAGGTCTTACCTCATCACATTGGAGCCTGTCTGCATCCAACAGGTGCCTGGGCAAATTCTAATAGGCCAAAATCAGCACACTTTGAATTAGCAAAGTGACAAAGGCAGGCTCCTCTCAGCCCTCTGGGAGCCAGTATCAGATGGTTTGAAAATAATGTAATCAGTTTGCTTCATCGTGGGGTAGTGGAGAACCCATCAAATACTGCTCTATTCCCACTCCATATATGTGTTCCCAGACAAAACACCAATCAGTCCCATTCAGAAAGGAGAGATAGTTGGATTACTCTGGAGTATGCAAGGTTGTATGTGTATTTCTGTGAGTGCTGGATATGTTTGAAGAACAAGAGAGAAAGAGAGGGAGGGAGAGAGATTGTCTCTTGACAGTGCAAAACAAGAGAAACTGGCTTACAAGCAGTAATTATGTGCAATATTTAAAGAAGAGGAAGGACTGTTCAGTTTTGCTTGGGGAGCTTTGAGTTTGCTCCCCAGTGAGAGTTCATAGTAGCAAATTTTATTAAATAAATAAACTGTCAGAAATTGTCCCAGCCTTATTTTTCACAAAGGTTTGGATTTGACATGAGTATTAATTTTTCACAGTTTAGTATTGGGATCCAAGTCGTAAATCCCACAGCTTTACAGAGGCAATGCTGTCTGCCTGGCTTCCTGGTATGCATGCTCAGAAGGCAAATATTGCAGGCTTCTTTGTGACTCTAACAAGCCCTGGTGACTCTGGCGAGGGAAGAAGTACCCTGCTCATCTGTGTGGTCTGGAGTCAAACTGCTGTTGGAATCCAAACTCACTCTTGAGGAGAGGGAGGACAGAGCTAGCTCTTTTCCCATCAGCAAAGGCAGTTCTCCCTCCCTCTGGCAGTCAGCAGTGACTGCCCCTACTCTCGCCATCTTTCCAGCTGACTTACAGGCTGGAAGTTGATAAGTCTAAGCTAAAGGCAAATGCCACCATGGACTGGGCTGGCTGGCATGACTGCAGTACAGTCATTAAAACCCAGGCACTGGTAGCTAACTTGCAAAGCAGTCTCACAGCGTTTACCTTGGCCTTTTCCTCATGCCCCACCTGCCTACCACAGGATAGCAGAGTCCTACCCCCCAAAAAGCACATGGGCTTTTTCTCCTAAGTATTTGCTATTTACTTCCACATAGAGGTCAGGGCAAAGAGCACCGACTTCTTTGGAACCCATTCTGAACTAAAGCTAGGGGTGCTGGGATCCTCAGAGCTGACACAGCTCCATGATGCAGTCCCAGCTACAGGAGCAGCTCAAGCGCAGTGTGATGGCTGAGGCACCATCCACCATGGTAAGCGGCAGGCTATAGGGCTATGTCCCACTGTCCTGGGGACTGTTTGCTATGCAGGAATTCACCTCCCCAGGAGAAATGCCTGGGGAGCTAGTTAAGCTGGCTCAGTAGATCTTTATGCTCTCATTCTGATTTTCAAGTATTTAACACCTGGTTTTCAAAGAGTCATGAGCAGAAAATCAGGATGAGAGCATGTAGCTGATGTCAGAGATGAGTCTGCCCTTGGTGTCTGAACTTCAGGCATTGGTATCACCTGAAAGACATCTGAAACACTGGCTCAATCCTTACCTCTCTCTTACATGTGAGGATTTCCTTCCAGCTTAGCCTCACCAATCAGACATCACTCACTGCTTTTCCTTCTCCCCACAGGATAGTTGGTGGGGACCAAACTGGCCCACGGCTCCTGCGCTCCCCTTCTCCAGGGCAGCGAGTTCTCTCCCCACCATCCCCACTCAGCCCCCCAGCACACATACTCAGCCCTGAACCAGCAAGAGCCCCAGCCACCACCCAGCCCTCGCAACCACGGAGGTTACAGAGGCACCCAGAGAGCTTCACCTCCCCACCAGACAGTGAGGCTTACTATGGGGAGACAGACAGCGATGCGGACAACGTAGCCCAGGAGAAGCACCGCCGGGCTCGCAAGAAGAGCCCACGCTCCCCGCCCGACAGCACCACCAGCAAGCTGGATGCACCTCAGGATGAGGTGTCCCTGTCCGAACAGAGCAGCTATGAGAGCATGCCGGAGCCTGCTCCGCTGCGGGGAGCTGAGGTGGCCAGCTCCAGCGGGGTGGCCAAGAGGGAGATTACCTGCTCACCTGGCAGCCGCACAGACACTCCGTTTTCAGAGAGTGAGGGACAGTTGCAGCCACCATCAACAGAAGGACGGGAGCCTTCTCCAGAGGCAATGCTCCTGCCCCATGCCACCAAGGCTATCCAAGCGGAACGCCATCTCATCCCCATGGTGGGGCCAGTGGAGCACCCAGTTGATGAAGACCTAACCACTACATACATGGAGAAAGCCAAGCAGGCCAGTAAGTTCTCTGCACCCTGCCACTCACCCATGCCCTCTTCCTACACTGGATCTCCTTCCAGAAACCTCATTGCTGCAAATGTCAAATGGGTTAGCTTCTCTAGCTTTGGAAGAAGCAGACCCAAGTCAAACCTCCAGGGTCTGGGGCCTCCTGTCACAGCTTTGACCCTGGTTTTTACCTCAACCAAGGTGTCCCAAGGAACAGATGAGAGAAGGGATCTGAGTATCACTTGTAAAAGCTGCAACCACACAACCAGCTGTGCTCTAGCACTGTCCCTGGAAGTGTTCAAAAACCATGTAGACAAAGCCCCTAATAGAATCATAGAACAGTTAGGGTTGGAAAGGACCTTCAGATCACCTAGTTCCAACCCCCCAGCCATTGGCAGGGACACCTCACACTAAACCGTGTCACCCAAGGCTTCGTCCAACCTGGCCTTGAACACTGCCAGGGATGAAGCATTCACAACCTCCCTGGGCAACCCATTCCAGTGCCTCACCACCCTAACAGGAATGAATTTCTTCCTTAGATCCAATCTAAACTTCCCCTGTTTAAGTTTTAATCTGTTACCCCTTGTCCTGTCACTACAGTCCTTAATGAAGAGTCCCTCCCCAGCATCTCTGTAGCCCCCCTTCAGGTACTGGAAGGCTGCTATGAGGTCTCCATGCAGCCTTCTCTTCTCCAGGCTGAACAGCCCCAACTTTCTCAGCCCATCTTCATACGGGAGGTGCTCCAGTCCCCTGATCATCCTCGTGGCCCTCCTCTGGACTTGTTCCAACAGTTCCATGTCCTTTTTATGTTGAGGACACCAGTACTGCACACAATACTCCAGGTGAGGTCTCACAAGAGCAGAGTAGAGGGGCAGGATCACCTCCTTCGACCTGCTGGTCACGCTCCTTTTGATGCAGCCCAGGATACAGTTGGCTTTCTGGGCTGTGAGCGCACACTGAAGCCAGCTCATGTTCATTTTCTCATCGATCAACACCCCCATGTCCTTCTCCACAGGGCTGCTCTGAATCTCTTCTCTGTCCGACCTGTAGCTGTGCCTGGGATTGCTCCAACCCAGTTGTAGGACCTTGCACTTGTCATGGTTAAACTTCATAAGGTTGGCATCAGCCCACCTCACAAGCATGTCAAGGTCCCTCTGCATAGCATTCCTTCCCTCCAGCGTATCGACCGAACCACACAGCTTCATGTCATCAGCAAACTAATGACATGGTTTAGTGGTGAACTTGGCAGTCCTGGGGTAACAGTTGGACTTGATGATCTTAAAGGTCTTTTCCAACCTAGACAGTTCTATGATTCTAGTCAAGACCTTTCCAGGTGGAATAAAGTACTGAAAAATGTAGTGTAATACATGGGTGATGCACCTGAAGTGACCTTATATCTTTTCTGGTTTCTGCTATACATGGAGTATTTCAAACCCAAACATGAAGGCAGAACAAGATGTTACCTGATTTCATAGTTGTGATCTATCCAATAATATTAAAACCAGGGTAATCAAAGCTTGTTCTCATATGAGTACCTCAGTGTGCAGTATGATTGACTAATTTACACTTCTCTGTGCCTAGAAATAAAGTAGGTTTTAAAAAAGTGACTTAGTTAGGGGACAGAGCAGGGAATGGTGACACAGAAAAGTGACTAGACTGAATCAGAAATACAGCACACAAATTCTAAGTTCTGATTCTCTGCTTCAGATGTTAGGTATTTTTCTCCAGGCCAGATAATATTGCAAGGCAATTGTTAAACCTTTCTTTTCTTTTCTCCTTGGGCTAAACATTCCTTTATCTGTTCTGCCTAAGGGATCCTACAAAGGTAATCCAGACTGCTTCCTAGACAGTGCCTGTCAGGCAGGGCACTGTCTTACCGCTCTGCCCTTACGTTGACAGACTTGATTGGGTCCCTTATGTCTGGCCCCACTAGGCAGTACACTATTTTGGTGCCTTGTACTATTTCTTCCTAGTCTTTAGTGTTCACTTTCCTTAGAACAGCAAAGAAAGTAGCAATTTAAGCCTCTCCGAGGATGAAGCTATTTTTTCCCCCTTTGAATAATGTACAAGCACGAGGTGAATGTTGAGAAAGGCATGTTCAGCTGCTCCCTGCCACCCGATAGTCCTAGCAGTGGATAAGCAATTGCTTCACATCAAGACTTATTTCCATAGACAGCGTCAGTGCAGAAGGCTCCCAGGAAAGCCATGTATTTAATGCAGAGCATTTCTGATGGCAAAATAATATCCCATGGCAGAAGGTGATGCAACTCTAATGCCAGCTGGATGTAGGGTTCCCAGAAGCACTACAGACTGAGGTAATATTTTATTCTCCTATTACTCCTCCACTGCTTATCCCCCTTCTGGTTTATGTTTGGCCATGGGTGTCCTTATGTAAGGGTTACTCTGTCGTGGATGGCAACTCACATGGCCAGCTTAGCCTTTTCTTGGGTTAAGAATCTTGGCAGTAAATGTGAAGGCAAAACTCTACATCCTGATCATGCTGGAGCACAGCAGCCATTAAAACAAAAGTTATGATCAACAGCCAGTAACTCTGTGGAGGAAGGAAGTGGCATGAAGGGCGTTCATTATGTGGTGAACACAGTTAAGGATCACCTATACCTGGAATAACCACAAGAGGATGTGGGACTGCTGAGCTGCGCTGGCTCACGGGGAGGCTACAGGCAAAGACACTGTCAGCATGGGAGGCACATGGTACAGCATCTCTGTCTGGAAGGATGTAGCATTGGCAAGGATGTTTGGGCTTGAATTGGTTCAGCTCCTATAGCTGCTCCAGGCTCTCACAGAGCCAGCAGAATCTAAACCTCTGTTTCTCTGTCTTTCCTTAGCAATACTCCCAGCACAGTAGCCTACTTTGGGATACAGAGACTCATGGGTTTTGCTAAACAGGAGAGCAAAATCACGCTCAAGTTTTTAAAATCTGAATTAACTATGGTAAGTGACTTGGATGATCAGTCATGGGAGCCTGCCACTCAGTATATACGCAGCAGACATTAAAGGACCCTTCTGACTACCTAATCAAGATGTCTGTTTTTTGGAGCACTACCTATCTATATATACTCCCAGTGCACCTGCTCAGCACACCCTCCTTGCCTGGCCACAGCCTTTTGCATTATGACTTCCACCATGGCATCATAAGAATGTGAAAAGCTCCTTTTTGGTTTGGTGGGACTGTTACCCAGATGGTTCCTAACCTTTTTTTTTCTGGAACATATTCCTTTCTCATGCCAGCTCTGATGTCTTCTCCAGTTTTGGGGGTGTTTCTCTTGTCCTTTGTATTCATTCTTCCTAACTTTTCACTATCGTTTAAGCTACAGAGACTTTTGTCTCTTTCCCACTTGTTCCCTCACCTCAGGCAAACAGAACTGCACATACACTATTTCTAGATGAGGATCTAGAAACATGAGATTTCTAGAGGAATAACTGAAATCCCTGTACAAGAACAGAGACACGTAACAGTTCTTTTGCAGATCACTGAGAGTAGCAACTGCCATTCTTATTCTTCACAGCTCTATTACCCTGCAAGGATCTCGGTAAGACTGCTATTGTTTGTCAGCTCTTGGGTTTTCTTAAACTTAAGATCTGTAGCTCTGCTTTTTATTTCCTATGTCTAGAGCTTTTGCAGGCCTTTGTCCTCACTGCATGCTTTCCAGAGCTCCCAGCCTTCCAGATCATAGGCAAGTTGATTCAGCCCCTTCATTTTTGATGTTATTAGGAAATATGGCTTGGCATATACTCTCCTCAGACAGGCAACAGCCCTTGCAGTGAGGCTTGGGCCCCTCTCTGTCCAAATTCCCTGCCCTGTTTGCACACTGGCTCATTTTTTCCATCCTGTGGGATAAGACCATACATCTTCCCAGTCCACCACAGGACACATGATGTGGACATGCCTGCTCGAAAACAACTCAGAGCATTGCTGATGCAGACTAGTGGGGCAGTGTGGGAAGCCACGCACCACCCAAATGTGGGGAACTTGCCCTACAAGTAATGGGACTTCAGTCCTTATTGCTGCCCAGTGGCTACTCTGTACCCCGGTGTTTTGCTTAGTGGGGCAAGAGAACAGCCATCAAAGAGGCTTTGCTGTACTTTAAAGGAGCTACAGCAGAGCATACAAATTTGCGAATAGCCAATATTTTGCCTAATATGAAGAAATAAAAGTACAAATTTGTTTCCTTCCCACTAAACCAGTAACTTGCTGTCTTTAAATAGGTGATTAATCTATGCAAAAACTGGGGATCTTTGGGGCCTCAATTCATCATCACTGTAAGGGCCAACCCACATCCCTTCCTGAGATGATTTCTGTGCTGCTTAGACAGTGCAGAAGGAAAGGGAGAGATAACAAGATAGAAAATGCAAACAAAAGGTTAGCAAAAAGGAGGAGCTTGTGGCAGGGAGAATCAGATTATACACTGTCACAAGTAATTGCTAGTGAGGTTCTCTGGTTCTCTGTAGCTCCTGCAGTGTCTTCTTCTGCTCCCCCCCACCCTCAGAGGCTTGGGGTCCATCTGTAGCCAGGGCTGCTTCTCATCAGCCATCTATGCTCTCTAAGGTGCACTGTATTTTCACCCCCATCCTAAATCATCTCCCAGGAGCAATGGGCTCAGGCTTTCTCACAACTGGAAATACCAATTGCTAGCAGAAGGCAGACATACCAGGATAGCAGTCTACTCCTAACTTGCTAATCATACTGTAGGAATTTGTGTCAGTGCAAGAAGTGCTTCAAAATATCTCAATTTAAACTGGAGTATTTTTAGTTCCTAGCACTCAAGAGCCTCTCCGTGTATGGTAGGGGAAGGGAGGGAAAAATGGGTGGGGAAATTTCCTCCTCTGCTTTATATGGACCTGGTTGCCGGTGAAGAGTCATCAAAGTTACCACATTCCATATCAGAAAAGGAAATCCTTGTTTAAAGCGGATGTACAGCAGCATCACTTGACGAGATAGGATGCTTATAAATAAGTGGCCTATTCATTGGAGGGTCATAGAGATTACCTCTTCTAAGAGTGACTGCAGTCACATTTCTCTGCAGGGAGGGTGAGTGCAGCAAGCCATCTATCAGCCTATTATGACTAGTATAGGCCACAGGAGCTGTTAACAAGATGAAGTACCTGAATGGCAACCTGAACTTGCTACCCCCATTTTCAGCTTGGCTTTCCGGTTTGACAGTTGTGACTCTTAATGATCAGTTACGTGGTTGTAAGGCTGCCTTACTGGTTTTGCCATTCACTGCATTCTAGAAGACCAAAAGTTTAGGGTTGTATCAACTGTTTCCATCCTACCTGCTTTAAAGTAGAATAGATAAGCATTCTGCTCTGACCAGAAGATTAATTCCTGAACGATTTATCTTACAGGAAGTCTCTTCCTAGCAGTATGAAGCAATGCTGAATAACCCTTGGCCCTTACTAAGGGTGATCAGCCAGCCACTAGGAAATCATTAACAATAGCTTCATGGTTGAATCATAGTTGGAGAGTCTGATCTCACTTCAGCATGCGTTAAACTGGAAATTGCCTCCATTTACAAAATCAATTTACTTACACAGATGCATGCAGTCCAGTTGTATGCCTTTGCTTAAGATTATCCCACTTAATAACTAGCATTCAGTTCTGAATTCTCTGCAGCTTGGAAGGTGTTGATTAAAGGAGACCACAGTGAGATAAGCACTGTGCAACTAGAGCCCTTTTCCTCCAGTTTTATGCTTGAGTATGGCTTTTGAGCTTATGCCTTTGGTTTATAAAGTTCCTCTCTTGAAAGCACAGGTGGTATTTTCAGGATGATGTATTATCTCTTTGGGCAGAAGTCAGAGATTATAAAATAGTGTTGTCTGTCTTGGCTAGTGTGGATGAATTTTTCCTTCTTTCTTGAGCCATCTCAGAAACTGTCACAAGTAATTGGCCATATTCCTCAGGTATTCTTACTGAATACTTCTAGCATAATTTCCTTGGCCATCACTCTTGTTCAGCATTTCAATTTAAATGCTGTGGATTCTGGCACTGGAACTAAGGCTGATAGAGCTCTGCTCTGCATCACCTTTGTATCTCACTCCTATCCTGCTGCCCCAGATCCTGACATGGTTTTAACTGAATGTGTGTTAGGTCAAGATAAAGCTAGCTGCATATAGTATTCTCTGGGAGGGGAAAGATTTTTAGTATTTGAAGATATTTGGAGGAAAGCTGTATGTGATCCCTGAAATTAAAAGGTACATACTCTCATTTGTCGTAGTATTTCCACTATATAAGATACCATTTTGAGCATCTTTTCTAAACTGTCAGTTACTCAGACATTACTTCTCTGTACTATTGTCAGGGCAGGGACTCTGACTCTGGGTCACAGTTCCTCAGACATGGTCAGAGATCATTTATCATCCTGCTGCTGATGAAACAGTGTCAGCAGTTCTCTTCCAAGCTCATGCTTCCATGGTCCTTGCAGAGCCCCAGCTAGTGATTTTTCAGACACATTAAGTTAACGTAGCCTGTCCTTGCACATGCATTTCTGGAGTGACTTAGGATGTGTAAGGCTGATGGCGAACAAACAGTGTTTGCTGAAACAATGTAAGCTGAAATCTTACCAGTAATTCAGATCTCAAGGTGGCTAGAGCAATAATCACACTGAAACAACTATATATATATAACACCATAGATTGTCTTACTCTAAGGTAGTTTCTAAGTTCCAGGATTTTGAGAGCTGAGTTGTAAGAAATCAATGCAAACAATCAATGGAAATCCCTCTTCTTGTCCGATGTTTTTTCTGTCAGTTTTGAAAGTGATATGGGACGTGCTGACAAGGTTGGGACAAGTCTGCTCAGAGACAATATTGAAATGAGACAAAGTGATGCTAATGGGGGAGGGAGAGGCATAAAAGGGTGAGGCAGAAAAGGACTTTGACAAAGGGTAATTAAACAACAGAGTCATTGTTCAAGCAAAAGTGAGAGAAAATTATAGCTAGGAAGGAGAAAACTGTCAACCTGACAAATAATCGTTCTTCAGTTTCACTTAAATCCATTGTGGGAAGGGAGATCAGTTTGTTGGGAAATCTGTAAAGCTTCACTGTCATCAGTGTGCCTACCACTTACGTTACTAAGAATCTAGCCCTTTGCATAAAAGAAATAGGAGCAGGAACAGGGGCAAGTAGATTCAGCGTATCTTGTTGCACTGACTATACTGAAAGGACAAGGCTAAATCATATTCTCTGTAGAGCAGAAACATAATGAATTAGTGAAAATTGTATCAGAGTGGTCCTCAGTCCTTGATAAATACCCTTGAATGATAGGAAGTGTCTCAGGGAAAGAGAATGAGAATAGCACCCTTCTTGTAGACACAGGCTGTGTAGATAATCAAAAAAAATAAATGTTTAGCTTCGATTAGGTGAACAAAGTAGTTCTTCTGAGGACACTTTGTGGAAAACAAAATTATCGGTAAACACAAGATGGAGTGATAAAAGCTAGAAAAAGAGATAGTCTTTGACCTGTTCAATAAGGTAAGACTTTGTGGCTAAAGAAATAAGGTAGACACAGTATATGTTGGCTTCTGTAAGATATCTGATATGGTTCCACATGACTTTTCCAATGAGAGAAATAGGGATGTGATAGGACTACTGTAAGGTGACTGCACAATTGGCTAAGAATAGAACAGAAAACATAACTATTAATGGCTCATGATGTCAGATTAGCTAACTGGCTAAGTTGGTAGTAGTGTTTCACTGGGCTTCTGAATCTAACAAGACTACCTCTATATTTTCACCCATGGACCTTTAAACACCAACATATGTCAATCAAATGTCCTCTCCACCTCAATGTTATATGACTGGTGAGGAGACAGATGATTAAAAATCCCAACCCTGCTCTCTTCTGTCAGTGGATCTCTGGCTGCATCTAGACAGAACAGGCAGCATATGCTGTGGGGCACCTGATAGCCCCGAAACTGCTACTGTTCAGAGCTGGGACACCTTGCAGCTTTTCTCTGGTCTTTCTGTCCACAGAAACCCAGGTGCGTGGGGAATACGGGGGAGGGAGGTGGGTTACCTGTATTGAGGAGCTCAAAAGTGTTCCGAGGTACACCATGGTTGTCTTCCTGTCTGCTTTTTCTACTGCAAATTCCTGCTAGTGAAGCTTTTAAAATGTTTTTTGCTCCTCTTGATTATGTTGTACCTAGCAAGCAGTAACAGAAAATAGCAATGATAATCCTACTTTTAATGGATGGCCTGAGGATTCAGCGGAGATTGCTGTGTATTAATCAATCAGCAGATGGCATAAGGCATGGAAGGTGTACAGTTGTCTTGTGAAAGGCTGGATTTTTAAATGTAGTAGGAGCTTGACTGGCTGCAGAAAAGGACTAAAATCAACAGGATAACAAGAATATATGACAAATGCTGCAGGATTAATCAAGTCCACAGACCCAGATGGTGAGCATATGCTTGTCTGTATTACTAGAGAAGGATTGCTGGAAATACTGAAGGACAAGAGATGAATCAGTGGTATCCTACTGTCAGACATCAAGCAATTTTGTGAGCAGCAGAATTAACAGATCATGGTGTCCTTTTAATTTATGTCTTGTATTTGATATCTCATTCGCTGGTGTCAGAAAAATGCAGATCTTTTGATGTCTCTCACATTCAAAATGAGAACTCATATTTGTTCCATTGTGTGTGTTCTTCAGTTTTTGGTGCCCAATTAAGACTGCACTCAGGCTTCCTGCTTCCTATGACAGGGTCTATCTCTTCTATCCAGCTACCTATTTTTTTAGGAAATCGGGCTAAAACTGCAAAAGCCAGATTCACTACTGAGTTCAACAGGGGCTGTCCTGGCAAAAGAAAGCTTTCCTTTGGCAGTCTTGCTGCAGAATATGTACGGAATATCCCAGGCCTGAGGGTGAGTGTCAGCACCGGAAAGCTGGCCACGTGAGCTACCTTCTGCACTGAGGAGACATTTTCATTGAGCTCAGGAAGAAAGGCAAACTCCACTAAGGGAGATCTCTCCAAGTGCATAGATAACGTGATTGAAGTGTGCAAATATCCAAGAATGAGAAACAAGTTTTCTATCCCAAGAGTTTTACTACTTCTAATATATACTCCTCTGCTTTACTGTTTGCAATTCGAACATTGTTCAATACTTGAAAGGTTAAAACTTTCAACAGAGAAATACTTAGAAGGCCAATATAACCTATCCAAATCTTATTTTGAAAGGACTCCAGGTATGAAAAGCATGAGATGTCTATAGCCTCTAATGACTTACTGGGATATTTGCAACGTTAGCCATGGAAAAATGACCTTGTTACCATAAATACCTGGAAGAACAAAATTGTTCTAGTTGATCCCTTGTGAAAAAAAAAAATAGCAGACAAGTAGTATTTCATCACAGAGGACCAGGTTACTTTTCTTTGAAATTAGCAGTGTTCTTATTTGCTATGGTTAAAGGCTTTTCTAGAATTTGGTCTTTGGTAATAAAATTTACCATTGTTTGTGTCCTAGTGAACATGAGCAGTATCTGACACCGTGTACGCCTGCTTGTTCAGAAGTTGTCCTGAGCATACATTAAAATGCCATCTTTTAATAGGGCCTGATTTTGAAAAGATTTCTACTTTTTACACTTATTTTTTCTGTAATTAGTAATGTAATTAATTTCTCTTCAGTGAAATTTAATTAAGTTCATAGAGAAATCTTTGTAGGCTTTGCTTAAATCACAGGGCAGTGTCCCTTGGTCACAGCTCTGAGATTCTCTCACAGGATCTATTGCTTATGTACAGAAAGAGGCAGTAACATGAAACCTAGGCAACGTGTGAGGAGATGTTGAGCAGGTCACAACTGTGGAGAATTGTAGACTCCAAGCACTCTTTGTTCCCTTCCTCCCCATCCACCCCAGTCCTCAATATCATCATCTCATCTTTCAACACCTCTCAGACTAACTAACTACCTAACTGCAGGCATCAAGGATGCTAATGCTCCTCTGTTAGAAGTTCCTTAGTCCTGGTACACAACACTAATCTGTATCATGGACTAGATCTCAGACATGGAAGGAAATTAGTATACACAAGAAAAGAAAGCTTGTCCTCTCTTTTCTTCATTGTGTTTACCTGGACCTGGGTGCTCTCTGAGGGTTTCAGACAAGGAGAGTTGCTTTCCTCCTGGGAGGGTTTCTCTGCCTGTCCATGTTGGACATGTGTGCTGTGTTAGTCTCATCTCTTTGAAAGGTTCTTTAGCACAGAAATGCTGACATTGAGGCATTGAAAAAACTAACCTGAGACTTGCACCTTTCTAACCTGAAGCTTGCAGCACAGAAGCAGTGAGAGTACACAGTATATTTTCTTATTTTATAATTAAAAAGAGGAGTTTCTCCTAACAGGGAGCAGAGGGTGAGAGAAACAAGGAGGGTGTTTAAGTGCCAGGTGACAATGTCCATCACACTGCTCAGTGATGAAGCTAAGAAGACAAAAATAGACAAAGTGACCTCATGGCTTTCAGCAGCAATGCCTACGAGACAAAAGAGAGGCTTTAAAAGGCTTGTGGAGCTGATAGCAAAGGGCTTGGACACCTCAGAGTTTTGGTTCTGCTCCAGCAGGGAACTGCTTTACTTCTCTCTCATTTCCTCTCTGTTTATGGGGAGTTGTGAATTCAGTAGGCTTGGTGACATGCCCAGCTCTCCAGGTCTGGACTCTGCCTTCTCAAGCTTGGATCAGCCTTATGCAGGTACAGATGTCTCCTCTATTTTCTGTTTTTTTCTTTTATTTGTTCTCTTTTATTTTCTTACTTGCTTTCTTCCGCCTTTCATTTCATTTTTCTTTTCCTATCCTTCCCCTATTTTACCTGTTCTGATCTCATTCTTGCTCTTCACCTTCAGCAAGCCATCTCAAGAGGATTTAACTTTCTTTTTATTCTTGAACTGTTGTGGGAAATTGTAGCTTGAATAGCATGATCATTTTTTCTGTTGTAAGGATTAGTGTAGCTAGTCATGGGCTTTAGCCTTTGATGAGGAGGAAAGCAGGGAGAAGAGGGAGGTGAATAGCAGGTCCTAGTGGGCCTTACTTGCCAGCTGATTCAGAGCACAGGGCAGTTCAGATCAACTTCCTAGGGAAGTCGTACATGGATGCTAATGCTGAGCCAGTACCAAGAGCTGTTGGAGGCATGACCAAGGCTTTCTACTGTTCTGTTTTCTCTGACAGTATTTGCTAGCCCAGACTCTAGACTTGAGTGCCTTCATGCTACTCTGCTGCCAGCAGGGGCTACACAGACACTCATTTTGTATGGTGTTAGCTTCTGATGCCAGAAATCCTCCTGTGAGTCACCCGGGGTCCAGAGTGACTAGGTGACTTAGTTGACTAAGATTCTGTAGTGCTGCTCTTCCTCCTTGCAAGTTTAGAAGCAAAATACGAGCTAAGTGAGGTGTAGTCGTAAGGATGTCGTAAGGATTTCTTTCTTATAGCAAGAAAGAAATCTCTCTTATTTCTCCATTGTGAGCAGCCCCCATAGACACATGCATGCAGATTCATAAGTGAAGTAGACTGATCTTCAGGGACTGTAGTTTCGATCATGGAGAGCAAGTGTTCAAGGGCAAGTCTACAACTGCCCTGAAGAGCGCTAAGTCTCCACAAAACCCTGGACACTACTTCAGTCTTGGTTCAGCATTCTGTAAGGAAAGTTTTGCAGAGAGCCTTCACTATGCAAGTTCAAAGCGAGCCATACTTTCAGCATTGATTATGCTGCTTCCTGTTTTCTGGGTGCAAAGGAGAGGAATGGACTGTGCAAATATGAGGTGATCTCAAACCTCAGAAGTCCCCTTGTTGAAATCCCAAAGCAGCAGCGTGTGCTACAGGCTGGCTGCACACCTTGAGAAGATCCTTTCCATGTATTCATCTTAAGCTTCCTGGAAGGATGACTGCTCTGAAAATGAGCACCTTATTTTCAGCATGGGGTGAGAGAGAGAAGCTTTTTCTGCTGTGGTTACACTGGTGAAGTACGAAATGAATGCCACAATTGTGCAGCCTAGCCAGGTTTTGGGGGACATCTGCAGCCCTCAGGAAAAATAGTATCCTTCTTCACTAAGCTCCCTGTCCCCCACCTCAGGTAACTTTGTCACATTAGCAGGTCCCCACTGAATGAATGCTCTGTGATAAAATGGTCAGAAGTGAGATCCTGAGAGGACTGAGCAGCTTCCATCCTCTCTTGAGCTAACTCTATCCCCCAGCACTACCTGCAACTTCTCTGCTCTCCTCTCCTGTCCACTTCAGCAGGGCATAATTTTGCACCTCTTTTGTGAGAACGTCAGGGCTGGACAAGATGCTACACAGTTTTTTTTGGCAAATTATTAGATCTAAGCAGTGGATGGATGTTTCATCTGGACTATCATGTTGATAAAGAGGCAATAGGAGTAAGGAAAAGGATGAAATGAAAGAAATCAGAAATAGTCTATGGTTTAGGTATGTGGGGGTTTTCTGTGCAGGGTTAGTGCTGATTCTGTCACTTGAACCCTGATTTAAGGTGTGTCTGTACTTCCCTTAGGGCAGACAAGTTTGGTTTTATTACCAAATCTTGTTCACCCCGTTTTCCCCACACACAAGGCAGAGAACATAGTGTTCCCCCCGGGGCCTTACTGACCACTGGGATGGCAGAGCAGGTGGTATAAATGATTATCCCACACTTTCATGCCAGTATTCCAACAGGTGTTGGCTTTGCCAAGCAAGCTTCTCTAAGTGAATTCCTTCTGGCCTGGCTGATCAGTTGTGGGGTCTGGGATTCTTGCTTAGCAGCAAATGCTCTTCCTTAGCAGCAAATGCTCTTCTTCCTTGCTGGGAGTGGGGCACAGGCAAGGAACGATAGCCAAGAGTGAAAACAAGTCTCTTACTATTGCAGGGCTGCTGCAGAGAGCTGTGAACAACCCTACACACAATGCTGCTGCAAGGCACTCTCACTCTGTAACCCACACTGCAGGGCCTAGAGCAGGAGAAGCCTGTCTTTGCCTGCAGGGCACGTCTCCTGTTGCATACATGTACGGGTGCTAACAGTAGCAGCTGCTGCTTCCCAGACTCTCAGGACCACAGAGACTACTTACTCCTGGGAATACTCCATATGGTAGGAGTAAAGTCCACAAAAAGCAAGGTTCTGCTTTCAGGGTGATACGTAAATGGTAACAATTCCCAGGAGTAAGGGCATTCAACTGTAAAAATACTGTGAGATGGAGCCTGGGACAACTGGCCACACGCTGCTGAAAGGAAATCCCAGGTCTGACCAGGAAAAAGGCTGTCAGAGCGGGGGGGAGTTCCCTCCCCACACCTGCATGGACTCCTACTGTGTTTGCAGGGAAAGAGAAAACTGCGAAGATAGGAAAGAAAAAAGGGCAGGGGGTGTGTGTTTCCTCCTGTGTGCACTAGAACAGCCACATCACTGTTCATGCAGCCTTTTGCTGAGCTCTGAGCTTTCCTCTTTTTTTGTCTTGCAGAGCTCCACCGCCACGAGAGCATCCAAGAGAAGAACGTGAAAGAAGCCAAAACCAAGTGCAGAACCATTGCATCCCTGCTGACAGATGCACCCAACCCCCACTCCAAGGGGGTGTTAATGTTCAAGAAGCGCAGGCAGAGGGCTAAGAAATACACATTGGTAAGCTTTGGGAGTGTTGACGAAGACCGCTCCTACGAGGAGGAGGACGGAGTTTTTCCCACAAGTGAGTCTGAATTTGACGAGGAAGGTTTCTCTGATGCCCGAAGCCTAACTAATCACTCAGACTGGGACAGTACGTACTTGGACATTGAGAAGTCCAAGTCTGACTCTGAGCAGAAGGAAGAGAAGCAAAAAGGTTTGAGTGAGGCCTCAGGTAAAGGAGCGCGATTATTTGAGCAGCAGAGGGAACGGGCTGGGAAGTACACAGTTGAGAAAGTCCCTGCACAGATCAGCCCCCAGCTTACCCCAGCTGCCCAGCCGCAGCAGGGCACGGTGAACGGAAATATGCCTGTGCCACAGAAGACAGACAGCGTGCCCATCAGCATCCACCTGGAAGGTGTGCAAGTGCCCAGCAAGCAGCCAGCCATCCTCCCAACCCAGATCCTGGCTCCCCCTAGCCCCACTTTCTTCCCACCTCCCCCAAGCACCCCTGACCCCTTCTCTGCAAGCTCAAGCATGTTCAACAGGTCTGCGCGGCCCTTTACTCCTGGCTTTTCTGGCCAACGGCCTGCAACATCCTCTGTCATCTTCAGGCCATCTGCACCCAAAAAACCCAGTGAAAGTCTGAGTGGGCAAAGCACAGTGGTTCCCCCCTTCTCATCTCTGTCTCCAGGAGCACCTGCCAATGCACCAGTGCCAGCACAGCGTGGTCCAGTCAGTTCCTCCACATCTCTGTATATTCCTGCACCAGGAAGGCCAACACCAGCAATGGAGTCACAACCGAGGGCTGGAGGAAGTGCTCCAGAAACTAAGCCTTCTACCAACACTGCCCGGACATCCACCACCTCTATCTTTCTGTCAACTCCCTCAAAGCCAGTAGGGGAGGTGGCCTCTACAGCATCCCAGCCACGAGTCCCTGGAACAGCCTCTTCTTCTTTGTATATTAATCCAGCACCATCACAGCACACAATAAGCAGTTCCCCCACACCAAATCAGCCTTCTCCTGCCATCTCACCTGCAACGCCACGACCTCCTTCTGAGCCCTTAACCTCCAGAGAGCAAAGGATTTCCGTGCCAGCTCCCCGCACAGGCATCCTGCAGGAGGCTCGCCGGCGTGGCAACAGAAAACCCATGTTCAGTAAGATTGAGGAGAAGAAGAAGAATTCACCCAACCCTGAACTCCTGTCTCTGGTGCAGAACCTGGATGAGAAGCTGAAAAGTGACCACCCTGGAGCAGGCTTCGAGTCTGGGCCTGAGGAGGACTTCCTCAGCCTGGGTGCTGAGGCATGCAACTTCATGCAGTCCTCTGGCCGCAAGTTCAAGACCCCACCTCCAGTGGCTCCTAAGCCTCAGCAGCAAGATGCTGGGCTGGTAAACGGGGCCCAGGACATGCCTCAGCTTAAAGGCAAGGGTGCAGAGCTCTTTGCCAAACGCCAGAGTCGCATGGACAAATATGTGGTAGAGACAACACCAAAGCCAGAGCCCAAGCCCAGGACCCCCTCTCCTTCCCCTTCACTGCCCTCATCCTGGAAATATTCACCCAACATCCGGGCTCCACCTCCAATAGCTTACAACCCAATGCATTCCCCTTTCTATCCCCTGGCAGCCAGCAAATCTCAGGCTAGCAAAGCAGAGAGCAAAGTGAAAAAGGCACCTGGCCAGAAATCAGGGATCAAGGTCATTGATTTAATGCGCCACCAGCCCTATCAATTAAAGTCAGCCATGTTCTGCTTTGGGGATCCCCCAGGCCCCAGCATTCAGGAGTCTCCTGGTCAGCCAGCCCCACAGGCTAGCTCATCCTTCACGGCAGCCAAGCAGATACCCGTGAAAACAGCTAAGACCCAGGAGATTCGTCGCTTCTCCACCCCAGCTCCCATGCCAACCTCAAGCAGCCTGGCACCCACTGTGCTTATGCCCCGCTCAGCCACCACGTTGGACGAGCCAGCGTGGAGAACAGAAATGGCCTCTTCTGCTCCCACTACACCAGCACCCTTCCAGGTAGAGCTTAGCCAGTCCCCTAAGCCATACCAGAGCTCCCCAGAGCCTGGTATGGCGGCCCAGGGGCCTTCCCCAAACCCAGCCTCGGCCTCTCGGTTTCAGGTGGCCAGGCCCAAATTCTCAGCAGCGAGAACAGGGATGCAGGCCAATGTGTGGAGGCCAAGCTTTGGCCACCACTGAGGCGGGCACCCCTCCTGTCCCATTCGTGGCCCCACAGAGATAGTGCTCGTTTTGTCTTTCATGTCAGCAAAGTGCATTGGGATGAGTGACACAAAATGAAGAAAAGAGAAAAAAAAATAATTGCTTCACTTCTGCAGCACCCTCTCCCCCAGCCTCTCCTTGGTCTCAGATGGGCAGCTTCATGGCAAGGCTTACCGGTTGTGGCTACAGCAGGAGGAAGAATGTGGAGAGAGGGCACATATGGGGTACACAGAGACTGGGAACCTGCACACAGCAGCAAAACCCACCTCTGGAGGGGGTGAATAGCAAGGGTTGTGAATATATAGGCAGTAGTTGTTTTCCTTTCCCCAGGGCGTTGGAGTCACTCCTGAGCGGAGGGAGACTGGGGGGCAAGAGCTTTCCAGGAAGAAGGGGCCAGAGGTGGATGACAGTATGCAAGTCCTAGCTTCCCCATTGGACTGCATTTCTTTGAGCCAGTCAGCCTGTACACATGTACCTGTGCATGCACGCACACATGCACACAGCAGTACTCGGTAAGGAGTGAAGGTAGAAGTGGGACTTTGCCTTGGACACTTCTCCCAGACTCCCATCCGGAGGGGTGTGGAAAAGGAGGCGAGGGAGCAGAGTGAGCGTTAGTTTGTGCACATGCACGCATGGGCAGCGTGCCCTGCGCAGGAGGGTGGCCATGTGTGCCCGTTCCCCCAGTCACCAGGGCTGGGGTAAAAGGCAGAGTCATCCTGGCTGGTGCTAAACTTGGCTATCAGGTCTGGGAGCAGTTTGCCAAAGAGGGGTGTTGAATAGACTTAGGTGGGGTGTCACGAGCTGGAGGAACTGCAGAAGTATCAAACTTTGAGGACACACAAAGTCAAAGCTAAGCTCAGGCAATGGCTGGTTGGGGCAAAGAAGGCCCCGCAGCATTAGTCTCTCTGGAACAGGATATGGATGCTGTAAGTACAAAGGAGGACTGAGTGGGAGAAAATACAGTTAGCTTTAGAAGAAGGCAGGATTGAATATGCATTTGCACATCATTTTGGGGACTTTTTTAGTTTAGGACTGACGTGTGGTGAGATTAGAAATGGGTCACAACATAAAACTTGCTGAAAACTCTGCGATGAGCTGGAAAACAGAGCCCCTTTACAAATGCTCTCAGAATGGAAATGGATGAAGGGAAATAGAAAGTTACAAGTAGAATTTCATACTAAATGATTTAAGTATCCTTGGGGCCTATCTGGAAAGAACTGAAGTGCTCTGAGGTTCCAGAGTGAATCTGCATTCGCACACACATACAGAGCTCAGTTTGCTGGCAATGCTGGGAAAACAGGTCTGGTTATTCCTTGAATGGCCCAGGCTAACCCCAAACTTAATCCCTATGTTAAAGGCATACAGGGAGAAAGCATTTCTTTTCCCAAGGAAGAATTCAGGATATTAGTAGGGACTGTGCATGTGTGTATGCATGTCATCTATGCTCTGGTATGCACACACCCTGTCATTTGCTTTCCACCTGTGCTCCCCCTTTTGCAGCAGCCACTTTTACAGTGTGATCCCACGAGTACACTAAGAAATCAGTACTCCAGAAACCCTGGCTTCCAAATACAGCAGATGTCCCAGTGGCAGGGATGGCACTTGCCAACTCTTCCTGGTTGGGGATTGCCCAGTCTTTTGCTAGACCATCAGGAATGAATACTGAGGCAGGATGAGGGTTTCACAGCCCTGCTTGAGACATGTCTCCATCTCATTTGACTTGCTCCTATCCTTCAAGCAGAAGCCGTTCTCTGACTGCACTCAGCACAAACTTTGGACGTACAAAACTGTAGGTTCTGGGGACAAAAAAGTCAGTGCAGCTGGGGCTGATGCCGAGTCTGTAAGCAGTGCAGCTCGTGTGGTTTCACACAAAGTCCAAACCAACCTTCCTTCATGCAGCTGGAGCTCATGGTGTGTTCTTTCTGTGAAAGCTGGGGGCTCTGCTTTTCCTTGGAGGGTCTGAAGTGTTTCTCTGTGAGTACCTGGAGATTTTGCACATGTTCTCCCATGAAGAAAAAGAGGGCTGAAGAACTCAGCTAGCAGCTCTAGTCCCAGGAAGGAAGGGAGAGAATGAGAGGAAAGGAACAGTAATACATAATCCTGCTTTTGAATCCTTCACACTGTGGCTGGGCTTGTTCTGCAGGCCTGTGTTTGCAGTGCACATTCCTGGGTGGCTTGAAACATAGGATGAGCATGCTTGGGAGGGAGGAGGACAGCACTTAAACTTCAGTTGGCTCTCCTCATGGGAGAGGATGGAGAGAAAACCTTTGGGAATGCCTTGAGTTAATGAACAAGGGGGTGGCTGATCCAGAAGGGGTGCTGCACCTGGTTGTGTGACATAGGAACAGCCAACATGAACTGCTGATGGTTTGTGTTCCTGGAAAGCAAGAGTTAGTTCAGATCACCAGAAGCTACTTAGCTCTGGTGAAAGTGAGCAGCCATGCTACAAAATGTAACTTGGGCAATTGCTTTCTCACTCATCCTGTGCTCCATTGCATAGCCAGCATTTAGAGAAAAAAAAATCCTGTGTGCTGTAGCAAGCTGAATCCCTGTGATTCTTCACAAACGTGTAAAGAGGGGTCTTCTGTTTTCTAGAAAAGCTGTGGGAAGGAAAAGCTTCATCTCTAGTCTCCTCATGGAGTGTAGTCTCTAACTGGCTAGTAGTTTTAGCCACTAGCCTTAGATAGACAAGCTAGCCCAGGTTGAAAGCATTACTGAACTCAGGTGTGGATAGGGGTTGTGTGGACCAGAGAAAAGGTGCTCAAGATGTTTCTGCAGTGAAGAAATAACCTCAGAAAGTCTGAATCTTACTCCAGTTTCCCTTTTCCTCAAGCCCCTAAAAGTAACTGCTCTCAGAGCCTGAGTGGCTCAGGGAAGTCATTTTGACACTGGAAAAAAGAAAAAGAGAGGTCTGGCCTTATCATGTAAGGAGATTGCACGGGGTTAGTAGTTCAGTTGCCCTTCCCAGGTTTCTAGGAGACACTGGCGCAAGCCAAGGAGTGATGGCCAAACACTGTTGAATATTAGATGTCAGGACCTAAGTGAGTGGAATAACAGCATTTGGCCTATCATTTCTGATGATGTAATGGGCAGTAGAGATGAAAAATATTAGGTCTGTTTGGAGAATGAATATTAAACATCAGAGCAAGGAAAAGAACAAGGAGACTGGGGATACTGCATTTCATGTCTAACATGCTTGGTTTAAAACTATGTTTAGAAGCAAAGCCAAAGTAGTTCAGTGGATCTCAGCCCCTAGTGATCTTTTCTGAATCCTATGCTGACACAAGAGTTGATCTGCAGCAGCAGAGGGTGTTGCAGATGAGGCCTACTGTGCTTGTGGCATATCCCAAATAAGGTCTGTGGCTGCAAGTAGCATGAGATGAGAAATGATACTGAGATGCATCTGCTAAGCTATAAGGAAGAAACCTGCACTACTGCTGACTTCAAGCAGCTCTGCTAGTGGATGCTCATGAGAATACTGTGGCTAGCCTGTGAGAAAGGTCACAGGTAAGGTTACGAGGAATATTTTTGAACCATATAAGCTTGTCTTGAGCATCTCCAAATTTCTGATTCCTCAGTTGTTGAACAAAAGTGGTATTAAAAAAGGAAAGACTTAGCTCTGAATGCAGGCATCAACCTAGCAGGCATAGAACAAATAAAGCACGTGAGCACAGCTCTAAGGCCTTCCAATGTGTGTGCACATCTATATATGTAAATATATGTATGTATATACACACACTTGTTCACTCTGCATATGTCCCAGCCTAAACACAATGGGCTTTGCAGGAAAACACACATCTGCAGAACTTCATAATCCTACCAAATTCCTTTCATCATAGTTGCACAGCCCTGTTACACAGGCTGCTATTTTCATAGTTGTGTACTATTAATCCTATTGTAACAACTACTTGGACTATGAAAACCAAACAGTTTTCCTGGCCAACATCTGCTCAAAAGGCTTATTTTTGGGAACTTATGCTCAGATATGACTTGAAGGGTTTCTAAAATATACAGTGTGCAGATAGTTACAGGTGTTCTGTCAGACCACTGCCATGTCCCTCCAGAAAGCAGGTTTCCCTTATTAAATCCAATCCAGAACTGTCTTTCTTCTGTCCTAGGATGGAAACAAAGAAAAACATCAACTTTCTTATGCACTTTTTCCTTAACCGCATTAGAAATTACTTTTTAAATAGTGCAAACACCCATAGTCATTTCTTCTTGAATTCAACGGATCATTCTGCAATATATTTTTTAACATTTTAGTACCCTCAAAGTAAACTCTGGTTTTCCTACTGAAATGTTGAATTATATTTTAAAAGATGAAACCATTTAAACCAGGATTAAAATTGACAAACCTCCATTTCAATGGGGAATGATAGCTCACAAGAACATCACCTTGACATTTACAGTTGCTCAACAGCTACTGTAAAGATCGTCTTCAAAAAGAATCACACTACAGTATTGCTAATACACTTTTCACCCATTTCCAAGTTCATGTTAGAGTAGAGACTTCTTCAGCCGCTGGTGAAGAGGATGGAAGAATCAAAGTTGTGGATTACTTTTACATATTAGCAGTATCAAGATATATCTTAAAACAACAGGTTTACCTATCAAAAATTGTATATAATAAATTGTTTAAAAATATCTCTTCATAGATATTGCTAAAACTAGCAAGATGTGCTCCAAAATCTTGGCATAACGCTTCTGCTTCGTCCCATGTTCTTCTCATCAGAACTTTTTCATTGTGAAATATCTGCAATAAAATAAACACTGTCATAAATGCTGTTGATTTTGGAGAGCAGTTGTTTCAGAAACCCATAAAAATCAAACATTATTCGCAGGTTTTCCTACACCGAAGCCAGATGAATTCCAAATGTAGTTCTGACTCTTAGGACTTTCATTCACTTTCAAAAGCAGCCATGGATGGTAACAATTACTTTTTGTTTGCTGGCTGAAAGAAATAACGCTTTACCAAAAATGTTTTAGGAACAGGCTATCCCTAAGCTGATACGTAGCGTCAGAAAAATCCAAAGCAAGTTTGTCACATACCTTGTAGCAGCTGAGCAGATGAGCCTCCGACTCCCATCCAAAATAGCAGGAACTCAAATGCTTTTGAAAAGTAAGTTCAGGTTCTTCATAAGAACTGCTTTTTTGCTTGCACAATGACATTGCTTTGAAGTTCTCACAGCTTTTCACCTCCCAGTAACCAATGGGCTCCTGCCCTCGTATAGCCACACATCCTCCAGAATGGCCTAGAGATGGGAATAAGTGTTGAGTCGCAGAACAAAGCGTCTGAATTTTGTGAATTTTTGGTGAAGCAACTGTTTTATTGACGTTGGGTTCTGGATAAATCCTCGATGAACTGACAAAAGTAGCAAAAGGTTTCATCAGCAACCAGTTTGTAAGATTGTTACTCATCTTGGCTGACGAGTTTGTAAATGAACGATGATGAAAGGTTCTGCTCACAAAATATAGGAGATGAAATGTAGTTTCAAATAGTACTTTTGCAAACTGCTATTGTAAAGCAATAAATAATGAATCAAAAAATGAGAAGCTATTAGTGAAATGGAGTGTCTTCATTATTATTTTCTATGTCTCTATTCTCAGGTACTGCTAAGAGATTTATGTTTCAAAGGTTGAACAACTACTTCACTTTTTCATTTTTTGTATTCTTGGTACATTTTCTTGGATTACTATAAAAGACACAAAATCAAACAAGCTGTCCTGGTTTTGGCTGGGATAAAGTTAATTTTCTTTCCAGTATCTGGTACAATGCTGAGTCTTGGATTTAGTGAGAGAATATTGCTGATAACACAACAGTTGTTGCTAAGTAGGGCTTACTCTAAATCAAGTTTTTCATGCAAAAAGCAAACCCACTATCAGCAAACTAAAGGAGGAGGAGAAGAAGATACTTCCACACAGTGCTCTTATTGACAGAAATGTATCAAAGGCAATCTCTGCCCTCTTTTTGCACATGAAATGCAAATTGAAAACTGACTGTTGCTAAAGAAAATTCATTACCTCTCTGGGACCTTTTGCCAGTCTCAGGAAGCCCTGATGGCCTCCTTGAAAAGGCCACAAAGAAAAGTATGAAAAACACCTCTCAGAAAAAGAAAAATGTCAGGGCTTAGCTGTGTCTGTAAGGACAGCGTGGTTGCTAATTTTCCCCCAGCCACAACAGAGGCTGGGGAGAGTGACAGCCAGCAGCCTGCCACAGCCTGGAAACCCACAGTAATATCCAGGGGGGAAAGTGGAGAAGGAAGCTCCGGCCTCTCCACAACTCATCTAACTCAATCCATAGTAGGAAGTTACAGAGTCAACAGAAAATGTAAGCTATCTGTCTGCCCTCCTGAGCAGACAGGGAGGAAAGGACCGGGACTCTTCAACCACTACTAAGCCACTGGTGACAGGGGAAAGAGCCCACTGCCCCCCTCCCAGCCATTTATTTTATTATTGGTTGCTACTTACGTGGCTGGCACTTGTTCCAGTTTGTGTAGCTCATGGAGCGATTCCTTCCCGCTGTACTCAGCCAAAAGTATTCTCCTGTGTTAAGGTCTTGCGAGCCTGTCCAAAAATAAGTTCTCTCAGATTTTGCCATGCTCTGGATCATGCAGTTGATAAAAGCTTGCTCAAACATTAATAAAGCAATCAAGACAAAAAGTTTATTAGAATAAAGTAGGTCAATTGGTATTTCAGTGAATAGCTCTCAGGAAATGATATAAATTATGTGAGAAAAGAAAAAATATAATAAGTACTTAATTTTCTTTATAGAATGCTGTGGAAACTTTAGGCACGAGTCTGCAGCATAAATCACTATTTTTACTGGTATTTTTTCCAGCGTTTGGGCACATAAAAGGGACAGTAGATTGAGATATAAGATCACTGCTTGAACTACAAGATGTAAAGAAATAATATGAAGGGGGGAGGGGATTTAACTGGGCCTGTTGGGGACAAGCCCAAGAGGAACATGCTAGGGATTGAAGGATGGCGGGCTAAGGAGGACTATCAATCTCTTGTTTCACTTGTGGGAAAGGATAGCTTTTTAGACCCTGCCCCGCAGGGGAAAAAGGGTACTAGGACTGGCTCCCTGAAATGCCTGTACACCAGTGCACGCAGCATGGGGAATAAACAGGAGGAGTTAGAAGTCTGTGTGTGGGCTAAAGGTTATGATCTAGTGGCAATTACAGAGACATGGTGGGGCAGTTCACATGACTGGAATGTGGTCATGGATGGCTATGTCCTTTTTAGGAAAGATAGGTCAGTGAAGCGAGGTGGTGGAGTTGCTCTTTACGTGAGAGAGCAACTAGAATGTATTGAGTTCTGTCCAGGGTCGGATGAGGAGCAAGTGGAATGTCTGTGGGTACGAATTAAGGGGCAGACTGGCACGGGTGATACAGTTGTGGGGGTCTATTACAGACCTCCTGATCAGGACGAAGGAGTTGATGAGGCTTTCTACAGGCAACTGGAAGTAGCCTCGCGACTACATGCCTTAGTCGTCGTGGGGGACTTTAACTACCCCGATATTTGCTGGAAGACTCACACAGCCAGTCGTTCACAGTCTAGGAGGTTCCTCGAGTGCATTGATGATAATTTCTTAATGCAAATGGTGGACGTACCAACTAGGAGAGCAGCGCTGCTAGATTTAGTACTCGCCAACAAGGAGGGTTTGGTCGAGGTGGTGACGGTCAATGGCAGCCTTGGCTGCAGTGACCATGAGATGGTGGAGTTTAGGATCCTGTGTGGGAGGAATAGAATACCTAGCAAAGCCACAGTTCTGGATTTCCAAAGGGCCAACTTTGGCCTCTTCAGTCAACTGCTAAGGGAAGTCTCATGGGAAAGTGTACTAGGCGGTAAAGGGGCTCAAGATAGTTGGTTAGCATTCAAGGACCGCTTCTTCCAAGCTCAGGATCGGAGCGTCCCAATGAGTAGGAAATCAAGTAAGGGATCTAGGAGACCGGCGTGGTTAAACAAGGAGCTGCTGGGCAAACTCAAGTGGAAAAGGAGAATCTATGGATTATGTAAGGAGGGGCTGGCTGCTTGGGAGGAATATAGGACAGTTGTTAGAGGATGTAGGGAGGCAATTAGGACAGCTAAGGCCTCCTTGGAACTCAATCTTGCTAGTCGGGTTAAAGACAATAGAAAGGGCTTCTTCAAATACATAGCAAATAAAACTAACACAAGAGGCAATATAGGCCCACTGCTGAACGAAGTGGGTGCCCTGGAGACAAGGATATAAAGAAGGCAGAGGTGCTGAATGCCTTCTTTGCCTCTGTCTTTACTCCTGCAGACTCTCCCCGAGGGCCCCGGATTTCTATAGCCCCAGAAGGAGTCAGGACAAAGGAGGAGTTTGCTTTGGTAGATGAGGATTGGATTAGGGATCAGCTATGCAAACTGGACATCTGTAAATCGATGGGTCCGGATGGAATGCACCCACGGGTGCTGAGGGAGCTGGCGGAGGTCATTGCTAGGCCACTTTCCATCATCTTTGGTAAGTCGTGGGAAACGGGCGAGGTGCCTGAGGATTGGCGGATGGCAAAGGTCACACCAGTCTATAAGAAGGGCAAGAAGGAGGACCCGGGTAATTATAGACCGGTCAGCCTTACCTCCATCCCTGGAAAGATGATGGAACAACTTATTCTTGACTCCATCACTAGGCATATCAAGGATGAGGGGGTCATTAAGAACAGCCAACATGGTTTTATGAGGGGGAAGTCATGTATGACCAACCTTATAGCCTTCTATGAGGAAGTGACTAGGTGGAGGGATGATGGTAGAGCGGTAGATGTAGTTTTTCTTGATTTCAGTAAGGCATTTGATACTGTCTCCTACAGCATCCTCATAGATAAGCTAAAGAAGTGTGGGCTTGACGATCAAGTAGTGAGGTGGATCGAGAACTGGTTGAAAGGAAGAAGGCAGAGAGTTGTGGTCAATGGCGCAGAATCTAGCTGGAGGTCTGTGACTAGTGGAGTTCCTCAGGGGTCGGTGCTGGGACCGGTGCTGTTTAATATTTTCATCAATGACCTGGATGAGGGAACTGAGTGCACCCTCAGCAAGTTTGCTGATGACACAAAACTGGGAGGAGTGGCTGACACACCAGAGGACTGTGCTGCCATTCAGCGAGACCTGGACAGGCTGCAGAGTTGGGCGGGGAGAAACTTGATGAAATTTAACAAGGGCAAGTGTAGAGTCTTGCATTTGGGGAAGAACAACCCCATGTACCAGTACAGGTTGGGGGCTGACCTGCTGGAAAGTAGCGAAGGGGAAAGGGACCTGGGGGTCCTGGTGGATAGGAGGATGACCATGAGCCAGCAATGTGCTCTTGCGGCCAAGAAGGCAAATGGCATCTTAGGGTGCATTAGAAAGGGAGTGGTTAGTAGGTCAAGAGAGGTTCTCTTCCCCCTCTACTCAGCCTTGGTGAGGCCGCATCTGGAATATTGCGTCCAGTTCTGGGCCCCTCTGTTCAAGAAGGACAGGGAATTGCTTGAAGGAGTCCAGCGCAGAGCCACAAAGATGATTAAGGGGGTGGAACGTCTCCCTTATGAGGAGAGGCTGAGGGAGCTGGGTCTCTTTAGCTTGGAGAAGAGAAGACTGAGGGGTGACCTCATCAATGTTTACAAATATGTAAAGGGTAGGTGTCAGGATGATGGAGCTAGGCTTTTTTCAGTGATATCCAGTGATAGGACAAGGGGCAATGGGTGTAAACTGGAACATAGGAAGTTCCACGTTAACATCAGGAAGAACTTCTTTACTGTAAGAGTGACAGAGCACTGGAACAGGTTGCCCAGGGGGGTTGTGGAGTCTCCTACACTGGAGATATTCAAGGCCCGCCTGGACAAGTTCCTGTGTGATGTACTGTAGGTTACCCTGCTCTTGTGGGGGGGTTGGACTAGATGATCTTTTGAGGTCCCTTCCAACCCTTGGGATTCTGTGATTCTGTAATGTATTAATGATGCACAAAGAAAAAGAAGAAACTCCCTCTATGAAGGAGAAAAGATGGCAGAGTCTGAAAAAGCTACAGAAGAAAGAAAAAGCTCTGCATAGAAGAAAATCACAATGAGAGCAGAGAAAACACAAGCATCTGGACATCTGCAGAGGAGAAAGCCTTTGCCGAAGCTTGAATACAAGTAAATAGGAACCAAGCAAGGGAGAACAGATCTCAGCTGCTTTCAAAAATTTACTCTCTCCCCCCAGTTACTAAGAACTCGTATAAAATGCATACATAGAAACATCTATAAAACATTAATTAATTTAGATTAAAAGATATGAACTTTGGTTATAAAAATCAAATCTATTTTAATTTTTCAGTTTGGTTTCCAATTACACTAATAGCTCAAAGTTTCATTAAGGACTTGCTCTGTCTGGTTATCAGCAGTTCCTATACATAAGAAAGAAATCCAGTGACTAAGTGGTTAAACACTGGAATACGTTCAAAACTTCCAATTTGTCTGTAACGAACAGAAAAACCTGTTTGAATTCCCATGGAGGAAAAAGAAATTAAAATTAAAATCTTAGTAGATTATGCTAATAATTATAGTTAGAAGTAAGTACCAAACTAGTAGTGACACCTTAGAAAAATATATAAAAGAAAAAATTAATAAGGATTATTTTCAGCCGGTGTATTTTTATATGTATTTCTTTCAGATTAGGTTCATATCTTCTTATATTTGCTATTTTTTTACTACCTGCAAAATTATGTTAAGAATTCTATTCATTGAATTAAAACCATATTCTATAATTTTAATTATATACATGAAAGGGGGGGAGCAACTGCTCTCCGTTGCAATACAGCGACAGCTAAACTTGACTCATTTATCTCTGTGGAGCCTGTAGACTTACGCTTATGTGAATCTAACAGGCTATGAAACTTGTCTATGCAGATCTTAGCACAGCACAGTCCCAGAATTCCTTACTGACATCCATGAATATAGTAGGAATTAATTTTACCTCCGCATGTGCTCAACTAATTGCAGAAAATCAACCTTGCAGAAGGAGAGACATAATTCACTATTTATGCTCTAAGCATTGAGCGTTATTACAGTTACCAGCATCATACTTGAAGGCATAGAGCTCAGGGATGCATAGCAACTGCAGTTAATAAAAGATGCAATCATTCCCATGGATTGCAAATTAAAGCATGTAAACCTGGTAACTCCAGAAAAATTTATACTCAACCAAAAATAAATTGGCTCTCTACAAAGGAGAGATGCCCTTACATTTAAAATACCTCAAACAGAAAAAGATTTGTGCGGAAGGGCACAATCATGCTATAAATAACAGCGTATAAATGATTGCTTGACTGACAAGGCCATTTTCCAAAATACAGAAAGACAGAAACATAGTATTAATTTGATAATTACAGCTTTCAATAGATCAGAAAAGTGACAAGGCTAAAATATAATGTTTCGAGTGGTTTGTGTCTTGCTGCTAAATGCTTTCACTTGGTAAACAGCTACAAAATAGAACCATGGAACTAAGGGTGCCATCACACATCATAGGGTACCAAACTGGAAACAAAGCAGTGATGGAAGTGTCCATTTCTGAAAGAAGTAATTGCCAATGATTTGTATCTCAAGAAGCTGTGCAAATCATAGTCATGCTAAGATTTCCAAGGAACATGAATCATCTTTATCCCTAGGATAAAGTCCAATGCAACCTGGGCTCTCTCACAGCTGTCCCTGTAACTTGTTGAAGTCCCTTCCTATGTGAATTGTACTTAGATCCCTAATACAAGGATATCAGACCAGACCATACCAGGACACATTCTCTGGCAGTCCTAAAACATTTCTCATTACATCTTTTACAGTTGTGGCAAGGAAGAAGTGTTTAGTATTTTAGTCAGCCTAGATGAATAATGTATTGCTCTACACATATATATCGTCAACCTCCTATTAATAAAAATATCCCCTTTTTGAATTTTTATGACCACATCTCTTCCATCCAGACTTCTAATCTGGACACTTAGAACTTCAGAAGTATTTGGCACTGAAATCAAGAAGACTTTTTGTGTTGGGGGTGGGAAAATCTCCTTGGCTATTTGAGATTGAAGAAGGGGGGCGTATTCTTCAGTGTTTTGCACAGCTGTTTTTTTGTTTTGTTTTTAGGAAATGAATGATAATTGTAGCCATAATCAATAAACTTCAGCCACCACTTCTGTTTGCTGTTTGATAACTGTGGAAACAAACACTCCAGTATTTTACAACCCATAAGAAAAGAGCTCCAGTCTCTACCAAGAATAAATCAATGTCAAAATTAATTTTCATTTAAAATATCCTAAAATGTTCAGGAATTACTATTCTTCAGCAACACAAAGGGGTACTGCTCAAGGCAAGTAGGTGGACCCCTGTACCTACTAGAAGAATCAGCTCATACTTTCCACTGTGCTGCAGAAAGCTCCGGGAAATCTTGCAGCACTGTTTTAAGCAGGTGCTAGATACATCAATCCCACAAAATTCTTTGCGGGAACTCTACCAGACAACCAGGACATAGCTTCAAGCTGCCTAAAGCTGATGTGGTTCCACAGGACCTTCCTTCCTTCCTCAAGAATAATCCTTTTCTTCCAGCAGATATCCTAACAACAAAGAGGTCATGAAAAGGCTAGAGGTGTAGCAGGTCAAATCCCTGATTTCTCCTGCCTCGGGATTTTTCCTTCCAGACAACTTCTTGATGGGAGAAATTTCATAAAGAGAGCTTTCAGGCTGCTAATTTCACAAAGCATTGCCTCATAAGCAGTAGTGCTGAAGAAAGGTGGCAACAGAGTTGCTCAAAAGAATGTAGTTTCATGCTATGAACACTACAAAACCCTTTCAGTAAAGGCTATCAGACCATCATGCATTTCTAATTAAATCCTCTCCTCAGGTGAAAAATGATGTGCTGTCCCGTGCATAAAACTAAGAGCTGGCACAATTGTTAATGAAGTGTTTGCAGACAATGGGATGCTTACATGCTGGTGGTAATCCCACGCCACAACACAGTTTTTGCAAAAACTTATTTTGCAGAAAATTAGCAGATACAACTGTAACGTTTCAGCTGTAACTCTCCATGCTAGCCTAGCTTGTGAGGCTATTAGGTAAAGGGCTTAAGGTCAGCCTACCGTCCCTGGAACTGTTCAAAAACTGTATAGATGAGGCCCTCAGCAATATGGTTTAGTGGTGCACTTGGCAGTCCTAAAGTAAAGGTTGGACTTGATGATCTTAAAGGTCTTTTCCAATCTAGTTGTTTCTATGTTTCTACTATGTTTCTGTTAAAATATTTTAAGGCAATAGAGACAGGAATCAGGTCAACCTTATTAGAGATATGTTTTTAATTGGAAATCTGCCTGGATGGCAGCTCATAAATGAACAATCTTCTTTCAAATTATTCATCTGTTGAAGGACCTGCCATATTTTAATTAAAATATTTATCAATTTACTTTCAATGCAGTCCAAGCTGAAACAAATCAGGACATGACATTTCCTGGTTAAAAGTTAACTTATGGGTCTATCATTACTCCATTGCCAGGTTCCCAGAGAATCTGGACTCCTCTTACCCATTCCAATCCATACCCATCTGTCATTTCTGTAAATAAACAAGAAAAAATCTTAAGCCAAGTATATGCTTCAGCTTGTTTAATAGAAAGACTGACCTATGTCACAGCATTCTTTAGGATCAAGCAGCAAAACCAAAGGTTTACTACTACAAGCTGCAGCAGTTCAAAGAAAAAAACAGGCGTTAATGGCTAGGACCTTTTCTGTGTTTTTCTTTAAGAATATCTATAGGTTGTCTTTCCCCAGGCACAAAGAAAACTAATGAAATTGGGCAATTCCTTTGTTTGCTGAATCATCACTTCATCGGTTGTCACTTGATATAAAGATTTCTTTCCTAGACTTTTCTTCCAGAATCACACATATGGTGTTTGTTTGTCTTGCTTCTTTCTCTTGTCCATCTTGGATCATCTCTCTCTACACCATCAACTCAAATATACTCTCTCCCTTAAGCCACACAAAAACTTCTACTCATACAAAATAACTGGCTTTGTATTTCCCTCAAATTTGTCACTGATTTAAGCAAATCAAGCATGGGGACATATTTCAATTATTACCTTCATAAAAGAAGCATAGACATAAATGAGCACATAACGCCACTGGCTCCAATGCATGCATGAAAGAATGGCAATAGATATTTTATCCCCTTTTTACAGGATCACAATTAGAACTGTATTTTTTTTCCTAGATTTTACTTCTTCATTTTTCATAAGCAGGGGATGCTTACATTCCAGCTATGCTCCAAGATACAAAGTTGCCCACAAAAATAGGTTTACAATACAAATATTTACATTTGCAGTAACAACCTTTACCGCACTCCTTACTACTGATACTGTTACATACGATACCATACATTGTGTCATAGATATTATAACACTATGAAATATGTTCTAGTCTAACTGCAAGGTTAGTTTTGTAATGCAACCTTTACTTCTCAAAAAATCACTTTTGCTCTATGTAATGAAATTTATGATAATTCACTTGCCCAAGAAAGGCAACAGACACTTTTCTGTATGCTGGTGTCAGCTGCAAGCAGCAGACCATGAATTTTCTATGAAATCACGGTTTACATGAAACCCTATTGTAATAGATATGAGGAAAAAGCACTCTGATCAAAGTGGTCTGACAGTAACAGTAAAGTATTGATGCCATAGTACAGGGCTCTTGTAAAATTGTATTGAGAGTAGTATTCTATAAATTCATATTGTACCAATTACAGAGTTGGAATACAGAATATTTGATGAAATTAGAGTTTAGGCTATTAGCAAGGATTAAGGATTTTCTTGTCTAGCCTTGACAAAGACAGAGAGGGAAAAGACATAATTATTCTTTACAATACATTAGAAGACTAAATCCCCTGGAAGAGAAGCTATTTAAGCAAAAAAGACATGATTTCTGAAGGAACTACAACTCAGAAATAAATCTAGGCTCAAAACTGGAAAGAGATGTCTGACCACCAGAGGTCAGAGTCTGGAAAAGGCTCACAGAGAAGTAGTGCTGACAAAGTGATTTTAAGACAGAACTTGGAAAGCTTATGAAAATAACGTTATTACACAGAGGGATGGACTCAGACCCCAACTTACCTGCATAAACCATGTTATGAAATCATGGTGCAATGTTCTTTGGCAAGACTGTGCCACTACCTTTCCACGTGTATCACCATACGGATGCTACATTGAGCCCGAAATGGTTGACAGTGCAGCACCAACAAACAACATCAGAGTATATGAACTAAGTACATGAAATCCAAGGGCAACAACATTTCATTTGGTAGGGTTCCCATTAGGAAGAAAAGCATCAGCCACCAACAAATCTCTTGGATTTTTCCTCAACTCCAGCATTAATTTTCTGACATTACTGTGATAGTGTGATCACACCAGTGTGATCTTATCATACTGAATAGTCTTTCAGCTTTTAAAGATATCACTAAGGAGCCTTTAAAGAACCTAAATGCCCCATATCACTCCAGAGGGAAAACTGTGAGCCAAACATTCACAGCTGTCAAGCAGCTAAGTGGCTTTTGGCAATCTGCCTTTAGGATTTTATATTTCTGTGATTGTTCTTTCCGATTATGAATCAGATATTGCTTAACCCTCCCCTCCATATCATCACCCACAAGCTTAGTGTAGTTTACGCAATTGATCGTCACAGAGGAATATCTACTAAAAAGAAAATCTGAGACGCTCATTTCAAAAGGATCTGCAGTAATTACCTGAGGAACTAGAGCAATTTTTCAAAGTCTTTCAATTCGTATTCGGCTTTTATGTAGTAATAACAAGAATAATAACAACAAAAACTATAAAGTGTGTCAGGTCAAGAATTTCTTCAGCTTACCTCCTAATTTACAATTACTGGCTGGCAAACATAACAGCATTTTCCAGCTGACTGGGCATTTACACCAACTATTTAAGACAAATATGAATTGAGAGACTATTTCAACTAAGCTTGCAGCAACGAATTTGCTGTACTTCAGGTGTGTGTCTCCCCATTGCAAAGCATTTAAAATCCATCCTATGGACTGATATGAAAAATGGATTTATCAGTGCCAGAGTATTCTTTGAGCTACATTCCTGGAACTGCCTCTAAAAGCTAGAAGATGCTGAGTATTAACCTAAAAAATAGGTGCAAATTGTGCTTTACAATGAACTCCGTGCTGATTTACAATGAAAGACCCTAAATCTGCAGCAATCCCTGCAGAATACCAGTGGCTTTTCTCTCACACCGAACTAAAACTTCATGAAAGTCCATGTTGTGCAGGAGTGGATAAATACAGTTTATAACAGTGTGAAGGGAATATAAACCAGTCATTTTTCTACTGTTATACTGTAGCTGCTGAAATAGAAAAAGGTGGGTACTTTTTCTGTCCCTTATGTCAGCTCCAACACAAGATTAAGAGCCTAAGTGAAGTTACTGTGACTTGTAGTTCAGCCTAGTTCTTGACACAAGGTTAACACACGTACTTCTGAGCCAACTCCCTAATGGTGCAATTTAAGGCATCATTTAATCCTAGGCAGTGCTGGCCTAAAAGTGTGTATGAAACCCATTTGACCCCCTGCACTAGGTTACTGCCACTAGCTGTACCCCCATCCTGCTAATCACCTATTCTTTAGCAGAGGAAAAGAGCATCTCAGCTTTACTGCTCTTTTGGCCAGTGTGTCAAGATCATTTTTCTCTTGCAAACTCAAGCATTAGTGGGGATTTCTAGACTCAGAACAATCACAGCAGCAGAGAAATGCATATAAAAGGCAACTGATTTCTTTCCGGTAAGGTGTCCTCACCGAAATGTTATTTCTAACCAATCCAAGCTGTTACTCTCATTGCATCCAGCATGGCTGCCAGCCAGCAGCTGCAGAATGCTCACAAAAACAATACTAAAAGAACGGAAGTAACTGAACCAGATCTGTTCTGCCTGTATCATGTCCCTCAAAGTGAAAAGAGGTTATCTCCTATTTCTTCCAGACAGGAGAAGGTTGGCAGGCAAATTTTATATCCCTTTCCAATGGGAATAGCCTCACTTGGCTGGCACAATTCTAGCTCTTATTTGTCTCTAAGGTGGAATCCGAGTAAAGAACAGAATGCACTAGGCAAGTTGCCCTTTCCCTGGTAACCAAACTGGCTTTTGCTAACATTTAAAAACAAACAGCTGTCAGTGAGTCACTGGAGAGCTGTGCAAGTCGAGTAAAAAGCCTGAAAGCAAAAAAACCCCAAGGTGTGGCTAGCTGAAGTGAGTGCACTGAGTGAATAATCTAGGCCAGAGTTTGCACCGAGTAAATGCAAGGAACATGGACAAACTGCGCGCCAGCGCGCTTCAGCAGCTAATCACACTAACGCTATCTTAGGATGATTTCTCCCAGCTACCCACATTTTTTTGTTCGTGGTGAAATAATTCACTTGGTTTCTTCTCTCCTTTCTCAAATGAGCTTATTTTCAGACAAGTTACCCTTAACTCTTGATCTCCAAAATACCTTATATAATCACCACCTCTGAGTAATTTAAAAGCATCGCTTTGTTATGTTATCCAAACAAACAAGCATTATTTAGAAGATTTTATACAAGATAAACCATCTATATATAGAGCATGCAAGTTTGGGTTTGTCTCTTATTAACATAAACATTGAGCAATTTTCATGACTTGTGCGCTCCTAAAACAGGTCACTGGGTTTTCAAGGAGGCATCTTTTCAGTCATCGAGTTTTCAAATATAAACACTGTGTTGCACATTGGCAGCTTTTGAAATAAGCCCAATTCAGTTTGTTGATGAAAAAGTTTAATCATATGACTGGCAGCATTTGAGTTTAAGCTGGCAAAAGTTCTGAAAAACCATGTTGCCAATCAAAACCCCCCATATTACACAAGCATCTGACATCACACCAGTGCCTAATAAAGCTTTGCAGTGACAGTTTCTTTGATTAAAAATAGAGCCTCAGAATCATAAATTATGTAGCATTTAATTTGTTGATACCAGAAACCTCAACACACCCATCTAACGCCCATACAGTGTTATTGCAGTTATGCCAAATGGGATCTGTGCCAACCAGATTGCTGGACACTACATTATTCACATTTTCAAAAGACAGCACCCAGTGTAGTCAGGATGCATTTCATGAATAAAGATGAGACCTATCTGAAAAACTGAAGTAACAACTCATCTCTACAGAATGTATTAGTAAAGAATAGGAACAACCATCATCTAGTTGTGCCAAAATTCAATGTAAAGAAGGAAACATTTATAACAACACAGACTTAAATTTGTGTAATGGAAGATGCTCAAAGCCAATCCCTTTTTTCCTGCACTGCCTCTAGCAATGTGGAACATTTACCCAATGTTCTCCCTTGACATTTTCCATGGAGGCAGTGGCATGACCAGCAGTTCAAATGCTGTATCTAGCTGTTTTTACAGTGGGAAACACTGTCACCACACACTAGCTCATACTTGCCATTTGGAGTCAGCAGCAGCTTTTGCCATCTACTGCAGAATGTGACAAAAATCAAAATTCCAGCACGTGGCTAGTTTGTTACCTGATTATTTTTCTCAAGATAGAATGAAGTGCCTTGATTTCTTCTGAATGACTAAGGCTAGGCACATAGCCTCCGAGTGCTCCACAGAACCTTTCGGCTTCTTCCCAGGTCCTGATTCACAGCACTCACTCACTGGGGAAGAACTTCCCAACAGCCAAACATCAGAGTAAAAAATGACACAAGTGATAGCCTTTTTAAACCACTCCTGTACTATTAAAATATGGCCACTGTAGACAGGAATGAGGAACTGCTATTTCCATAGGGAGGGAGCTTGACTTCTTAACAATTATTTTCTTTTTTTTCAGTTTGTTTGACAACAGCCAGACTCTGAAGTTTAGCTGACAAAATTTGTTTCAAATGCAACATATTCCATATGGCAGACTTGCTGTTTTTCTTTACCAGAAAGATTTTAGAAAACAACACCCAACTCATTCCAAAACTGCAAGCCAAGTTATAGGTTTTAAGGGATAGGATTTTTCCTTTCAAATTTATCGTGAACTGCAAAGCCCAGTGTTCACAGAAACCAGGTCTGTTTGGGTGCTGCAGGTGAAGGAAATTCTTCAGCAAGCTCTTTGCTACCTGTATGTATCAGAGTTGCATATCTGGCTCACACACCTCAGCTAACATGTCCACTTGATCCCCTTGACTGAGGTACAAGCCAGTTCCCATCAACTGGATCTCTCTGCAGACATGCTGCATTTGGTCAACAGGAGTTTTGGAGAAGCTGCCAGGGCCAGCTGTCACGCCCCATCAGCATCTTTGTCTGTTGATATCAGGGAATGTCTTTCTTTGGGCGTCGGTTTGGCTTTGACTCCTGCTGGGATGTCTGTGTGCTCCTGGAACAACAAAAATAATACAAGTGGTACTTCAACATTCAGAGAACTGCTTAAAACTGTGCAGTAAGTGGTAAACGATACTGGTTTGTAGCACTTTAAAAAGGGGCCTCTGATACCCGCACTGTGCTATTTTAATGTAAACTGCACCTCAGTGCTGTAGCTCTATTGGCACTATATATGTGCTCAATCCCCTCAAAAAGCTGTTTTCTGTTGTCACTGTACCAGTGTAGGATTATTGCTCAAATTACGATTGTAGAAGCAGGCTACAACTCAGATGATATTTTGTAGCACATCACATTTGTTGCAAAACACATAGTTTGGAGGAGTGGCTTAAAAGAACATCAGCTATTTAGCAAATACAAATTCATTCAGGCGGAAGAACTGTTACATTTAAATGAAAAAGCTTTTTTTCTATTTTTTTTTTTCTTTAAACACACAGAGAAGAACGGTTTCAATAAAAGTGCTGGGGAACAGCCTGTGGGTCTGAGTCTCACATGATGTTCTGGAGGCAAAATTTAGCTTGTTGAAGGGAAGATGAAGATAAGACCTTCTCCAATGGCACGCTCCAAAATGCTCTCACACCTTTTGTGTGACCAGAAAGGGGGCAAACTTTCAATACGCAGCTTAAAGGATGTTACAAAGAGCAAAATTTCAGATTGATCTGGAGGTGGGAGCACTTCTGAGATTAAAAGAACCCACATGAAAAGGGTGGACTCATTGGGGACTAAACTGATGGCATTTAAAGGCTGTGATTGATTAAGCTATGAACTGAAGAGCAGCAGGTGTAGGGAACACACTGTTCCCCATGCAATCAGCCGAGGCTTGGAAATCGTGTCTTTTTAGGTGCAGGAGAGGCCAGAGCGCAGAAATAAGGAATGGAAACCAAAGTGCCTTTCAAATGGGAGATGAAGGAAACAAACACTGCAACACACATACTTCTACACAAATGCTAAAAAGCCAAATAATAAATGGATGGAAATCAAGTGTGTAGTCTTATGCAAAGACAATGACATCCTAGACGTGTAAGACATCACCATACCAGAACATAAAATACATAGAAAATAGAAGAGTCACCTCTACTGGTGATGGAGTATTGAAATTTATTAAGGAGATCTTACAATCAAATCAAATTAGAAAAGTAGGGAGCCAGCAGTTGACACAGAATCCACATAGACCAAAATGTCATCTTTAAGCATCTGTAAGTACTGAGTCTGCAGACTGCCTGCCTGACCAGAAGGACAGAATGGGTATGTTGAGAGAGACAGATGGGCAAAAAGGGCAAAGAGTGTGGGGAATACAACCAAAACTGTACTTCAGATAATCCCTGTGTTGTCAGGACACTGCAGCATTGGAATGTAACACAGACTACATTCGACTCCATCAATACTGCTTCACGGAGTAATGGGACAGGGAGGCCACTGAAGAGATGCAGCCCTCCATATGGTCCTCATTAACACAGAAAATCGTGTCCTACATCTTCTGCTCACAGTTGCTGTTCCTGTGTTTGTATTTAAAATTCCTACAGGCCTGACAAAGGTCAAGCATTCACAGCAGTTACGTGTAGTTTCAAAAGAAAGAGACATAGAAATGAGGAAGCTTGTGAAGAAGAAACAAAAAGGAGAACTAGAAACAGTAAATTGTAAAAGGTGGAGCTGAATTTGATGAGGGATGCACAGCACAGCATCAGTGTATGCCATCTACTAAAGTTTTGAGAACTGGTAAAAGGAAATGAGCACAGATAATCTCACTACTGAGCAGATTATTAGAAACAAGAAGTTTAAGTCATCTCAAAATAAAAACCACAGAAAGATTCATAAACCAACACATTAAAGGAATGCACAGTGAAATAACAATAAAAAAGTGTGATCAGCAGCTAGCAAAAGGAATCCAGGCTAATATTAAATCATTCCTTAGACACATCAAGACCAAGAAGCCCACTGGAGTCCGATGGTGCAAATGACAACTGTAGAGTGAAAAAAAGGAAAGGCCAAAACATTTCCAGAGAAGCCAAACGATGTATTTGCATGTAGACACTGGAATAAACAGGTAAACCACACACTTGAACCCTTCTTTCTGAGGGAGTCTGCAGAGACTCTGCCTGAAAGGTGCTAACTGTGAAAGGCTGTAATAAGGCTGAAATAACAGACTAATAGCTCTACCTTTCTCATTAAGCTCTCTCTGTGCCGGGAGGCTGGAGGGTGGCAATGTGACACTGATCCCTAAAAAAAGATTTCAGGGTGGAAATGAGGGGACAGGATGGAAAACGCTAAAGGCTGGCAAGCCTAACATCAGTGCCAGGCAAAGCAGAAAAGCTGTGATAAAGGATAGAATTAGTGTGCATCCAGATAAATATGATCTATCTGGGCAGTGCCAACACATCTTTTCTAAATGCAGTATTTACCATCTCAGCCTCTAGATGGTTTTTTTTACAAGGTCAGCAAGCATGCAGACAAGAATGATCTAGCTGATGTGGTCCACCAAGTAATTTCTTGATCCAGAGGAAAATTCCTACTGGGCGAACAAATCAGCAGGCACTCCTAACTGGAACTTGCTGTTCACATTTTTCTACTGAAGTGAGTGGGCTTTGTTGTAAAGAAATTATTTGCACCTTACTCTTGTTATTTCTGAGGGTGAGACTGAAATAGCTTTTGTTATTACCCACATGAAGCTGGGACTTGAACAAGAACTACCTGTCTGTGACTCAACACTCGCGCAACTCAAGATAAAGTTTGTGGGTGGACAGTGCATACAAATGAGTTTATAGAACTCTTCTCTGTGCTCGACACCAAAGGTAAATCAGGGACAGTCTATGAGAGTATTGCTATCAGCTTTTCATCACTGCACAAGTACCGCTGGTGAGCTGGTTTCATGTGCTTGACGCAGAATATATGAGGGAGAATGAAGATAATACATAACAGCACAGATCCCTTATGACTGAGATCAGCAGTGCTTTGCACATGCACTAACCATTAACAAGCTTCTAGACAAAACTTCAGAGTAGACTTCAAGCTATAAAGCCTTCAGCATTTGGTTACTTCAGAGATCATCTCTGTGAAAGACATACATTGTAGAGATCATCAGCCGTGTTCAAGCTGAATCTGTTCTTAATTCAGTAACTACCAGGCTAAAACAAGTTCTCAGTGCTTCCTTTTAGAGCTGATCTGCTTTATTCTAAGCACTGAAATATTTCTTCGAGCACAAAGTGGAATTTAGGCTCCCTCTTCCCCACAAATGAGTACTGTTAGTACTGGAGCACAGTCTCACCCATGTTCTCATTGTTTCTTGTTCAATGTTTACTTATTAGTGTAGAGTCCACAGTTAGACTATGTTCACCTTCTGAATCTAGCCCTTGACTTGACAACCTGTACTCTTTAGAAAGACAAAGTGCTAAAAGTATATTGATTTTAACATTAACTTAGTGATGCAACCACTAACTTTAGAAGGGAATCCTTATGGCAACAATAACTGTATTTGTTAAACCTAGCATTTATCTTTAACCTTTACTCCCACACACTTTTATAGCCACAAGCCCTGCCAGAGAGGAGACGACAGACAGGCAAAATAGGAACAAGCAAAAGGAAAGCCAAGAGTCTTGACTTTAAAAGCAAAAGTTGGTGGAGACTCCAAGTCAGAGCATATTTTATGCATTTAACACATGTTTAAATGCAAAGGTTGAACATAAAAAGAAAGCATGAGCAAACACAAACACAGTGCTAGAGATCCCTTTAAACAGAAGTTGCCTTCAATTACTTTACTTTTATAAACAATACCATGGATTTTGAAAGATTGCTAATGCTCTAATATAACACCATAACAACACTGTAATGAAACATCCTGGGATGGTAACCTCACATTTTTAACCCAATACATAACTGAAAATAAACTTAGTTTATCCATTTCATGACATTGTCATTTTAGCTCCTCCTTGTTGCTTCTATTAGCCTGAACTGAGAACAAAAGTTGTTTCAAGTTTAGTTGGAAAAAAATAACTTTGGAAATTAAATTTTACCAACAGTTTTCTGGCATAACATGTATCTGTTTGGCTTCAGAAGCAGCCTGGAAACAGTGATAGAATAAGGTACTTCATGCAAAAGGGGGTCCCCTTAGTAACAAGATGTTTTTGCAGCTTGCATAGTACTTGGCAATCATTCTCCCTAGAAAACACACACACACACACACACCATTTTATAGGGGGAACACTCAAAGCAAAAAACAGGTGAGTTGGTCAACATGAAATAGCAATAGTAGTAAAGCCAGCAAAACAGAGGCTTTTGCCTGTACCTGCCCCAAAACAGCACAACAGTAAAATGCACAGCTTCTCTTTCCTTTTTGCCCAGCTCTCCTCTGAGATACAGGAATAAAGACTGGCTGCTTCATGGATTCAATGACCGACCATTGCTCTGTTGTCATTTGGTTACTTGCTTGTTATTAGTATTATAATTGCCTAAGCACAGAAACAGTGATGCATGCCTCATATCTTGAATATTCCACCCATTAGATTTGTTTGCTTGGTTGGAAGTTTGTTTTTTTCTCACAAGGGTAGGATGAAAGCAGCAGGACCCACAACTGAAGCATCTCACACAACTGGCACTTCACCAGCAGGAGGGGCTGGGTCCCCTTTGCAGGAATTCCTGTGCAAATATGCGGATTTCCCCTCTGATCTTGAAGTGCCTGGTAACATACTAAGACTGTCACTCATGGTCACTGAGAGATGCTCGAGTTTAACGTGTTTGGTCACAAGTACTGTAAGTGTTCATTTTACATAACTAGTTGCAATTTAAATCAGTCCCGGAAGGGACAGGAAACTATTGCAGCATTCTGGAAATGGCACACTTTGTAATTACTCCATCATTTCTAATATCTGTCAGTACACACACACGAGTTACATCAAAATAACTACAGAGAGCTGCAAATTATCAGGGAATGGACAAGTTCAGAACATACTTTGCTAGCCACTGTATAGGCTACTGGATAGGACTTTAGCTGACCTTGTAATACCACCTACAGCATTACAAAGTCAAAAATATGCACATAGAATCACAGAATGGCTTGGGTTGGAAGAGACCTTAAAGATCATCTAGTTCCAAGCCTCCTGCCACGTCTCTGATAGGAAATTAATTGTCAAGCAATTCAACTTTAAAAAGGTTGCCTAACAGTAACATTTTTCTCTAACAGCCTGACACCTAAAATGACTGCACACTGAATTATGGGGAAGAAAACAAAAATCAGTTTGGCATCCCACATGATCTATTTGTTTTAAATAATGCATTCTGCTATGTCTATTTTGGCACGCACTTGCTAACAGCAGATGTCTCTGTGCTGCAACCAATGTATCAACCAGGAAAAGAATTCCAATGTTAAGCAAATGATGAAAGTTGTTCCTAAATGTCTTTTCTTCTCCTATCTTTTGAGTTGTGTTTGGTGGGGGTTTATTCCCACCACCCCACCCCCCGGTTGTTTTTTTTGTTAGTTTTTTTTTTGTACCAGGATTTTTTTTTTCTTTCATCTTTTTTTTTTTTTTTTCTGTTTCCATTTCACCATATAATTATAGCTAAGACTGGCCACAACTTAAACACTGAACTGCACTGGAATTCGGTGTAATGCCAATGCCTAATGCTTCCTTTCTTCTATCCCTAAAACACTTAAGATGGGGGAAAAATACCTGTACAGACTACATAGTCACCTCTCTGTCCAGGTTGAAGTGTAAGGATTAGAGCATCCAGGTAGAGTAAGATGTAAATATGTAACAGCAGAGTCTACTTTCCAAAGATTATTATGCTTTCCCTCCACCCACCCTCTTGTGATTTATATTTTTACATTAGGGTTCTGAATATTTACCGCAGTAGCTTTTGAATAGTATTTTCTAAGGTACAGTCTGCAGCTTGATGCTCCTCTCCTCTTTAGAGCTTTGAAAACCCACTTTTCCTTATTGCAAAGTGGTCAAGAGGCAGACACAATCGTTTTCCCCCCCCTATGACTTATATCACTATAAATGTATAACTTCTCATGATTCCTTAGGTGTTTGACTTATTTCTGCTTCAGAACTGCTGAATCATACTACAGGGAGAAAATGAGTCTAAGACTGAATTGTTATCCATCTTAAATTCAGTTATATATCGCAAATTATCTCCTCCCTGTCTGCATAAAATACAAGCCACAGAACAGGTATTTCTTTTCCAGAGAAACCCACATCGCCTTTTATATTTTCCCAGCATGTTTTGTATGCTCATTTCCAAGTCAATCTCTTCTCTAGAGGGTTAATAATTAGCAAACTGACCTCCCCCAGCTGGTTTTGTTCAAAGTGCTGTCATCCTCCTGAATTCAGTCAACATCTATCAGAAACAAAGACATCAAACAAAGCATATTTATGCTTCAGTATTCTCTTGTGAAGTTTTGGCCTCCAGCCAGAAAATCTTCTTATTTTCAAGTAAGCTTTATTTTTCTTTCCCAGCAGTTAGTGTGGATCAGAAGAAAGACTGCTTTAAAATGCAGTCATAAAAACAATACACTAGCTCTGATATAGCGCTGTGTACCTTAGGTTAAGCCTTGCATTTGTTTTGGGTGTCGTATTTGGTATCATGTTCCAATGTGAGCTTTCTAGGGCTCCAGCTTTTTTCAGCATCTATTGAATGTTCCTCTCTCTCCAGAGGGAGACACAAAACCTCCTAGCTGGATTAGAGCTCTATTTAAATACCATATCCATAAATGTTGAATAATGTCCATGTCAGAATTAATTTTCTTCTTTTTGATGTGATTATGCAAATGGATTAAATGCATCCAACTTCAAGAAGGAAATTTTTGATGATTTTATGATCCTGGTAGAACTGAGGGCAACCGTTCCTGCCTTTTCTCATAACTTATGGCTTTGCTTTGAATGTCATGGGCCTTACAGTCTATCCAGTAGCTCCTGAACCAGATTTGGCCACAGACACACTCCAGCAGACCCACATGGAACTAGGAACAGTTATTTGTAAGTCTGCCAAAAGCTGCCCTGTAAGTCAGTCATACCTGAGAGCTTTGAACTGAGCAGTTGCTGTGCACGAAGTTGCTGTTTCCACCAAGTGTTACAAAGGGGGAGGAAGGAGAAGCCCGGGACATCGCTCTCTCCTGAGAGGGCTGCTGCTTCTCCCGGGCGGCTATCCCCACCTAGGATCCAGCTCCAGACCTGCTAAGGCAACTGGACCACTCAAAGGTACCTCTCAAAGACAACTTCAAAGTACCACCCAAGTGAACAGGTCATCAGGTGCCCCATCACCTGGGTCCGTGACTTCTCTGGGGGAAAACAGACCTAAAACTGAAAAGAGTTCCTTCTTTGCATGTGTCCTTTTGGTTTTGAGGTGCTGTGTTCAGTGGGGCAAGGCACCCCAGAAGCCTGCAGCGGTAAAACCAATGTCAGCTGCATTCCTGGGTATGGTGTGTGGGGAGGAGCCATTCTGCTATTTATACTACAGCTATTTTAAAGGGTAAAGCAGCTGCTGTTTCTGTAGGTATTCTATCAATTTGTTCTTTCCAAAAGGAAAGCCTACTGAAGCTGTTCCGATGCATTTCCACATTTAACTGAAGAGAACCTTATTTTTTTTTTATAGTAACAATGTGTCACTTATGTACAACTCCATCTTCAATGTTTGTTTTTGAAACAATAATTAAAGCAATTTACTTGCCTCTCAGCAGTTGTCATCCCATAGGAATACCAGGACATGATATGTGGAACAGAAACAACACCTTCTTACCTTTTCAGAAAGAATCCTTCTGATGTTGTTCAGTATTAAATAACATAATATGTAATGCCTAGGTCATGTAAGCATTTAGGTAGGTGACAGATATCAGATATATAATAGGATCAGGAGAAACATCCCAAAAGAAAATAGTGCAGATAAAGCAGAATTATGGGTAACCTGTGCTAGGACCATAACAAATGAAGCCTTACATGACTTAGAATATTCTTTTACTTTATATTAAAAGTTTATGTACTCCAGCTTATTGGCAGTGCCCAATGTTAGAGATTCTGCTTGCGTACCTGAATGAATTTGGAAGCATCAAGGTCTGGGGTGGAGTCCCAAATCCAGCATTGGTGAAGCCATGCAGCCCGAAGCTGCTGAGGAGGTAGAGTCTGCCTTTTATCAGCACCATGCAAGCTTGCTTTTGGTTTCCAGCAAGGGCTTCTCACCTACAAGGCACACAAGGTTTAGGACAGGAAGAAGTGGCAAAGCAGGTTTAATCAGGTTATGGATGGTTCAATGGCCTAAGATCATGCTTCAGAATAAATGACCTGAAGAAATAGCTTTCTGAAAGTACTTGATGGACTAATTTTCTTTAAAATACAGAGGATTGTTTGTACAGCATCAATTTTTTAAGATGAATATCCATCTATAAAAATCTGAGAAGATACGTGGATAGTTTTTGTTTTCCAATGTATATTCTGAGACATTGACCCAGCCACTGCATTCTACCAGTCAACCCAGTAGTGGTAGAAGGCCTTCAACCACCCAGTGACTGCCGCTATTAGCTGCAGGCTGGCTGCCTCTGTGGCATGCAGGTTGTTAGGCATTTATGTGTGTGGTTCAGAGAAAGAATCTTCCCCTACTAGCATGCAGAGAAGAGTGACTTTTAGTCCACTACATATTTCAACATTTACCTTGTATCTATAATTTTAGCTGTTGCCACTAAAACTATGTTTTGAAGCATTTATTTCTGAGAACAGAGGTAGAGACTTAGTCTGCAGGCTGAGGTTAAGAAAATGTTAGGATTTGTTACAACAGCAACAAGTCAAGGAACAAAAATAAGCATCAAAAATAAAGGAAATTGTAGTAGAAGTGTTTCTGCTATTACCTAACTGTGCACTTTTGGAAATGATTACAGCTGAGAACCACTTCAGTAGTCACAAATTATTGTGGTGTTACTTGCAAGCACTTTGGCAGGCTGGGTCTAGTACACTTCCTTTGACAACTGCAGTTGCTTCATCACAGGAGAATTGGGAAGGTCTAGAAGAGCTGCAGTATAAGGATATAGAATCATAGAATAGTTAGGGTTGGAAAGGACCTCAAGATCATCTAGTTCCAGCCCCCCTGCCATGGGCAGGGACACCTCACAATAAACCATCCCACCCAAGGCTTCATCCAACCTGGCCTTGAACACTGCCAGGGATGGAGCACTCACAACCACCCCGGACAACCCATTCCAGTGCCTCACCACCCTAACAGGAAAGAATTTCCTCCTTAGATCCAATCTAAACTTCCCCTGTTTAAGTTTTAACCAGTTACCGCTTGTCCTGTCACTACAGTCCCTAACGAAGAGTCCCTCCCCAGCATCCCTATAGACCCCCTTCAGGTACTGGAAGGCTGCTATGAGGTCCCCACGCAGCCTTCTCTTCTCCAGGCTGAACAGCCCCAACTTTCTCAGCCTGTCTTCATACGGGAGGTGCTTCAGTCCCCTGACATTATAAAACATTATAAAACATTATAAAAACTAACATTACATTATAAAAATATAACATTAAAATATAACATTATTATTAATATAACATTAAAAATATAACATTATAAAAACTAAGACCTTGAAGTGAGGCTTTATTCCAAAATTATTCTCAGCACCATTTTTTATGCTTAAATTTGTATTATCAGAATCCAAGCCATAGTCATCCTGCATAATGATAATGGCTATAGAAAGGGATCAGCAACTCTTACACTCTGAGCACTTCACAGAATAAATTGAGAGAAGGAGAAAATGAAACTGCTTTCAAAAGTGCTATGGAATGTTTACTTATGGAATGGATGTCTAAAATGTATAATAATTTCAATTTCTATGTCTTCATTTTCATTTGCCCATGTAAATTAGTAAGTAAATGCCTGCATTGCTACAGCCAAGGAATAAAATGCTAAACCAAATCCATTTACAGTAATGGGACCTGGCTGGAGTGTTTTCTGTGAATTACCTTTCCAGTAAAGGGACCAGAACGAAAACATACCTCAAGGATATACTTACTTATTTATTTAATACTCAGGAACCCAAGTGGATTTTCCCATCACTCATCAAACAGAAGAAAAAGCCACAGACCAAAGTAAAGACCTGAGTTATTCCAATCTGAGCATTTCAATGCATCCCCTTAAAGTTGTTGAGAACAAACCCTGAGACTTGGAAAAGCTGTTTTAACACAGCTTTGTAATGTTCCAGCTATGGCTAAGAGCTGACACTGATATTTGCAGACCCCTAACTTGGGAGCTTCGCTGCTCATTTAATGAAAACTTCCAAAGGATCCGGAGCAGCTCCCTGACTTTTTATTCTTGCGCAGCCCATTTTGCCAGCTCTGTGTGTTCCAGTGCCATCTACTGGCCAAACCGAGACTGTGTTTCCAAGCCCCAAAATCAACTTTAATCCAGAGCACACCTACCATCTCAGAACATCGTAACTCCTGTGAATTTGCTTCTGACAGTCATCTACACGAGGGCTGCATCAGATTGCAATAGATCAGCGCTGGCCTGGGGGGATTTAAAACCAACATTCCACTTATTACCAAAGGAAATATTATATTATTATTATAGCTTAAGAAAGGGTGCCTTTTATATTTATTTATTTTTTTTAAGCTGAGGATTTAGAGGCCCATTGCTGAATGCATGCAATTTAGCTTTTAGCCAAAACATTCTAAATGCCCTGGAGGAAAAGCATGCCACGGATTTCATCACAGTGAGTTTATTATTACAAGATACTGAGGATGCCTGTTACTACACTAATGGAGGTGCAATGCGATGAAAGAAAAAAGCAGGAGGCTAAATTAAACAGGAATTTGTGCGATGGTGCCCTGGGAACCAGAGCTGGTCAAGTCTCACAGAGCGTGCAAACCCCTACCTTTTCCCTGCACACCTTCCAGACTGCACTCCACAGATTTCAAGCAGCCCCATGGCTCCTCTCTTGTCATGACCCAGCCACAGAAGTGTGTGTGAAGGTAGGGGAAGGGAGAAGGAGAGCAGAAGAGAGGAGGATCCCTGGACAAAGGGCAGCACTGCACCCAGAAGAAGCACAGCTGGAAGGGGCTTTGCCTGGGAGTCACGTTGCCCACTTACAGCCTTGTGCCCTTTGCTCTGCCCGTTCATGCTGGACATCTCCAGGGCACATATGCTCCCACTGCAGACTCCCATCCGGCTGGAATGTGACAGCTGCATGAGGCATCTCCTTCCCTCAGAGACACTCTGCAAGTACTGCTAAAAGGACCAATTTTTCTCCTGGAGTGGATTTTACAGGTATCAAGCACATGGATTTTTTCTCCAGACCCCAACATCTGGTAGACAAAGTCTGTCATATGTTCGCCTGAATGTATCTACCTCTGGTGGAAATATCCTTCCATCCCCCCAAGTGGTATGAAAATATCCAACACTTTCAGTAAACACTGTCAAAGGAGCATGGCACAAGAAAATGCAACATTCATTTACCTGCTCAGGCTCTGGTGAACCCAGTTCCTTGACATGGGAAGCACTTCAGTGCTAGCCATGGAAGGTACTGTGCTACAGTCCATGCATCTCTACCTTGTTTGTGGCAGAAAGAAGAAGCTCCCACACAGCACAGCCTCTACAGTCCAGCAGGAAAATTCCTCCAGGCTACTACTCATCCCTAATGGCCCCAGCTCCCAGGGCTGCCAGGAACAGGCAGTAGGCTGGAAGAACATCTGTGTGCCAGCGCCATGCTTCTAATCCTTCATCCTTAACTGATGATGCTGTGTCTCCTTCCTCCTCCCAGCACCTCCTCCACACACATTCTGGGACATCTTTGTCCATGCCTTGGGAAACATTGAGGCCACTATACACTGAGACCACCACATGTAGAAACCGTTTGCAATGCCCAGATCTATGTTCATCCACATAGTAAGAAAGGAGGCTGGTGCAAGCTGTTCCTCTTCTACCAGGATGAGCCGGTGTGAAACCTGGGGACTGCTGCTACGAGACACTAAAGCCTGCAGCCAATTAAAGATGGGGAAAGATTCAAGAAAATTACAGCACACAAATTTATTAAGGACACTTTAATTTTCCAGCTGAAATAATACAGTGAAACTCACTGCCAGTGTCATCAAGATCAGCAGTGAAACCATAGCCACCACATACTCTCATCAGGAACAGTACAGGAGACCTCTGATCAAGGGAAAACAAAAGATGGGTAACAAAACCCAGAACAAACGCTAGGAAGCAATCAACAGTTACATTCTTGAGTGAATAATAGCTACAATTATAAAAGTTTAATGATGAAAGATTTAAAAATGAATATTTAAGGGTCTGTTCCCTCAAAACCATTTCAAAGTAGTGAGAAAATACTGCTTGAACTATTTTTCCCTTAATGAAAGGTAACCTACATCAGAGTTAATATTAATCAACGATCACTATTTTGAGGTTAGGGTTATTTATTGTGCCACTGTCCTTCAAACATTCATATTCAAAGGATTACAACATTCTTCAAGGAAAATTGATAAAATGCCTGTGTCAGGTTTTGTGAAAAAGAATATACACCTTCATCAACCACATCAAAATCTGACAAGAGCCTGCATAACTAATAACAACACTGTAACCTGATGAATACACATCTTTGGAGAAAGCACAGCCTACTCTGGCAAACAAAAGCCATCCTGCAAGCCACTCTGCTTGCCGTACTGTGAGAAGGCAGCATTTACACACTAGGCAGTGAATGTGAAGAATGGGATTTGTTGGTTCAAGTTTCTCCAACTGTAGTTTGAACAGGTGAAGTTCTCATGGGGAAGGGGGAAATGGTCACAACCTTTTTTGATTCTCTTCTCCTGGTGGTAAAGAACCTATCACAGTTCATACATACACACTGCAGGTGATCTGGCAACTGTACTCAAAAGTTTCAGTCCACAAAGTCTAATGACAGACTTCATGTAAAAACAGCCCCATAGACAAATCTAGACGACTAAACCCAAACCTTTAAAACATTACTGAATACTAATGTATGGGGTCAAGCCATTAGCCAAACTATACACAGAAAAGCTGTTTATATTTTATACGATGGAAAAACTTGTGATAGCTACACCCATAGAAGTTACAGAAAACAGTAAGTTGAAAATTATATTGGGATCAAAACCATCTGCAGCCCCTTTGACAACCTTTTTGAACAGTTCTGTAAACCGGCACAGAAATACTCCGTGTATTAAATACTTTTTAAAAATAACCCTATACGTAACCATGACACGAACAGGCAATTTTTGTTTCTAGCATTGGCCATGTGAAATGTAATTGAAAGGCAGCCATACATTCCTGTGCATGTGCACAAACCATGTGTAAAACATTTCAGTTGGTCTTGGCTGCTTGCTGAATTCGGAGGAATGTACCTCCATGTTAGGGCTCTTGCTAAGTTACTAGAATGAGTCATCATAAAACAAGCAAACCAACAAGCCCCACAACAAACACAGCCCTGCGCAGCAGCTCTCAGAGGCCACTGAAGGCACAGTAAACCTCTAGAATGGCTCGTCCTGACCAACCTTTTGTTTTTCCACGCTGCAATAAAAACAAGAAATAACATCCCTGAGAACCTGCTAGGAACTCCCAAGAGACGCGGGTGAAGGGTTGGTGAGGGTGGTCCCGTGGAGAGTAAGCACTGCTGTCTTGGGCTGCTGTAACTGAGGTAGTGCTGAGACCTGAGCTGGGTCCTTCACAACCACCAGCCTGCAGACCAACTGGTCAGCTAAGTCTATCTTTTGTTAGCACCTTAGAATGAACACAGAAAGTGAAAAGTGTCCTTCTGAGGGTCTGCTACATCAGCTTATAGGACTACAGCACCCTTTGGGAACAGCTTCCCCATGTATCATCCTCAGCTTTTGAGAGCAGGGTCTCAGAAGAACACACATCAATACTGCTTGCAGAAATACTGCAAGTGAGAAGTAAAGCAATTTATTACCATAACTTCAGCAACAGTTCTTTTTCTTCGGATATTGCTCCAAAGTGTCTTGAAAAAAGGTTGATGGGATTCCATTTCTGAAATAACCTAGGCGAGATATCACCCAGTTACATTTTAACAAGGCACTGGATGCATCTCGAATATATTACCTTGGGGATCACAAAGCCCGGATGCCATTATATTTCTAGACTAACTTGTTTTATAACATGAAATAGGTATCACAGGGCAAACTACCAAAACTCTGGCACCCTCAATTCAAAAGTGACTTCATCTCTCTGCAAGCCTGGAAATCCACCTGGCAAGAATCCACGGTCTGAAAAGTAACTGCTCATTCTGCCGAAGGAATGGCTATTAAAGAAACAAAACCTATCCCATAACCCTAGGGGTATGTTTCAGAGTTCCTAAATTTGATGCCAAATTTTAATGCTGGCTCATGAGCAGATTCTGCAACATATAAAAACAAAACAAAAGCCCAATCACTCCCAAAGGAAAAAGTTCCATGAGAATGCCTGCTGCTCTGGGGCCTTGGACATGACTGCCCCACGTGAGCAGTTGGAAGTTTATAGTGTGGGAGTATTTTCAGTTCCTGGCTTGCCCCAAAGGAGCCAATTTCTCAGTGGTTCTGCCTTGCATCCTCACTTCATCCTAACACAAAGCAAAAGCTCTCCAAGGTAGGGAGCCCCTATGGTATTCATAGGAATGACTGCAAGAGTTTCTCTGGATATGGATGCCCTGGGGAAATTCCCAGGAAGGAGAAAACCACTGCAGATCATGCAGTTCCACATGAAAGATGTGACTGCTTGCTAATTCTGATCAATTAATTGTTGTCACTTGTCTCAAAATCAGAAATGAGGATGCTTTCTTCCAAAGCAGGAACATCAGCATTGATCTGTGGCAAATAGGCATTTCTGACCCACAGTATCCTGCGGAAGAGCTGGTTATTCTGCTTGTAGAGGCACCACAGAAAAAGGGAAATGGCAGCCAGCATCACCAGTGTCACGAGAACAGCCAGAGCGACAAGTCCACGGTCTGATGCTGAAAGGGAGGACAGAAATTGTTCAGAAGAAAATAGAGCTATAATAGATAATTCTAAATATAAACACATAGATGTTTTATGGAAAACATATTATTACTCCCCATATGTCACACATTTTAAATTACAGGTTTAAGAGTGAAAAATGTCACCTCACAAAATACCAGCTCAAAATATTTTATTACTTCTTCTAAAAAAAAAGAGAAAAAAGGAAGTACGGAGACAACTTACCTTTTTCGGAGGGTTCTGTTGCATCAATATCTGAAATAGAATCCAGAACCATCATAAAATTGCCCACAGAGATAACAGAAGTTACCATACATACTCACTGTAGAATTGATACTGTGAACAGAATCTATCTAAAACTATACAAGAGCAGACTGTTCTTTGTTTAATTTGACCCACATCAATAGGATTCCAAATGGCCAAGTTAAATGTGATCTAATCTGTTACCTAAAATCCCTTAAACTTGGCAGGATATATTAACTGACACTTGTGCAAGGATGAACAGCAGTATTTATCCACCTTTTAAGGTATAAACGCATGAGCAGAAGTCTGCAGCGGTAGCTACTGTGTCCAACAGTGAGTCAGGCACTTGGGGTGGGCTCTGGAAACACTCCAGTTCTCACAGACTTGCATTCCTACTAATGCAGTGTCTTTGTGGCCTTCCTATCATATGGGGTCTGGGGAGGTCAATCTGATGCTCTGCACATGACTCCCCCATACAACAGCAAGTCTACTGCAGTCAGCAATAACTGGCTGCCCAGGTTCCTCAAAAGGAGGTTACCCCAGCTGGGTTTTTTCTATTTTTAATAATACCTAGGGATGGAATTATTCATGAAAACTAAGAGCAAGTAAGCAAGCGACAAGAAACATGTAAAACAACGGTTATAAGGACACAACTGTCTTCTTTTACGGAAGCACATACCTGCATCCATTTTACATACAAATCCCTTTTTTTCTCTGCATGAAGATAACTGCCAGACACCATCTGTGGTCCTCAGGCTGATGCAGAAATTCCCTTTGAGATGATCAAATTCAGGCTCCCTGATGCCCCAGTTGGAGTAGTTTAAGGGAGAACCATCAAACCAGGAGACTGTCTCATCTAGAGGCAGAAGTCATAAATCATTATAAAATATCACAGCATTTTGATAAATATCTGTTTCAGTTGGACTTACCCTCACTTTAAAAAAGACCGTATTACAGAATGTCAGGATTTTGTCTGTTTGACCACTATACCACTTCATTTTTTTACTTGAAGGATTTGAAAACACTCTATGTATTTGAGATAAGACAGCCTGTAGTGCATCTTTAAGACGAAGATAAAGGCATTCACACGCACACATTCATACTGAGTATCCAGTATACTAAAAAGTACGACAAGAAAGCTTGACTGGTTTTACTACATCATAAACAGGTAATAAGCATCAAAAAAACCCCTCAAAGGAAGATGGTAGCATTAAAATAACCAAAACCCAGAACAGATTCAAAACCTACTGTCTGTAACAAGCAGGATATTCAACCAAACCATTTGCACAGAATAACCAAAACTGTGCAATTCTTCCAAAATGAAGGCATTTTCATCTTCATCTTGAATAGTTAGAAGACTCGATCCTACAAATTAAACACAGAACAAGTTTCCAAACAGTCTATGCCACTGAAATGTAATACTGCATTTCAAAATGTCAATATTATGAGCCTTAATTGAAAAGCTTGAAAAGTCTGGTTATACATTATAAATTCTTAAATTTGCAATTAATGTGAGAATGCTCAGGCTCATGCAAAACTGTTCTCACGTGATTTTAAAGAAGTTTGAAGGGAAAAACTAATTTTATGTTCTATTTTAGAAATCAGTATTTTGGATGGAAAGGACCTGGGTTTTTTAATGTAAACTGCATCCAGCTTTGTAGCTGGCTTATGAACTTCACTATCAGCATCTTGAACTAGTGAAGACTCATGCCATGATTTCAGTAATTTCAGATAATATGTATCACAATGGTATTTTGTAGCTACAAAATCGTTACCTTGATTTTTGCAGACTTCATATGCAGTGTCCAAACTTGTGCCCTGCAGAACTGTGGAAAAGCTGTAGCAACTGCTTTTGAATTTGATCCAGGGAACACTTTTTTCTGAACAGAAGCCTTTATAGGCGGTGAGTTTCTTTTCTGTGATAGAAATAACAGCATGGCTTTATTGGCACAACAATATAAACATTAATATAACATTCCACATTCTGTTTTGGAGTAGTGCTAATAAGCATGTTATTGCATCATGCCTCTATTTTTCAAAGTGAAAATGTAGCAGTTGCATATATTTGTATTGGAATTGTAAAGCTGGCTTTATTTCTGATCAAAATCCTCGCTGGATTGCAACAGCAGTACCAGGACAATCTAACCGGTGCTGATGTGCAGAGGGAGTCATGAGCCAGCTACAGGCACATCTGAGCACTCAGGGCTTCCCAGCATCTCCCAGAGGGCTGGGGATTTCCAAGGACTGTATTGCACAGATAACTGATGCCAAATACCGTGGCACAGAGGAGGGTTTCCCCCAGTAAGCAGCAGGCAGCCTCTCCAGTGGGCAACATGCTGCAGCAGATTCCTCTGACTCAGGGCAACTCCATAAGCACACTGCAGCACCGCTTTTTGGCAGTGCTGTAGATCTGGCTATGTTACCTATGGTCTCTCCCATGCTTCCTACTTTGCCGCAAAACACGTTTGAAAATAACTAAATAAACCTTAGGCTGTATATGATTGCAGAACTCAACATAAACAAATTAGAAAATAAGCCAGCTTAGTCACAAAAAACATGCGAAGGAATCATGTTTGTCTTGAAGGATTCCAAAACAGCTTTCTTCTCAACAGATCCTTAAGCTATAAAAAGCTGTAAGCAAACCCTTGGTGATAAATACCACCAAACAAGAACTATTTTGGGAACCTGATGCTGCCAAAGACTGTAGTCCTGGGCTGAATGGAGTTCCAGACCAGAATTCTGGATTCAAATGAGCCCAGGTAACTGACAGAACAGTGCAGGAAACATATGTTTTAGGATACAGCAAAATATTCTTATCTTTACAGAAAAAAGCTGCAAAATCTTTTATGTGCAATCAGGGAAGATGTGACTTTAATTTTTCACTTTGCTCTAAATGCTTCCCTTCTCGCATCCTATAGTTAATTGCAGCAAAATGCATTTATTTCCCTTCAAGCTAGGTTATTAGCAATCATCATTTTTCACAGATAATACAGTGTTCACTGAAGAGACAAAGTAATTTTCCTGCGCCTTTTTCTATTATGAAAGTTCTCTTTCCATTTCCCTACGGACCAGACCTTATGGCCAATATTTCATGGGGAAAAAATGGTTTCACAAATAGGAGATGCAGCAAGGAAATGCCAGAAATATATTAAAGTTTTGAATAATACTATCATCACTGTTTAACCTCTAACTAATGAGTTTCTTTTCATACACTTCCACTGTCAATGCACACATGTGCAGCTACAAAACTGAACTCCGACTTACTGGGTGGCACATGGCAAACTGCTCCTTGCAGAAGTCTTTCACAGTTAGCACTTTTCCAGTGCCCCCAGGTATCGATGTAAACACAGCTGCCAAAGGCCTGCGACTCGTCATCTTCCCAGAAGGTAAACAAAGACCTTGTCCCATCCGACCACTCAAAGTTAAGCCCGTTCTGCCAAAACAAACTTCAGGTTATCTTTCTGATAGGCTTTAGCACCACAGAAGTTCATCTTCTGGTGGCATCCTCCCCAGCTACTGCAGAATGGCTTTTACTTTTCCGAAGGCTGGGTAGATCTAGAAGGACCTACAAAAGGGAGCTCCAAGGATCCTCGCAACTTACTTCTTGGAGACCACAAACTACATCTTACCTGCTGTTTTCAGCTAGTGGTTATTTGGGCCATTGAGCCACTACAAATGAAGCAACATAATTTCATTGTTGACCCTACAAGGGATTTTTGTGCGTGTTTTTAAATGTTTTCTATGGCTCTGAGTTTTCAGTACTCATTGCACCAAACTGGCTCTCATCAGATTTACACATTACGTTGCAAAAAACTTATCAGGGCTCAAATTTTCCCAGGTTTCATTTCTAGATGCAAACTTCCTGTGGCTTCAAATGAGCGACACAGCTCATTAGCTTGCTTCTGGAAACACTCCTTTGCAGAAACAAATTCACAGTCAGGGAGTCCACTACATACATCTGAAGTGAACAGCCCGATCCAGTGGTTGTATCCCAGGCGATTCACAATGACTGTGAGGAAAGCTTGGTGATACTGGTTTGTGATGCTGACCAACTCCGCACCATTTGCCATGCAGGTTTTTAAAGCCGAAGACCATGTAAAATTCCCACGTAAGAGCTGATATGTTCTGTTTCCATATTCTAAGGTATCCGGCACAGGGTATGTTTCAGATGCATTGATGACATGTCTGGATGTGTCTGTTATAAACAAAAAGACAGGAGTTATTAATTTTTTAAAACAAGCAGCTTGAAGGTCAGTAAGAAATCACCTGGGATCTGGTCATAACCCAGATGTCCAGCTGCAGTGGGCTGCAGAGTGCTCTTACCCCAGATAAGCTTGCATATAACGTAGGTTACTTCTTTTTTGGCACACTAGTTTCAGTAATTTCCAAGATCAGTTTACAACACAAAGTCTGGCCTCACAAATGACTGCACTGGCACAATGAGAGGATGACAAACTGTGGCTTGTGGTACAAGTGCTTGGGAGCTTCTTGAGCTCATCTTTATTGTCCACGAGCAAATGCATGGAAGACCACAGTACTGGCACTTGAAGAGAAATCCTTTGTGCATAGAGGCTTCAATGTCCTTTTGATGATAAACTAACAGCCACGTCTTAAAAAAAGAAAAATAGCAGGGCAGCAGTGGACTTTTTAGTTTTAAGAAACAGAAGGTCTCCCATGAGGAAAAAAGGTCAGGAGAAAGAGACCATTTCCATCGCAGCCCCATCTGCAATGCTGGTGCAGCTTGCTTTCCTACAGGGGGCGAATGCCTTTACCAATGTGATGAATGCTCACAGTATACTTTAAGCAAGACTATTAAAATAAAGCAATGCCTCGGTTTTAATCCTGTTTGTCAGTTTGGATTAATTACCTCTGCCTATAAAACTTCTCTGTGATTACAAACTGAAGTGGGTTACTAGGAGCTGGAGTGTTTTTTAGACTGGGCTCCCCTTACGACAAGGAGTCAAGTATCTTAAAAAAGTAAATTAATTAATTATCTGTCATTCATACATCATTTAAAATTAGAAATTTCTAAGCAAGGAAAACTCTGCTCTTGAGCTAACTGGAGCACTCTGTTTTGTTCCAGCTTTCACAGTGCGCATCACTGCTTAAAACAAAGAAAGAAAAGGCAGGAGATGCAGTAAAACGCTGCCACAATCTTAAACGAAGCACCACTAAGAGACCAGAACCCAGTTCAGTTTAGCTGCTGGTTTATTTCGTTTTAGTTTCCTACAGAAAATAATTCTAAAAAGGGGAAATGGGATGCAGACAGGATGGCAGAAGCAAAGCACCAGTTCCTCTTTCCAGGTACTGATACATTCACACCTTACATTCATCCAGCCAGGAGAAAATGGGGAGGGTTCCTGAGCACCCAGTGCAGCCCCATTTCCCCCCAGTGCCCTGTAGCCTGGCTGCCCTATGGCAACAGTTTTCCTTCTTGCCTTTGAATGCCTTTTCCGTCTGCCCGAAGCAGCCACAAGGGGTTAAAATACAAACGATCGGGAGGTAAAGGAAACAAACCAGCAGGAAACTGTATTTATTTATTTTTTCTACACCTTGTGCAGGATTACTCCAGCACTCCCCCCAACTGCAGTTCACAATAAATGATGGCCATGGTTTGCTGCAACCACACCTGAGCACTGCCCAAAGTTTGTATTTGTTTATTCTACTTCTCTCTCCTGCACCTCCTAGGCAGCCAGCAGGAGAGATTGTCTCTTTAGA